>NC_028353.1:10910459-10926971 GCF_000741045.1 Vigna radiata var. radiata
TATGTCTGTATATATGTATGAGTGCTTCTGAACTGTTTCATACTTGTTAACTATGCTATTTGAAGGCTTGGGTTCTGGATGCAACGCCTGGAAAAGTTCGAGCTGGTGGAGATGGAGAAGATCATCCAGCAGAACTTATATCCTTTCTAAGCACAATGCCCAAGGAGGTAGATCCTTATTCTTTTTTTATCCCATTCAATTAATATTTCTTTCTGAGAGAAACAAATATAGTAGATGTTAATTTGATTCAATGTGTCACTTTTGTTTTAATTCCTCAATTTTAAGATTTGGTTGTTGAGTTTGATCAAAATTCATGTTTTGATAATGATGCATGAAAATCGCAAGTATAACATTGTTGTCAAGTACGTGATTGTCAAAGCAACCAATTGTGTGAACAAAATTATGAAAATGGTACAATTTCTTTGACACATCACTGTCAAAATTGTCACGATTCAAAATTTAAGCTCTCTCCGATGTGCATACGATTCTCATTCAAGTACAATGTTTAGGAGTATAAAGAGGGGGTAAAGAAAAAAATATTGGGAATTATGGGATCAAAGCTGGCCACCATTGTAATTTCTATGTAAATTTACTTTTATTATTTACATTTTATGCACTTTGGATTGGCATCTCAGTAGCATAATAACTATCTTCCTTTACATTTTAGCTTCTTTTATATGAATAAATTTACAGAATGCTTTTACTTTTGGTGCTATATTGTGACCTAACCTTTTATTTTTCTATGATCATTTCCTCAAGGAAGATATCAACAAAGCAGGAAGTTGTACGAGCTCTTATCCAACAAGGATTTTCCAATGATGTGGCACAGGTATAACTATGGTATACTTTGATATAGTGTTAGAAATATCATGTTTATTGAGAGTAGGTGTCAGAAATTTGGTGTTTAGTTGGATACTGTATGCTTTTTCTGAATCATGATGATATATAAATATGGCCATTGTTGGTGAAGCTCATGCCCAGTAAAGTATTTTGTCACTGCCCTGTTTGCACCTTGACCCTTCAGGCTTTCACTGTCATTTTATGCTAGAATTGTGTCATAATAATTATAGAATGCATGATTCATGGTAAACTTTCGTGCCTTGAAGGCACTATAAATTCTAAAGTAAAAAGTCTATAAAATTGGCATCAATTGATGGGAGATGTTTATTATACTGCAACAAAATTTAACAGTCTGCACATGGCCTGTACGTGTAAATTGAGTTGGAAAATCAGTCTAAATGTAAAACTAATCAGTAAATTATGAACATATCAGTATCAACTATTCATAGATGAACACTTGGTTTATACTTCTTTTGGAAAGTTCAGTTTGCTTGCCTATCTGATTTGTCACATTTATAATTGTTTCACCAGACGATTGATTAAAGAAAATTTCAAGAGCTTTGTTATCTTGATGAATAAGTTGGATGCTACAAAATTAACATAATTCACTTCAAAATAAATAAAGATATAAACAATAGTTTTTTTTGGCAATTTTTGTCTCTATTAATTTTTTTTCTTCTGTTATCATGTCTAGTGGGTTGTGACTAACCTGCGACCTTCCAGCTCTTGTGGTTCACAATCGTCTAGCTTCGCATGGGTGTTTGACCTAAGGGGGATTGCAGAAATGTATCAATCCTATGAAGAAACAAATTTGTGGTACATACTGTTATCCATGGTGACAATGTTAGCTGTGATATCATGATTTATCTGCTCTACTTCTTTGGTTGAGATGGGTCCTTCCTGTTTTCAGTATGAATTAGAACGGCAGTGTCATGCCCTATATAAGTATGATTGTTAATTTTATATTAGGCTGTTTGCTGAAGGCAATCACATTTAATTATGAACTTAATCTTTCCATACGGAAGATTGTGGAACCAATAATGCTTTGTGCTTCTGTTCATAGGAAAATTGTTGAAGACGTACCTCGTGGAGTGCATATGAACTTTTTGAAAGCAGAAAGAAGCTTGCATAGATGGGCTCTTGAAGATCTTCGGCGGATCCAGGCGGCTGAAGAGCTTGCAGCTGAGGAAGGAGGTGGAGTTGAAATGCACGTCCTTGAAGATGCTGGCCACTGGGTATGTTATGTCATTCAGTTATTTTTTTATAGAATGATCTCCTCCCGTAACTGTCTTTCACCTTTCGAGATCTATGCTATCGTCTAAAATACTTTCAATATAGCATCCTGGATTATAGGGAATTGTTAGGCTGGTGATTTTATTTACTATTAAATAGATATTAATACTAGGAGATAACATGGAAACTTGCACGATACTGGTAAAAACTGATAAAATGAATTCTCAAAGTGAGGGGTTGACCCTTTTTCGTAATGTAGTGGCAAGACAGACATTTTCAGGGTTTACCCCTAAGGCTTGCGAACATTTCACGCTATCAGCTGTCTTTCATCTAAAGATCAACGTTGTTAAATGGCAGCACCATGGTAGAATAGCATGGTGGATATTTTGCCAACTACCTTAAGACAATTCGTGAAGAGGGGTCTGCTATGACGGTACCATACTGCAACGGTGTGCGACATAATTTTGCTTTTCTGCCACATGCCATCTGCCATTGATAACTGCCATTGATAACGCTGCAAAATTTTAAACGTTTTTTCCTTTTTATGTTTGGTCAATGAATTAATGTATTTGGTTAATGTCATCAAGAAGTCGTTCTTAGCAGCCATACCAGTATTTGGAGGCTAATAAGATTTGTTTTAGAAAAGTAAGTGATTAAGTAGACTAACATAGATTCCCATATCTCTGCATATCTTGTTTCTCCCACGCATCCCTGTCAAAAGCTAAGGGCTGAAGCGTTTACTATACGCATAAATTTATTTTGATGCAAATAGTATTTTCTCTCCTGAAAAGGACAAGGTATATTCTTGGAAAAATTCCCCGAAGTTGATATTAAGTGTTTTCTTGCTAGTCAAAAGCTGAGAGGAATTCGTTTAGAGCATCATGTATTGTTAGCGATGGGAGAAAGGAATTACATCCACACGTTTAGTGATTTAAGTGGTGGTTAGATTCTTCCACTGCTCTCACTCTGTTGTTTTACAGAGATTTGAAATTTCTTTATGTAGTTACATATTAATATGTAATGAGGATGAATTATACCACTTTGGACTGTTTGTGACTCCATTTAAAAGAGGATTGATTTACTGTCTCTGAACAGGTGCATGCTGATAACCCGGACGGACTCTTCAAGATACTGTCATCATCTTTCCAGGGAGGCAAGACCTGAGTTTGCAAATGTCTACTAGATGGGATTTTCCCTTCGAAGTTTGACGCCATTCCTTCCCATTTTCTTTCTCTAGTTATCCCTTTTGTATATGCTATTTTATTTTTTTCACTGTAATAATTTTTATCGTTATCCTATTCATTAAATCTCCTCCTCCCCAAGTTTTTTGTCATCTGCAAGGAACGTTGATGTCTAATTGTACGTACACAATCGTTGCTTTGTCCGCAGGTAATTCTCCACTACTTAAATATCATCACATTCCTTTATGTGTTTTTATGTCAATCCTTAGCATTTCTGATTCGATGTTTCTGTTCAGTTGCAAATACCAGTTGTAATAAATATGTTGGAAAAAGATGCAGAGTTTACTTATGGAAATAAATACTAATATCAGTTTTAATAAGAAAAATAATTCTTTGCCACATCTAATCTTTTTTAGATTCATTTGATATTATATTTTTACATTTTTTTCTCTTCTTTTTTTTAAAAAATATAAAAATTTATATTTTTATAATCATCTTATCCTTATATTCTTCTAATAAATATGTTGGAAAACCATGTACACTTATGGAAATAAATACTGGGAAGTCTTAAAAATTAATCAACACAATGTTGCTCTTGCAGGGATTTGCCTTTGCAACTGTTCCTTCTGAACTGAAAATTCTGAACTTTAAAAGGATTACTGCATCCATAATTAAAATTGAATAACAAAAACTAGTTTTCTATCTATGCATTAAAATAATAATAGTTGCATACTTCATAAACAATAAACTATGATCGATGCTTACAGAAAAAAGAAATTATTGCAATTATTCATAATAATAATAATAATAACCTATACTATTATATAAAAGATTCTTTCTTTTGATATACATAATTTTTCCAATTTTATCCTTTAAGCACGGTTGTAAATAAAAAAAATCATTTTATAATTTTATCATTTTATAAACAAAAGGAAATCACCATTCCATCATCACTAACACATTGAATGCTGGAATCACAAAACAATTAAAAAATAGGGAGCAAGATAAGGATAAATTTCAAATTGCAAGATAACTAGCAGCAAAACCTATAACGCGAAATTAACTCAAGAAAAGGAAACTCAATTGACAAACAGAGAAAAGAACTTCAAAACGGCGTTATCAGGATGTTTCGCAGATAACAGCGGGGCTGAAGGCTCAGGCAAGGTGTTGATTACGCAAATAACGACGTTATCATGGCTAAAGGCTTAGGCAAGGTGCTGATTACGCGTAAGGACGGAAGATCCGCATACATGGACAATTTACTGTATGTTCCGATGATGAAAAGCAATTTATTGGGTCTTGGACAACCCCTGGAGAAGAGATACACTATGACCATGCAATAAAGATACATCGAAGTGTTTGATGAAAGGCAACGACGGGTGCTCAAAGCCCCTCTCTCTCGGAACCGGACCTTTAAGGTGAATTTGAATGCCACTGTTTTGTAGTTACATAAAAAGGGAGAGAACTCAATGCAAATATCAACCCAAGCACAACCAGGAGCTTTTCTCACGCCCAAATTCCTCATATAAGTCCTCACCTCTTCTAGTTTGTTCCAACTACCAGCAGCAACATACATGTTAGTAATCAACACATAATAACCTGAATGATCAGGTTTCAGCTCTAGCAATTTTCCTGCTGCCCATTCCCCCATCACTGGGTCTTCATGGATTCGACAAGCCCCTATGAGAGTAGCCCACATTGACGATGTTGGCTTGTATGGCATACCTATGATAACCTCCTTCGCTTTGTCTAGAAGACCAGCCCTCCCAAAGAGATCAGCCTTGCACGCATAGTGCTCGAGGCGTGGAACTATCCCATAAACATCTATCATCCTTTTAAACAACAATTCCCCCTGTGCTACTAGACCAAAATGACTACAAGCTGTGAGAACTGCAACCATAGTCACTACATCTGGCTTAATGTCCAACTCACACAACTCTTCAAATAGTTTTAGAGCTATTCCTCCATCACCCTTCATACCATATCCAAAAATCATGGAAGTGTATGTAACTTCATCTCTTGTGCTCATTGAATCGAACACTTTTCTGGCTTCTAAAGCTTTGCCAGACCTTGCATACATGTCCACCAGGGCATTCCACAATAATAAATAGTCCTTAAACTGTTCACGCTTCATAATGTAGCAGTGAAACTGTCTACCATGCTGCAGGTTCGCTATGCGAGCACACAGGGGAAGAACGCTTGCAATGGTCACATAATTAGGTTCAACACCCTTCCGTAACATCTCTCTGAAAAGAAAGGATACTTCCTCAGTACGATCCACGTGTGCATATCCAAAAAGAATGGCATTCCAAGATATCAAACCTTTCTCTTCCATTCTATGAAACACCATAAATGCATGCCCAAGATCTCTACACCTAGAATACATTGTAATCAATGCATTTTTCACATTCTCAAACACGTCAAAGCAAATTCGCACTGCATGACCATGCATCTCCTTTCCCAATTTAAGGGCTCCAACGTGGGAACACGCATTAACCCAATGACCAATGCAACAGCCTCCAAATGAATGAATATTCTCATATGGGAAATCAGATTAAGTGCCGCTCCGAAATTGCCCAAATGCAAGTACCCTCCGGTAGTGGTGTTCCATATAATCACATTCCCTTCAACACCCTCCTCCTGCATACTTCCAAACAGCTGAAACGCTTCCTCCCACATACCCCTAGAGGCATAACAGCTGATTATAGTGTTCCACGAAACAACATCTCTAACTGGCATATTGTCAAACAAGTTACGCGCAACTTCCAGATTCCCAAACCTACCATACATGGAGACCAAAGCATTGTGCACAAACAAACACCACTTCATGGAGCTAGCCTCAATAGACCTGTGAACCTCCACCCCAGTATTGTTATCCAACGACAAGCCTTGAGAACAGAAGGATAAGTGTATTCATCCGGTTCAATCTGCATACTCAACATTTTCGTATACACAGAAATAGTCTCCCCACAGAGCCCATTTTTAACGTACGACGAAATAAGCATATTCCAATGCAAAGGATCCAAAGTACAAGAGCTCTCAGTGACAATTTGGGCATCGCCAACGAGATTAACATTTGTGTAAAATCCAATAAGCCTTACAACCAAGACAGGATTTTGATGAAGACCCAGTGAGATGATATGGCCATGAAGCTGCTTACCCTGTGACAATGACTCAAACTTCGCGCAAGCAAAGAGAAGAGAGCTAATGGGGTGCAAGAGAAGGTGTGAAGAAGCATGGTGCTGGATTTGAATGAAGGTTTTGAAAGCATTTGGCAGGTGGCCATTGGTCACAAAGTCCTTGAGGGATGCTGATGAGTGGTTATTTCTTGAACTATATTTAGTTTATTGCACTTAAATAAAACAGGGAATTGTGTTTAATTGTCTGTTATTTCCCCGTTTTCTGAATTCTGCTTAATTTGGTCGGAAATTCGTAATTGTGCTAATTTGGGTTTTCTGAGCTGATTAAGTGTATTTTGGTTGTAGGGAAATTTTGGGAAACATCATTTGGAGCATTAGGGATGGTGGCATGATCATTCAAGACTCAACATTTAGCCATTTCCATTTTAATAAAGTTGTAATTTCGTTTTTTTAGAAACCTTAATTAGATTAAGTGCATTTGGGCCCTTTTGTGGCAAACTTTGTAGAAGCCCAATGTGTGGGACACTTGGCACCAAAAACCTAGGTTTTTAGGAAGTGGACCCCATCTATTTTGAGGAGGGGATGGTATTTTGGTAGCAAAGGCCGAGACACTCCTACAACTTACTCCATTCTACACTGTTGCTTTGGCTTTGCATGTATGAACTCTCTCTTTGGAGCTTTGGTGTGCCATTTTCGTTTTTGAGCTTTAATGGAACAAGATCATGTTTTTCTTCTTCTATTGTTTGAAACAACGCTTGTTCTTGCTTGATGGAATGAAGCTTTACCATTTCTCTCTTTAGATTTTCGTTTTGAAGGTTGAATGCTTGAGTTTGAAGCTTCTTCTTTGCTTTTTCATGGTGGTTTCTTTGGTGGAAGGGAGACCCATTGTCCATTTCGGTTTTCTCCTCATTTTGCTGCAGTAATCTCGTTTTTACTTTGAGTTTCTTGGATTGGAGGATGAAAATGGAGTTGTTGTCAAGTTTGGTAGTGAAAAAGGCTTAAGTTGGTGCATGGGTATTGTATTCTTGAGCCATTTTCTTCTAGCATTTTGTTTTTTGATGTTGGGAAACAAATTTTGAGCTGGACTTTGTGCTTGATGATGGTGGCTGGACGGTATTGCATAGGAAGCATAGGGGTTTGGTTTTATTTGGGTCAAAAAGTTGAAGAAAAATGTGTTTTGAAGTTGAATTTATGAAGGTAGAACTTGGTTTTATTGTTCTTGAATCATTTTGCTTTGGAACTTTGGGTTCTTGGTGCAGCATTCTCGGTTTGGAGTTGGAAGAAACAATTTGGATGTTGGTTTGTTGAAGAAAAATACGAAATTGGAGTGGAGAAGGAAGAGAGAAGGTGCATTCAATTTTTACTCGATTTGGCCAAGCACAAAAGATGCTTATTTTGACTAAAGGAAGGTTTCCACTTTGAGCTTTGGCCTTTGCTTGTTCCAGCCATGAATTGTCTTTGAAATGGGAGGTCTTTGGTTGTTTATTTTAATTTGGTTTTGCTTACATGGCACATTGGGAGAAGCATTCAATATATTGTCCATTTAGCTAGTGGTTTTTAGAGCACTTTTTGCACAATGGTTGTTGGTAGGCTTGGAAATTTTGGTGTTGGAGTGTGGATTCCGAAATTTTGCTAATGGAAAGAGAGAAGGGAAGTTTTCATTGGGATTGTTGAAGCACATGTTTAATTTCCTTGAAGAATAGTGCACATGGGACAAGAAGTCAACTCATTTGGTGGATATTTGAAAGTTAAATTTTGAATTGGTATTTGGAAGAGCATGATGCACGGCCATGAGGTTCTTTTTGGCCAATCGGACTTTTAAAATTAATTGTTAATTGTCATTTAGTCAAATTAATTGTTAGGATTAAATTAGGCTTGTTGGTTCCCTTGGTTTTAAATTAATTTAGTTAATAGGTTGAGTTTATGTGTTTGAGTTAGTGTTGCATTTAATTATTTTTAACTGTGTTTGTTAATTTGTTTGCAAGAGTATTTGATGTTGAATGTTGTCTAGGGTTTTTAATAGTGTTAGTTTATTTACCATGCTAGCTTAAATTAGTTTGTTTGGATATGTGTCTTTATATTGAGTTCTTTAATTTTTGCAAAAACCTTTTCAACCCCCCTTTTCCGTGATAGACTCGATTCTTGAACTGCAAAATTGGTCCTTGAGAGACGACCTAGGGGTCATTCCCTAGCATTATACTGCATTTCTAAATTGCAATCAAATTTGTATGGGCCGCGACACCCATCAGATTCTTCGCAAAAATTCCTAGGGTTTTGTTTGGTTTTGTAATTTGTCCAACATCAAGAAGGCATTGCAAACAACGTGAGATTTCTACGACAGAGAATTAAGAAATGAATGGTGGAGAAGCTGCGGCCAAAATGATCAGAACAACCCAACGAATATGATTCAATTGAATTGAATCAACCTCATCAACACTATGCAATTGTTACCCAAATCACTAACCCCTGGGGTTTCACTGAGACACGTCCTTTCACACAAATTGATTGTTTTAGCTAGTTTTTATACTTCAATAATAATAATAATAATAATATTATTATTATTATTATTATTATTATTATTTTCAATAAATATATTTTCAACAAATTTCTAGCCGGAAGACAAGAATTACTCTTATTATTTTGAAATTTATATTATAGATTTTTTCTGAATTATAATTTAGAGTTAAATATTATTTTAAATTTCTATAAACTAGGGTGAAATATTAGTTTTTTTAAGGCTATATTTAGACATGAATTATAAGAGAAGTATTTTATTCGTTAAAACCTTGATGACTTGAGTGGATTGTGGGATATAATTAAAGCAAAAAAGAAGACAATAACATGGGAAGGGGTAGGGTTCATGATGAATAAATGAAACGGAAATGAAAAAGAAAAGAAAATGGGGGAGGAGAAAAAGTGAAACGGAAATGGGAAAAGAGAATGAGGAAATGGGGAAAGAGAATAGAATAAAAATAAACGAGTAGAAATAAAATTTTTAAATTAATTAAAAATATTTAAATGGTATGAAAATATTTGATGATCAATTTTTTTTTGTTGTTGTTTATTTGAATTGATTTGGATGTAAATGAGAATGAAATTAGAAGTAAATTTTTTTAATCTATCACATAAATTAAATTCTATACTAATTATCATATATATAATATAAATATAAAATAGTTATAAAAATATAAATTTTGTATTTTTAAAAGAAAAGAAATTAAAAAAATAAGAAAAGATAACATCAAATAAATATAAATAATTATGTGGGTTAAAAAATATTTTTCGAAATAAAAAGAAAAATTTCGATCAAGATTTAATAAAATTTATTTATTATTATCATTATATGATATTTCCTTTCTATCAAATAAAATTATTATTAGTATTATTATTATTATTCACATTATATCATTTTGTGGTGCTTAATCCATTTTTGCAAGTTGCAAAGGGAAATAAATAGAGATGAACGCATGCATGTGACGTGGCATCTCCAAACTCACTTTTTATTTACCCAAACCCAACCTCAACTCCTCAAACACAACAAGACAACACAACAGAAATTTCTCGCTCTCATTCTCTCTCTCGATTCTACTCTTCTGCTTCTCACTGTGGCCACCGGTAAGCTCTTATTTCTCAGCGTGCAATCTCTAATTCTCTATTTTTCCGATTATTGTTTTAGGTTCAATTTTCTGAACGCTGATTTAACTCGCTTTATCCGTTCAGCTTCTTTCTTGAATGTGTGAAAATGTAATTGTATCGCGATAATACCGAGTTTTGAACTAGGATGAGTTGACTGCTGAATCTGAATTCTGAACTGTAGCTAGGTTTCATTTCGTTAAGATCCACCTAAGGTTGAAACTAAATACTGTATGCTGATGTTAAGATTTAGGTGATGATAGCGTCTTCAGTTTATTATTAGCGAAAGAATGATAGTTGTTATTGCAACGCGCTCTAGGATTCGGTTTGAGGTTCGTCAACCCTAAACTATAGCCTGTATAATTTTTAGGACTCTTAGCACATGTTTCACACACTCTAGATGACTTAGATTGGCCTTTTCTACTCCTGCTTTTCTCAGTTCCCATTTTGAACGAGCTTCTCGACCAACACGTGTATAAATGATAGCCTTGTCATAATTTGAAATCAGCTCATTTTTTCAAAAGTTGAAGTGCATACTTGATTAGAACTCATTGGAGAAGTTTGATTGATTTTATCTTCCTATTTCTTCTTTTGTACGTGTTTTCCAAGAAGTTTGCAAGTGTTTGTATATTATTTCGGTCCTCATTTTTTAATTCCTGAATATTTTTAACTCTCTCCTCATTATGTCTTGTGTACTCATAATTTTCGTCATCTCTTAATCAAGCATTTCCACGTTCAAATATATAAATTACTCATCTTTCTTTACATACACTGTCATTGACTTACTTTGGATAATTTTGATTTGAATATGCCGGCTGTGACCATTTATTTTTTATAAATATTTCATTAACATAATATTAAAAATATTAATTTTGTAGAGATAACTTTTCTGACATGAAAAATTCGTTTCTTCGTTTCCAGGGTGAACCTTTACGGTTTGTGGACACGCTTTAATGTACAGAAGCAGCAATATTGTGGCTAGGATTTTTAATCGTCAGATTTGCACTCCTCCTCCTGGCACTAGTGTAATTTATTTTCACTACCAATAATATTTGTTGTTGTTTTTTCTGAGAATTATTACATGTGTTGTCTTCTTTAGCCACTTTTTAGGGTTTAGGGGGGGGGGGGGGAGTGTTAAGAAGAAATGGTACAGGGTTGTAAGTTGTAATTGTAGGAAATGTGAACATTCCCCGGTGAACTATCAAAAACATGATTGAGGGAAGATAAACAAGGTTTTGCTTTGTCTACACTTTTTGTATTTAGAGAGGTTGGACAGTTTCTTTGATTCTGGTTGTATTATGCAGTGTCAAGTATAACCTGATGTTTTTAAAGTTGAAGCTTGAAATGCAAAAGATAAATATGATGTGCCAATTTGGAAGATTTGCTTTCACTTTTTGAAATTTGTTGTCTTGTTCCTCTGTTGAAGGAACCTGAATCGAATTTAATTTTTGCAGGTGTAATTTAATTCTTGCAGGTTCATCATGCTCGGTGTTTCTATGAAAATTTGGTGCCAAGTTACACTATTTATGAGGTTGAGTGCCCAGACCACTTGTTTCGTAAATTCACTGATGATGGACTGTACCTTATAAGTTTCAGCAGAAATTATCAGGAGCTGATCGTTTATAGGCCTAGGTGGCTTTCGTTTTCATGCAAAGATGAAGATTGCGATAAACATGATTTGCCATCTAGAGCTAAAAGATTTGACAGTTTTTTCACCCAACTATATCGTGTACCACTTGCTTCTTGTAATGAGCTTATATGTAAAGATTTCTTTCTTTACTTGGAGAGCCAGCAATTTGGACTGTTTGCTACTTCAACGCCCGCCCAAGTTTCTGATGCACCTGCTGTAGGAGGAGCTGTCCATGGTGTTCCTTCAATTGAAAAGATAACTTTCCACCTCTTGAGGTGCGTATTCATCATTCCTTATATTCATTTTTTTTTCCCGATCTTCAACATAACAAGACCAATCATACTCTGATCATTCTGGGTACCTGTTGAAATAGACTGGAAGATGGAGAGATCTTGGACAAGAAGGTCTTCTGCAACGACTTTGTTAATTTAACCCATAATACGGGTGTCTTCTTGTATGATGACCTATTGGCAATTGTATCACTTCGCTATCAAACTATACATGTTCTTCAGATAAGAGATGCTGGTAACCTTGTTGATGTACGGGCTATTGGGGAATTCTGCCGTGAAGATGACCAGCTTTTTCTCAATTCCAATGCTCAGGTCAGTAAGCTTTTGGTATTGACTTTATTTTAATGCGTTTTGTTTAGGACACAATTACATAGATTGTCATGGACTTTGAGAAAAAAGAAATTGTAACATTTAGTGGAACTGGGACTTGCAACAAGAGTGCATGGGTTCAAACTTCACAGTTCAATCCACCCCATTTTTTGTTCCCTTGCCTTCTCCCTCCTCTTGTGGCTTTCCATTGGCCACCCCTTATGCTTCAATAGTGGGTCCTCCCTTGAACTAAACTAGTTATTTTAAGGATACTTAAACTTATACAATTCAAGGGCATGACTTGGCTTGGCAACAAGGATGCTGGCTTATGACTTAGAGGTCATGGGATCAAATCCTAGAAGCAACATATCTGCTTGTAGGGTTAAGGCCGTGTGTACTTTTACCCTCCCTAGACATCACTCTGGGTGATAACTCTTGTCCGTGTACATTGGGCTGTCCTTTAATGCTTTTACAGTTGATTTTTTTTTTTCAAATCATCGGGATGGGTAACATCTTGGGAATGTTTTTCAATTCTGCTTCAGTGGTTCAAGTTAATAATTTTGTGGTCATCTTTAATTGTCACTACATCCCAATCATCCCTTATCAATTATGAAGCCATTCTAGCTCAAAATTGATAATTCTGATGGTTTTGTGGCATATGTAAAGAGCTAAACTCACAAAAATATAGGCCAATCACCAATCATTCTGACAGGGCATGGCATTTTCTGACAAAATTAAACAGCTCCAGTTTCCTGGGAACCACATTGAAAATCCAATGCATCAAGGCCAGACTAATCCGGAGAATTCTTTCCTGAGTGGAATAAAACAGCGATTGCTTTCATTCATATTCCAGGGACTATGGAATGAAGAAAGAGATGAAACATTGGTTGGTCTTCANTTTTNTTTTTTTTTTATTGCTGTACAATATTCTCCTGCATTTTACATAGCTTTTATTCTATGCTTGACGTGTACAGTTCTTATATTATATTGGAAGGTTATCCCCTTCCCCATCTTATACTGAAATTTCTTTCCTTTTGCTCTTCAGAGCAAATCGTTTTAAGATCTCACATCTTATATGCTGTCACTTACATTTGAACACTGTTTGTTGCTCTACATCCATATTTCTGTGTCTTCACAGGAATATAAATGTGTGGGAATAGAAATGCATGGCACTTGTTTAATTGTTGTCCGACACAGTCATTATTACAGATGCACACAAACTTTTTGCATTAATTTAAAAGGAGAAATTACAATGAAGGATTGTTGGTAAAATAATTTCCATTTCAAGAATAATCAACCACAAACCAGTTAATCATGTTCCAGTACTGGTTACTGAATGATAACCTATTGACTTTATTAACCACTTGTATTGTATGTTTAATGATTCCTGGACTGTAATAAACACTTTCAGTGTCCCTTCTCTCTAATTTTCCGTTGTCTGCATTTCCGCATATCCCATCTCTATTAGGACAATTTCAAGCATGAGTATGTATATGGATAAGAATATGTTTTAAAATGTGAAATTCCAGGCATGCATATTGCAGCAATGCCTTTTTATAGTGACAAAAAACGGTTTGTCATATATGTACCTTTTTAAATGTTTACCCCTTCAATTTTTCCTGATTACTGTATTGAAATTTTTGCTGTCTTTATTTTGTTTTTCCGAAGTTGTGGGGGTACATGACTTTGGCTGCTGTCGTGTATATATGACTTTATCTTCGTATCTTTCCAAATTTTTTTACAATTTAGAAATTAATTTTGTTTTATTTCCCTCCCATCTACCAGAGGATTCAAGGGCTTAGAAAGAAGTTTTACTTCCACTTTCAAGATTATGTTGATTTGATTATCTGGAAGGTAGGGTCTTTGACACAGCTTTATCATCTCAAGAACATTTGACTAAGGAATGTAACATTACATCTGCTTAACTCGTGGGCAGGTACAATTCTTGGACCGACACCATTTGCTAATCAAGTTTGGTAGTGTAGATGGAGGGGTGAGTTCTCTTTGTGCCTTTTCCTTTGAACTCTCCGTATTCTTATTGTACCATTCACAGACTCCCTGAGTAGAAGGCAAATTACTTCTAAGAATATGAGAGTGCCAAAGCCTAAATATAAATTAAAAATGATATAGCATTTGTTGTTTCCTGTAGCTTGGATATGCAGCCGTCCTACTTGAAGTAGAGTAAAGGTCAACCTATCTTGTTGAAAAGTATTAGTGTCAAAGATAAATGCTTAAATCTTGACACTGATAACAAAAATCGTATTTTTCTTTTAACTTGCCTCCTCAAAACATAGTTTCACCATCCTATTACTGAAATTTAATTTAGTTATCAGACTTGGTTAACAAGGATGGAATTCTTTATCACTAGGTAGTGGAGATCTCATGCAGTCATACCATGTTAGGGACTGACTTTTTAGAGTTTTACAGTTAAGTGGCTCCAAGAATGAATTTTTTTCATGTTACAATTTGGTACAGATAGAAAAAAGTGGGCCAGGGCTCATGTTTAGGTGTTTATCTGATTAAACATTCGAGAAAATTTCAACCTGGAGATTCAAGTATATNGAAGTAATATGACAAATGTGTTAATCTTTCATGCTTTCAAGCCTCAGGTGTCACGAAATGCTGATCACCACCCTGCTTTTGTTGCTGTATATAACATGGATACAACTGAAATCGTATCATTTTATCAGGTACATTTGTTTTTCATCTTGTTCTATTTTCTTCTTGGGTTCTATGTGTTGGTCTGTTGGTGTTTTTAGTGACTCGGTTTTAAATCTTTATCAGAATTCTGCAGATGAGCTTTATCTGTTGTTTGAGCAGTTCTGTGACCACTTTCATGCAACATCAAGAAATTTAATGTATATGAATTTCATATCTTCTCATTCAAACAATATCCATGCACGGGAACAGCTACGGAGCATAAAAGATAAGGCAAGCAACCCTTCACAGGTAGTGAGGTTTTGTTGGTTGTATCCCCTCTTGCTCCCTTCCGGATAAAGGAAAGCTAACGAGTTCTGAATATATATATATATATATATGTGTGTGTGTGTGTTGTTTTGCAGTTTGTGAAGAAGATGCTTGCTTCTTTGCCTTTCAGCTGTCAGTCTCAGAGTCCTTCTCCTTACTTTGATCAATCTCTTTTCCGGTTTGATGACAAGGTTTACTATAGATGTTTCTATTTTCCATTCAGTGACCAAAATTCTNTTTAATTAAATTTTATATATTTTGGACAAAGTTGGGTATATGCTTGTGAAAGTGGAGTTCCAGCTGTTAGATGAGCATTATCAAATAATAATTTCGTTGGAATTGGGAATCACATTGAGGTCCTCCTTTGGAGAAAGACTATAACATCAGTTGGACTTATTGCTTAGGGCCTCTCTTTTTATCCTGTTTGGTAAGGTACCATGTCGAATGCCCATTTTTTCAATGTTGAGGCTTTTAGATGTGTGGAAAGAAATTTGAAGCTTAGTTTGTTTTGGTGGAGATGCCGGTGACCTTTGCAACACTGACTTTGCCACCTAGTATCTTAAAAGTGATATAGTTATTGGAATATGGATTCTATGGCCTGATTACTGATGTAGAGATTCCTATTTTATTGAAAAAAGAGGGGTGACCGGAGGTGTAAGATTTTACTTNGAATTAGTTTTGTTTTTCAAGAGTGATTTTCTATGGTTAATTTATGTGTGAGAAAAGGGATTTGGAGGGAAGAAGATTTGACATGAAATAGGAGGTTGCTTGCATACACGCATTAAGCATATGCGCATGCACAACTATCTGCAAGATTTGCTAAATAATAGATGAATAATTAACTTTTGTTTCTCTCCTTTATAGTCCACACAATATGTTCTTTCACTTGTGTATTTTTAATTCTTGCCCGTCATTGCAGCTGATTTCTGCAACTGATCGACATAGGCAGTCAACTGACCATCCAATCAAGTTCATTTTAAGGAGGCGTCCATATTCTCTCAAATTTAAGATCAAACCAGGTGCGTTTTTCTCTTGTTCAAGCTTGTACTGCTTTCTAAACTTAAAATTGACAAGGTTCCCTCACTTTCGAAAGTAAAATAAGGGATGGGATGTGGGTTTTCTCATATGGTAATTATTTCCGACATGAATCAACAAGTTATCCACTCAACATTCATCTGCTTTCTGACATAAACTCAACGAACTTCGTTAATTAGGTCCTGAAGCTGGTAGTATGGACGGTCGTGCAAAAAAGATCTCTTCGTTCCTTTTTCATCCAATTTTGCCCCTTG
>NC_028353.1:10927096-10928894 GCF_000741045.1 Vigna radiata var. radiata
CTTTCGAAGATGAGCGTAGAATTATAGATTAAGAAGAAAAATGAGTGTAGATTTACTTGTCTTCCACTGCTGAATCAAGAGGATGTATATTTAGTCGGTACTTCCAAAATCTATTTCAATCAGATTCTAATGATTGCCGTGACAGTACTTTTAAATTTTGCTCTTTTGATTTTAAAGTTTAATTAATGGTTGTCTGATGTCAGAAATATAGCATTACACACTTATTCAATCCCTGATAAGATTCTCAACAAAGCTTTTTCATCTGGCTACTGTAACATCCCAAAAATATCATATTCACATATAATATAATAGGATTCAGCTATTACAATATGTGAAAGCAGTTAAGAGATAAAGATGACAGTATTTAAATATTTTTACAGTCATCCAAAACGTAAAGGAAACTAAGAGGAAATTAAAACTTGAGTACAAGTTCTAAAAGTTCTAGAAATCCCAAACATAGTAACATAAGAACTAGAAGTTTTTCAAAATAACAATTATTCAACTAAAAGCTAAAGGAAGTCCTAAGTACTAGGGGCTGGATCCTCCTCAACTTCCAAAGTTTGTTCCACTGGCACATCATCACCTACTGTTCACATCCAAAGGATTGGATGATCATCGCAAGAGGGAAGACAAACACATACAAACATACAAGGCAAGGGTAAGTTAGGTATAATAAAAATAAAACATGTTGTTAATCAAGTATTTCAAGCATGTAATGACAATAATACAACACAAACTGTAAATGAATGTATTTGATTGATACCAATGACAGACCACGTGATTTGACCGTCCGGACTAGTATGAAATGTCGAGTTCCAGGGGTTTGTGTACTTGTGGTGGCCCTACTGCTTTGCAAAGTCATTGCCGAGGGGTTTCACCCGACCACACACAAGTGTAAGTCCAACCAAACTCATCTTGGCCCATATAAAATGGAGACACCCAAGACTGGGACCTCCTCCTATTCTCACCACATGACTCATCTCTCTCTAATTGAGCATGGATGGTTATTAGAATGTCAAGGTAAACCCCATCCTGAACTCCGGCCATTCATACGATCAATCACGACAAACTACAGTGGCACCACCATGTAACCTCCCTTGAGGATCATGGAATTACGTCCAATAACCATACTTTTACTTTGAAACTTAACTCAACACATGAACCACCAAATACCATGACATTATCTCACTGAATCAATATAAAATCATGTACATGTAACCCTTCAACTTTACTTTGCATACACACATATATATAACATTGATTTCACTTCAAAAAACTACAAACAATCTAAAATCCAATGAACTCATACTTATACAAGGAAAATGACTTTGAAACCATCGCCAATAGTTCCGGAAGGGTCTAAAACCTCCAAAACGACCTAAAGAACGTCCAAAACGGACGTCTAGAACCCCCCAAATTATCAAAAATGAAAGCTACTGCAGAAAGCTGCGCCCAGCGCCATTTAGGGGCGCCCAGCGTGACTTTTCCTGCTGGAAACCGCAGGAAATGGCGCCCAGCGCCAGTTTTGTGGCGCCCAGCGTGACTTTCTGCTGGAAACAGCAGGAAATGGCGCCCAGCGCCATTTTTGTGGCGCCCAGCGTGAATTATGCAGATTTTCTGCATAATTGAGCAACTCTACCCCCTAAGTTTCGTTTTAAGCCTTTTGGTGGATTTCTAGCACTCCTAACTT
Source organism: Vigna radiata var. radiata (assembly GCF_000741045.1). Classification (NCBI taxonomy): domain Eukaryota; kingdom Viridiplantae; phylum Streptophyta; class Magnoliopsida; order Fabales; family Fabaceae; genus Vigna; species Vigna radiata. The sequence continues at coordinate 10,928,787 of NC_028353.1, forward strand.
GATCTATATGATGATTTAAACTTGTCTAATCAACTCTAACACTTACTAAACCAAATCCCTAATGATTTAGCATCAATCTACACTCAAATTTCTCAATTTCATCAACTT
>NC_028353.1:10929424-10988081 GCF_000741045.1 Vigna radiata var. radiata
ATTTGACTACCTTAGTTCCCTTAATATAGCCTAAAACACCTTGATTTACCTAGCTTTTCCTTTAAGATCTTTCACAACAGAATTCTACTTCCTTTTAACACTCTACAATTCTCATTGCCTCTCATCCAATCTACTTTATTAGCTAACACCCACAGAATCAACATTTGAATATCACATAACAATTTACTCATACATGCATTTTTATCAAACTTCAATTCAAAATAGCAATATTTCCCCCAAATCACTTCGAATTACACTCTTCAACAAAACTCACAAATCATNCAACCAAAGATTTATCACAAAAGAAAAGAAATATAGCTCCCTTTACCTCTAAACGGAACGCCAAGCTCACGAAAACCCCAATTGCTCACTTACACCTCAAGAAAGACTAGGATTACCTACAAATCATAAATTTGTGGTAGGAGGCAGAATTAGGGACCTAGACAGACTTGGAAATTACAAAGAAGAAGTATAATGCTCATGCAAATAAAAATCTGGTGCATGCCGCACATCCTTGAGATGCATGGAAAAGGGAGGACTACTTACCGGTGACGGAACAAGAAATTGACCGGTCGGATTTGAAGTCCACAACTTCGAGATTACCTAAGCGGTCTCTGATGGTGGAATAGATGGATCAATGGAGGATAAATCTAGAGAGATGGTGGAGAAAGTTTGAGAAACAAAGCTTTAGAGAGAGATGGAAATTTTTGGGTTCTTACATGTACGATCTCACTATTCATAATTTAGAATTTGATGACAGAAATGTATATTCTATTCTCGTACTTTACTTAGAAATGTTGAACTGATTACTGAACATTTTATCATTAAGAGTATTGAAAAACTCTTATTGGTTGTCAAGCATTACAAGATTTCTTATACGTCACCGAAACTTTTCGTGTTACACATGATTTAAAAAAAACATTATATTGCCTTAATATGAAATATATCTATTTATAGGTGGATCGTTTTCCTAGATGGTATTTTGGAATAATATTGTGATTTTTAAACTCGTGTTAAACTTATAACTTAAATCACATAATTCATATAATTTCAATAATGGATTACAATTTCAAAAGGTCCTTAAAATTCTTAAATTTTATAGCATATTTATTGGAAAGGTTATGTATTATTAGGATCCAAGTCTGATAAAATCTTTCTATTGAAATACAGTAAAATTTAAGTTTTTTCTTTAGTTATTGGATTATAAGAATAGAAAAATAATGAATTAGAAGAATCATGAGAATAAGAATTAAAAAATATTTATTTATGTTGAAAATATACCTGTTTAACAATTAAATAAAATATTAATCAAACAATGATTCTTATTAAAAAAAATTGTATTAAACTAAAAACTGCAAAAAGGTTTAAAAATAATGTGATTGAATAAAATATGCAAAAAGTAAATTAAAACTGAAAATTAAATTAGTAAATAGTCGAATGATTTGCAGAATAAACACTTCTCCTCAACTGTATTGATGAATGAACAGGAGGAGAGTGAGAATATATGATATAATGATAATATTCTATGGCTAGGCGATTACGTTACATGATAATCTTGAACCTAAAGTAATGATCTAATGATCTAATGATACATAGCTCCTCCAGTAGGGCATGAAGTCCTAGTACTACTAAAATGGAATTGAATATTTATAGTGAAATTCAACTCAGGTGACTGCCACAGGTGTAGGAGCTCCTGCAATGGTGAGGTAAGATCGAGTTGAATGTGTTTGAAATGATTTATTATTATTATGATATGTTTGATTGAAGCCAGACCACTTCATTTGCATGAAACTAGTCTTCCTCCATCGATTTCTTTGCAGCATTGCACATTACTCGAACAATCGCAATTAAGTTGTCTGCTTTTCCAATATAAAACTCAAGCAAACACGATACCAGATGTTGGTAATTTTCACCCGCTTTTGCAATCTGAAACTGCTCTCTCAATTCCAATTCTATCAGAATATGAATCTGCTTCTTCCTTGTTGATGTCTTTGCAATCACTTGAATGTATTCGTGACAACCTCCGGGAAACTTTTTGGTCGTTCCCCATTTTGAAATGCATAGCTTTGTACTGAATCCTCTGTCTCGGAGCTCCGTCACAACTTCTCTTCTCAAACAGCTGCTGCAATCCAAAGGCTTTCCCTTCAAGCAGCTGCAAAAATCCGAACCCTTCACCTCTTGTATGATTCGACCAACCTCTCCTCTCAATTTTGACCCTCCTACATGGTAACGCTCCAATGTTTCCTGAACAACATTATTATATCATTCTTTATTCTTGTTTCAAAAACGACACGAAAGATTTATAACATACAATAATGAGAATTTGTTGAAGGAATGTTGAAAAAGTACCTGAAGCAGTGAGACCTGAGATTCCCAATGCAAAGTGTTATCGGGTGAGCCATGAGAATGGGCGTTGTCTTGCCACCATAGATCTTCATCAAGCTCTGATTCATTGGAATAATATTCTTCATCAATGAACATAAACACTTTCTCTTCCANGCTGTCCATCTTTATTCTTTCACTCTTCAACAACACAACCCTTTCGTTTCTATCTGTGTACCATGCAATAACAAATTCATCAACAATTAATATATTTTTTTACAAGTTGGTGGAAGAAGAGATCATAAATTCATAAACAAAGTTATGCTCTTCTTACAGAAAAAATCAACATCTCCTGCACCTATATATAGCCACACACATGGATAGGTTAATTATAGTCTTACCATCTTATTAATGCTTAATTTACCAAACAAAACATTTTCATTGTCACTCTAATTCAAACATTTAATCATGTGTCAGTATACTTTACCATACTTTTTTTTCTTTTTTGGTATTAAAGGGGAAATATACATGACATTCTTTTTTCCTTACTGCTAATATTAGCCAGAAATTTATATTTAGTGGTTTTTTCTTGGGATATAAATGATTCTATCGTTGTTTCCCTCTCAAAGCCAAAAGTATTTAATTAGGGAATAAAATATCTTGGCACATTTTTCTTTGATTAAAATGATATTGTTTTTGAGGTGTGGTGTAGCTGTAGGAAGTGATCATCATCAACCACCTATTATATACCAAAATATCTGTTATACTAATCTTAATTTCAGGACCACTTTGCTTTTTCTGAACTCTGAAATCAGGTTAATTATAATTATAATTATTTTACTCTTCAATTAGTTTTGTCAAATGGTAGTTATCAGTGTTAAACAATCATTTTCTTTTCAAATATTCAAACTTATTTTCACATCTTAAGCATCCTTGAGAATAGATCCCCTGCTGAAGGCGCCTACACTGAAGGCTTGCTCAATGCCAAGCTCACCCAGGTCACTTTCACTTCCTAGTTTATGCAAATCTCAGGGTTCATGAATTGGAGAATAAAGCTATTGTAGAGATGTTGTGTTACTAATATCTTATCATGTTGAGAGTGGAAATTATGTTGTCCCAAAACTCATTCATCAAACTACATTTTTCAGGTTTTTTGTATCCGCTTTCCCATTCTTCCTGGGAAAGAGGAAAAATATAATCCCCATCACTCACCAATTAACCCTAAAAATTAAAGACATTCAAGGTTACTATTGCCTTGGTCCTTATAGTTACCCCCCATATTAAGTTGTTTTAGTTATATTTCTAGAAAAATATAAGTTTTAGTCTTTATAAGACAAAATTATAAGTTTTAGTCCTTGCACGTGAATGAAAGTCAATATATGAAGTCTCAATTCTTCAAAATTGAAAATGTAGTACCCATTTTTAATACCGGTTTGAATAGTATATGAGATAATCATATTTGTGTTTATGTCACGAGAGAAATCGGAGTACATACTCTTTCCTTCATTCTTTGAAGAGATCCAAAATGGATTAAAAAAGGGCTGAATATTAGATTTGAAGAGATCCTTATACTGGGACTGAAGCTTAAAATGATGGCAATCATAGGGATCAAATGAATAGTTTAACCTTTATAACTTACGCTACTTCTTTGGCACCAACCATTGCAATGAAACATGGGAACACACCACAGATACACGGGCATAGACTTCATCTCGTTAAGCAGAACAGTAGCAAGAGAATTAAGATAGGCACCTCTGTGACTATAGATCACACCTTTGGGGTTGGATCCCATTCATCTTTTGGCCTCCTCATCCTCATATATCAAAGTGTTGCTAGCATGGAGAGGTGATCGAAAGGATTTCAAGTGCCCCCCTAGCAATATCGAGTAATTCATAATCAACGAAAATAAGTTTAGCCTCAGAATGTTTTAGCTGGAACATTAGGGGCCAATACAGCAACCTGATCAAGCTCAAACAATCAAAAGTAGTTCGATATGCACCATGTTCCACTAAAACCGAACGAATCAAACCAAACAACAACAAAAGTTTCACTTTTTAACCAAAGAAAAGAGTGAAATTGAGGTAAAAGGTAGGGAGCGAAAGAAACAAACCACATCGCCGGGAGCAAGACCGACACAGAGTTGAGCAATGGAAGAAGCAAGTTTGATGCAGCGCTGATGGGTCCAAGAAGGTGATCGGAGTGAGCGGAACATAGTTGGCAGAGCAGCGGATACTTCCTTCCATCTATCTCTTTCTTTACTCTTTACTCTGAAACCACATTCAAGGAGAAGCAGTTACTATTTAATTACAGGTTTAATACCTTGGTCCTTGGTAGGTTTTGTTAAATATAGTCATACCTTTTTTTTAGTAACAATTGATCTTACTTTTTGAAAAAACTGTTCAATTGATTCCTTTTTGGTTACGACGTTAATTTTCTAACGGTGCTAGTTACGACGTCAATAAGTTCTTTCATACATTTACCTATCCAAATATTATTTTAACAGTCCTAACATAATGTTATGTTAAAAATCATGTCATCATCGTATACAATAAGGACTATAATAAACAATTTAAACTTGAATATGGGACCACTATGAACAAAAAGGACTCAATTGAACAGTTTTTTCAAAAGGTGAGATCAATTGTTATAAAAAAAAAAAAAATAGAACCATATTGAACAAACCCTCCCAAACTAGGGACCAAAAACGGTATTAAGCCTTAATTATATTTGTTTTATTTATACTAATCTTTTCCTTTCATTTATATTTTACAATAATATAATGTTGTGATTTAGAATTTTATATTAAAAAGTAAAATAAATATAATTAAATGAATGTATTTCATTATATAAGGTTGTTTCTTTGTTGTTCTTATCTTTTCTCAAATTTTTATGCTCGTCGGACACCCATGAATACGATAAAAGTTATTAAGAAGTAGATCATATAAATTAAAAAAAAAATTAAATATATTTTTACCAACATCTTATTTTACTGTGAACAATAAGTCACTAAAAAATCCTGTTGCATTTTTATAATCCAAACCTCAAAGAATTTGAGAAACTTTTTTTCTTCAATACGTGAAATTAATGGAAACATTTCAGCGACGTTGAATGTGGAATTCTGGGTGATTCGCATTTCTCGCACTCTCATCTCTGTTTTCATCCCTCTAACCATTTTCCTCGTAATCAAATAAACTCTTTTTTCTTTTTTCGATTTTCCGTTAACGTCCTTTCCTCCCTTCAACCTCCAGCTTTTCCTTTGTACACAACAGAACAACAATTAAAAACATTTTCTTTTTCTTTCCATTTCAACACAGAACCAAGAAAATCATCTTGTAATGATGTTGTTATCGTTGTTGTGTTCTGTTTCTGTTAGAAAAGAATAAAGAATGAAATATTGTATTTCTTATTGAATGATAAGGAGAGAATACAATTGATATATATATATATATATATATATATATATATATATATAATTGTTCAGAGCAATATAAAAAAGAAGTATAAGTATAAAATTATATGAACATAAATGTACATATATGAACAGAGAATAAAATAATTCCAATATCCCCTCAAGCTGCAGCATATATATCCTTAATGCTCAGTTTGGACAACAAAAATTGAAATTGTGCTGGATGCAAATTTTTAGTATGAATGTCTGCAAGTTGTAATGGAGTAGAAATAAGCAGGAGCTTAATTACACCAGCTTGAACTTTATCCCTTATGAGATGACAATCAATTTCAATGTGCTTTGTCCTCTCATGCATGGCTGGATTCTGTTCAATTCGTATAGTAGATTGATTGTCACAAAATAGAGAAACTGGTTGTGGCAGAAGCTGTTTCAAATCATGGAGTAGATACAAAAGCTATTGAATTTCACATGTTGTGGAAGCTAAGGCTCTATATTTTGCTTCAGTTGATGATCTAGATATAGTATCTTGCTTCTTGGATTTCACCAGCTGATTAAGGATGCACCATAGAACACATTAAAACCAGTCACAGACCTTCTTGTATCAAGGCAAGCAGCCCAATCAGAACCACTAAAAGCCTTAAGAGAATGTTCTGTGTTGGAGGGAAAGAATAATCCTTGTCCTGGATTTTTCTTGATATATCTCAGGATTCTTATTGCTGCTGCATAGTGATCTTCCAAAGGATTGGAAAGAAATTGACTGAGATTACTAACAGCAAAACATAAATCTGGTCTTGTGTTGGTTAGATATAATAACCTGCCAAGAAGTCTTCTATAGGCTTGCACATCTGAATAGGGTTTTCCTTCTGTCTTGGAGAATTTTGTGTCTGGCTGTATGGGAGTAAAAACAGGTTGACATGCCAACAATCCTGCATCTTCTAATAACTCTAAAGCATACTTCCTTTGTGACAAATTAATGCCCTGTTGAGATTTTGCAATTTCTAAGCCTAGAAAATACTTGAGTTGGCCTATGTCTTTAATTTTGAACTTTGAATTCAATACATCCTTCACAGTTTGGATTTCCTGAATGTCATCACCTGCCAAAACTATATCATCTACATAAACAAGTAAGATGGTGATATGACCAGAATCACTTTTGACAAAAAGTGAATAATCTGATTTTGATTATATGTAGCCCAAAGAAAGTAAAGTAGTTGTCAACTTGTAATTCCATTGTCTAGAGGTCTGCTTGAGTCCATATAAAGACTTCAACAACTTGCAAACTTGGCCTGGTTTTTCTGTTTTGTAGCCAAGAGGAAGAGACATGTATACCTCTTCATATAGATCCCCATGTAAAAAAGCATTATTTACATCTAGTTGATGTAAATACCAATGTTTGGAAGCTGCTAAAGCCAGAATCAATCTTACTGTTGTAAGTTTGACAACAGGTGAAAAAGTCTCAAAGTAATCTAAGCCTTCCTGTTGTGTGTAGCCTTTTGCTACTAACCTTGCCTTATATCATTCAATACTCCCATCAGCATGCCTCTTTATTTTGCATACCCATCTACATCTGATAGGTTGCTTTCCATTAGGTAGATCAGTCAAAACCCAAGTTTTGGTATTTTCTAAAGCTGCAATTTCTTGATCCATGGCACTTNTCCAACAATCATGTTTGATGGCTTGGTTATAGGTTTTAGGTTCACTAACTTGGGAAAGATTCAAGACATATGATTTATGAAGAGATGATAATGCATCATATGATATATATGAAGAGATAGGATATAAGGTACCTGTGCATGACTGAGTGGCGGAAGAAGTAGATATCATGTTGCAATGATAGTCCTGCAAATAAGATGGTTTATGTGTGGGCCTGGTTGATTTCCTTTGTGGAGTAGCAGTGGCAGGTTCAACAGAAACAGGTTGAGAAGAAAAACTAACAGGGTCTGGAACAATAGAAGGAGGAGATGTAGGTGGTAAAGAAGGTTGATCAGTAACTTCTGAGAAAAGAGGTGATGGAGATGAATTGATTTTGGTGACCAAATCCAATGAATTTAAATATTTTGTATCAATAGGTGAGTGTTTGTCACTAGTAAGAAAAAGAAATATGTTTTCATAAAATACTACATTCCTTGATAGAAAAATTTCCCTTGAGTTGAAATCTAACAAAAGGTAGCCTTTCGCTCCTGTTTTATAACCGAGTAAAACACATTTTCTTGCATGAGGTCGAAATTTTGTTCTATGTGCTTGAAGAGTTGAAGCATAGCAAAGTGAGCCAAAAACTCGCAAGTAAGTAATGTCAGGTTTAACATTGTGTAACAGCTGAGATGGAAAAAAATATGCCAAAACTGTGGAAGGTAAAATGTTAATGAGTTGCACAACATAACAAACAGTAAAAGACCAGAAAACTATTGGCAAATGGGATTGAAATATTAAAGATCTAGCAACATTGAGAATGTGTTGATGTTTTCTCTCAACAANTCCATTTTGTTGAGGTGTTTCAACACAAGATAATTGATGTTGTATCCCTTTTTGTCTATAAAAATCTGTCATTACAAACTCATTACCATTATCTGATCTAACAGCTTTTACATCAATGCCAAATTGAGTTTTGATATAAGAAACATAGCCAATAAGATGTGATCATGTATCAGACTTACTTGCCATCAATTTAATCCATGTGAATCTAGACATATCATCCACTATAGTTAAGAAATATTTGAAACCATCAACAAAAGAAGTACTATATGGCCCCCAAATATCAACATGGATTAAATCAAAAGGAGCTTTTGAAACAGTAGTACTTAATTGAAAAAACAATTTTCTTTGCTTAGAATACTGACAAGTATCACAAGGAGTGAATTTTGTATAAGGTAAAGTGGCATACATTGTGCGTAATTTGGTATAACAAGAAGAAGAAGGATGCCCTAGTCTAGAGTGCCAAATATCTGTAGAGTCAGGTCTTATTGTAGAACAAACAATAGAATTCTCAGGAGAAATAGTAGTTGGTGAAGCAAGGGGTAGGGATGCAGGAACTATCATGACATACAAGCCATCTCTTTCTTCAGCTTTCCCAATCATCTGTAGGGTTGACTTGTCCTGTATTTCACATGAATATTCAGAAATGATAATTTTACAAGATAGAGATTTAGTTAACTTTGTGACCGAAATAAGATTGACTGAAAAATTAGGAACAAACAAGACATTATGTAAGGTAAGGTGTGGGCCAAGAGAAACTATGCCAGAAAAATGAGCAAATGAAGAGTTCTTGTTGGGTAGAGAAATTGCAATTGGTGAGATTTTATGATTATAAATAAAATGAGACAAAGAACTGAATATATGATCAGTAGCACCTGTGTCTAGAATCCATTGGGAAGAGATATTACCTTGATCCTGAGAAGAAGTGGAAACATTATGAGAACTCACTAGACCAGTAGAATGTGTGACTGTGGGATTAGATTGAGGAAGAAGTGCCAATAGACCTTGAATTTTCTCTTGAGAAAGTCCCATAGTTGAGGAATGTGACTGCACCTGAGAATTATTAGAAGAAGAAACAACTGCAGAAGCCATTGAAGGAGAAGAAATTGTAGGAAAGCCAAGAACAAGAGGTAGAAGATGAAGATTTTTGGTAGTAAGAGAATTGGTTGCGGAAGAACGTGATCAAGAATTTTCTTTTGATACCATGTTAGAAGTGGGTTTTAGGCCTAACTCAACCCCACAAAACCGGCTTGTAAGGTGAGATATGCACCCCACTTATATATTATAAATTGGCCTTATCTCTAGTCGATGTGGGACTTCCAACACCCCCCTCACGCCGAGGTATATACATCTCGAGCGTGAGACTAAATATTAATGGGTGGTCCGATAACGGCCCAATAGCGGGTGAAACAATATGCCCAACAAATATTGCTAGGATAGGCTCTAACCATAGCTCTGATATCATGTTAGAAAAGAATAAAGAATGAAATATTGTATTTCTTATTGAATGATAAGGAGAGAGTACAATTGATATATATAATTGTTCAGAGCAATATAAAAGAGGAGTATAAGTATAAAAATATATGAACATAAATGCACAGATATGAACAGAGAATAAAATAATTCCAATAGTTTCTGTTGCAGCAAATTCTCCACGTGGTTTTAGCCTTTTCACCATTCAAAGATCAAGGAATTTAAGCTCTTTTCCTTCATTCCTATTCATCTACCTCCTTTTCGATTCAATTGTCAACCCTCTGATTGGGGAATCCCTTCTTTGTTTGTTCTTCCGTGGTTATACATTTCCTGTTCATTTATTCATCTACAGCGCTTCATTTTCAAAATCTCAAGCCATTTGGCATTTGAGTCCTTTTTAAGATTCTACAATCTGGGAGAGGTGTAAAGCATTGAATTTTTTATATTGGTTCTTTATGAATTCTTGTTACGTGGGATGTAAGTTGATAGACACATTGCAACATTGATTTTGTTGGTGGATTTTCCACTGGCATGATCGTCTTCGTAGTAGGGTGGAAGCTTCTGGGTTCCCAAGAAAATACAAGTGTACTACTACCCTGTTGCTTAACAACGTGAACAAGTTTCACAAAGAGGTAGTGATTTATTGATTGATTGGAGAAAGAAAGCAACACCCCTTTTGTAAGAATATGGGGTGCATCTGCTCAAAAGACTCCTCAAGCAAAGACAGAGTTGATGAGTATGAGAAAGAGAAAGAAAGAGAAAAAGAGTCGAACAAGCCTTCAGTGCAACTGATTGCTCCTTCTGTCTCAACTGCACAGTCAGATAGTAGTAGAGGCACAGATGGTTCGGTTCCCCTTATTGTTGACACATCAACACAAGCAATTAGAGGGTCTGTCATAGAGACTGTAGAGGATAAAAGCAACCACTCAGATGCCACACAAGGCCTGAACCAGAAGCGCATGACAGTGAGTAGTGGTGTAGATGACAGAATGCCGATGATGAGCAGAATACTTAGCGTGCAGCATATTGCAGGAGAACAAGTTGATTTCGGATGGCCAATTTGGTTATCTTCAGTGGCAACAGAAGCCATCAAAGGGTGGGTGCCTCGACGGGCAGACTCTTTTTAAAAATTAGGCCAAGTTAGTTTCAAAATATCACTTCTTCATGCCACCATTTTTCTTTGGGTTAAATATGCTTTTAGTCCCTAAAAAGTATAAGCGATTTTTGGTTTTAGTCCTTGCTCAAAACATTGATGGCATTTCATCCTCTTAATATTGAAACTTGTAATTTTAGTCCTTAAAAATGGATGGCGTCAAGTTTTTGTGGACGTGGCTAACGACAATGCCACGTCTTCTTCCACCTTCACTGTGCACTTTATGCCACGTCTTCTTCCACCTTCACTGTGCACTTTATGCCACGTTGCGCTGTTTGGACTCCTCGTGCGTGAGAGAAAACGATTCCTGGATGTGTGTTCTTCATCGCTAGCGAGACCAACCACAGCCAGTCGCTGGCCAAGACGTCGCCGTCACCGGTATAGTCTCATTTGTGAAGCTTCCAGACGCAAGGCCCCTACAGAAGGAAATGCAAAGGCCATCAAATCTGTCACTGGCATTTTGCACTTGTTCAAGTGAAGTATTGGAAGATTCCACTGACATGACCACCCCATTTTGCAAACCAACATCACGNGGGTCCAATACTTCTTCCGTTTCAAGAACATATCGCTCCAAGAGCTGCCAAGCGATCCCCTCATTCAAAATCAACCCCAGCCTTTGCTTGGGAGCAAAAGTTAGCTCCTCTTTAGTCCCTTGCAGCGTGAGCAGGAACGTGAGGAGCCACTTGGTGAGGTGTTCCAGTTTAAGACGATCATCTTCTCAAATGGAAAGAAGGAAGTCATGGTTTTGTTCCCTCAATCAATCTGTTGCCACAGGCAGTGGATGATGATTACATTTTGTATTTTGGGGGTTTGATTTTAGGGTTTTTGAATTTGGGAATTTTTCTTTAAAGGTTCTCTTCTTTGTTTTTCTGATGTTGCAATTGGAGGGGTTAAAATCTTTGTTTTCAAATTGGATGAAACCCGCGAGCAGATGAATGGAAGAATTGTGTCGCGAAGTCGGGTTTTGCGGTGGCAATTTAGGGTTCGAAGGATTCTTGAAATTGGGTCTGTGTGTGATGATTGCATGGGGTTAAATCTGGTTTCTGCAGGTCTGATTTTGGTCGCAGGTGCGCATATGGGAAGAAGATGATTGTGAAGTGCGAGAAAGGAGATCGCGTTTTGCGATTGGGGTTTGATGGTGAACGCGAGAATGGAGATGCTTCCATGGTGGTGCTGCTGCGGTGCGAAAAGGATGCCGGCGGTGAGCGAGAAAAGGCATTGGCGGGATGGTGATGATGAACGGTGGTGCGTCGGTTTGTGTCTGGTCTCGCGATGGCAGCAGCGTGCTGAGGAGACGGTGATATGCATTGACGGAGGACTTTCCTGATGCGAGTATGGCGGAGGCGTGAGCTCGTGGTGGTCGGTGAGGGCTGAGGTCGCTTCTATGGTGGGGGCCTTTCGGCGGTGTGCGCGTGGTGGCTGGCGAGCATGAAGTTGGCGGCGGCTGGGGAGAAGATGGTGGAGGAGGGTTAGGGTGTTTGTTTGGAGATTGTGATGAAGGAAGGGTTTGGAAAAAACGTAGAAAAAATTTCAAAAAAAAAAAAACATGGCACACACCTGACTCACTGTTAGCCACATCATACAAAAATTTAACGCCATCCAATTTTAAGAATTAATTGTAATAGTTTCAAAACTAAGAAGATCAAATGCCATCAATATTTTGAATAGGGACTAAAACCAAAAATCAGTAATACTTAAAAGATTAAAAACATATTTAACCAAAAAGAAAAATAGAGAGGTGCTCCCACATCATCATAACCGGGCAAAGCAAAGCCAAGCCTAAACAAACAAACTCCTCTGGAAAACCTCGATCCCATTCGATGAAAAATATTTAATCCTTAAGGAACTAAAAGCATATTTAATCATTTTTCTTTAAAAATGTTTCAACTAGTTTACATGCAAGTGAATGCGGTATGTGCAGGTTGGACAAGGGGCTTATAGCAGTGTGCATAAAGCTCGTGACCTTGAGACTGGTAAAATTGTGGCTTTGAAGAAGGTTCGGTTTTCAAGTGCAGATGTGGAAAGTGTTCGGTTCATGGCAAGAGAAATCTATATTATGCGTCAACTTGACCATCCCAATGTCATGAAGCTCGAGGGTCTTGTTACTTCAAGAACGTCCACCAGTTTGTACCTTGTTTTTGAATACATGGAACATGACCTCGCTGGGCTAGAAACTGTACATGGCTTGAAGTTAACTGAATCACAGGTACATGCCCTGCATGTTAAGACTTAAAAGTACTTTTAAATAGCTACTATTCTTTAACAAATTTCTAAGGAGTTAATGATGATTACCTCGAGTGGATTCTGGTCACTGCCAGCTTTGCTTTCATTTTTAAACCAGCAAGAGTTAAGGTGCATTCTGTTGAAACTATAAATTGAAGTTACATTGTGGTTAAGGAAAAGAAGAGTGGATGTATTAGTTTATAGCTAAATTGGCTATTAAGTTGTTTGGAAAAATGACTGGTAGTTTTTTACCTGTACGTTATTCAATTATTTTCTTGTTGGCTTTGCAGATAAAATGTTTTATGCAGCAACTGCTTCGTGGGCTTCAACATTGCCACAGTCGTGGTGTGCTGCACCGTGACATCAAGGGTTCAAATCTTCTTATTGACAACAATGGAAATCTTAAAATAGGAGATTTTGGTCTTGCAACAGTATATGATCCTGAAAAAAAGNAGCCATTGACTAGCCGTGTTGTGACNCTGTGGTATAGGGCACCTGAGCTTTTGCTGGGTGCTACAGAGTATGGAGAAGCAATTGACTTGTGGAGTGTTGGTTGCATTCTAGCCGAATTGCTAGCGGGGAAGCCGATCATGCCTGCAAAGAATAGAGGTTGGTTTCATGATCCAATGTTCATAATTAGCTCTTGTACTGAAATGGTGTCGTTTTTCTAAATTCTGTCTACTTCTGTCATTTCATTTAACATTTTCTGACTACGTGGTGTGGTGTGTGCTATTCTTCCAAAGTTTACTCATTTTAAGCCTGTGTTTTAGTTTATATGTTCAAGCCAAATCAGAGTGTAAAAACTGTACAGATGTCACTTTAAAAATAAGGCTCATTGAAGTACAAGGTTCCCTAACCAAGCAAACAGAAGAGCATAATAAGCATGAAATTTCTATTACTACTAAGCACAGAAAAAGTTTCAATTTAACTTTTAGAGTGATTTAATTTATGCAGGTGGAACAGATGCACAAAATTTTTAAACTTTGTGGTTCGCCATCTGAAGACTATTGGCAGAGAACAAAACTTCCTCATGCAACAAGTTTTAAGCCACAACACCCTTACAACCACCAAATTTCAGAAACATTTGAAAAATTTTCTTCCCCGGCATTGACTCTTGTTGATAAGCTCCTCACAATAGAACCAGAGGCTCGAGGATCAGCAACTTCCGCACTCGAGAGCGAGGTAATGCTGTGAAGCCTTTTATTCTTTTCTTTTTTCAAACATACTTTATATGGAAATTAATTCTGTTTTTATGCTGTTATATAATTACTTTTACTGCTTTATTAAATGAAAGCATCTGACAGCTATTAAAAGTTTTGAATTTTACTCAAGAGCCCCAAGTGACTTTTTTCCCCCTTATATTCTTTAAGGCTTTTCAGACTGTAGTTTTTCAAAGTGATGATGCTCTATTTACTACCAGTTTCGGATATCCTACTTATCATATCATATTCATGTTGCATATTTGCTAGTTCTTCACTACAAACCCCTTACCTTGTGATCCCTCAAGTTTACCAAAGTTTTCACCAAGCAAGGAGTTTGATTCGAAGCGTCGACAAAAGGAAGCTACAAGGTATTAAGAGTTTTATTTCTCTACAAAGTAACATAACCATTTAATAACAGTTTCCAAACTCTGTGATGGAGATACATGTTATAGTGGAAGCCAAGACTGTGTTAAAACATTTGCATCCCATTAAAGATTACATTGAACGTTGTGTTAGTACCGTTTAATGGTTTGATAAAAAGTGCAATATTCATAGAACTTCACCTTTATTTTCAATCAGGAAAAACCAGGAAGCTGTTAGAGGACGTGCACCAGCATCGATTTTAAGAGGAGCAGGAGATACCAAGGCACTGGGTTCGCCACAGTATAACGCTCAGGGAAATATATCTATGCTGGGATGTTTATGCTTCTAAACATATATTTCCATGGTGATTGATTATCATTGACAACTTTCCATCGGTTTCAACATTGGCAGAGGAAACCAAACAGTATAATGTGTCGTCACAAATACCTGTGCCAGGAGAATAGGGAGGCCAAGGAGAACGGTGAAGGAAGAGTAAGTGTACACGGTGGCTTCACGCATGCTGCTACAATGACGCGCGGTAGTGTAGCAGGATCATCCACATTGAGTAAGAGAGTAGAACCATCTTTGAAGAATCAGAGGTCTTATTTGAATCCTGCAACAGCAGATTTATGTACCTCTGCCATCAAAAAGGAACCAGACTCATCTGCTGTTGAATCCACCATGGTAAACAACAATCTAACTTCTCTTTATTACCACCTCATTCCTGGTTTGCAACCTTGTCAGTAGTCACAGAGGTACATATAATAGGAACATAACATAACAGTTTTTTTATATACCTGTTGTGGTGTGATATCAGGGTTATATGCCGAAGAAAAATAGGATACACTACTCTGGACCATTGATGCCTCCGGGTGGGAACCTCGATGACATGCTTCGAGAGCATGAGAAATTAATGCAAGATGTTTTCCGTAGCGTCAAAAAGGCCAATCTGTAAAACCATTACCATTCTGCTCAAAAGGGACTGCAATGTAAAATCTTTAAGGAAAAGACTGGGTTGTCTCTATGGCAAGAAGACAAACATGTACCATGCATTCTTAACGATGCATTATTGATGATGCAAAGGTATATTTACACACGCAGGTCAACATATAAATACATTCCTGATTCTGGTATAGACAATGTTTGCTGGTCAGCGTTCAGTCAACAAAGTATGTAGCATATGGTAGGTAATGGTACTTTCAGAGTTCCAAGTGTATCGTCAAGGCAATTCAAGATTGATATAGCATTTTGTTGCAAGTAAAGGTGTTGAAATGTGTTAAAATAGGTAAGTCAACATAGGTTTAAGCTTAGTTTCGACTGCAAAAATTTTAATATTTTTAAAATATGACTCAAATTGAATCTAGCTTATTAAATCTCCTAATTTACCAACAATAGTTATTTTCATTTTTTTCATAGCCTTTTTATTATAATTAGTTATCACTTTAATTATGTAAATTGTCAATTTAATTTATCTAAGGACTAGAATATTGCTCAACAATGTTTTAATAATTTAGATGTTTATCCAATTATATAGATTTAAAATTTTAATTTTTAATTATCATTTTTATAATAATGCTTAATGAAATCCATGAATATTTTGATTGTCGTATTATAAAATCTATTTTGTATTCTGATGAATATAAATATACAAAATAATTTAAGATGGCAGTTAAAGTTGAGATTTAATTCGTAAAATTGTAACATTTTATGATTTTATATATTATTTGCTATTCAAATCACACCCATGATTGTGACACAGTACAGGGCGTTTTTTCTGTACTTTTATTTTTTTTTCCTACATCTTTAATTTCTAAAAAAAAAAACCCTCAGTAAATGAGATTGATAAGAAGTCTTCAACATATGTCAAAATTAGTTAAAGATCTTTGATAAATTTTGAAATTATTAAAAAAATTTCTAAGGTTTCAACCAACTTCGAAATTCAATAATAGTCTGAATAAATTTTAAAATTTTTTCATATCTTTAATAAATTCTAAAAAATGTTAAAGTTTTCAAAAAAATCCTTTAATAAATTTTAAAATCTGTTAAAAAAAATTCGAAAATTTTAAAAAAAAATTCGAAATTTTTAATAAATTTTAAAATCCGTTAAAAATTTGAATGAATTTAAAATATATTAAACTTTTTAAAAGTTTTTTTAATAAATTTCGAAATTTATTAAAGTACTAAAAGTGAGGGTATAAAGTTTTTTTTTTTTAATTGTAAAGAGAAATTTTTTAAAAAGTTACTATAAATTAATTTTTTTTATAAAAATAATTTTATGATTTTAAAAAAATTTGGAAGTGCAAAAAGAAATGGTTAAATATGAGAGAAGCTTTTTTTTTATTGTTATTATTATTCGCTTCATCACTATTCACTTTTTTGGATGAGTGAATTCAATTCAATAAAACCTAAATCCATTAAAAAATTCTCCTTTTTATATATATATATATATATATATATATATATATATATATATATATATATATATATATATATTGCACCACATCCAATCAAAAATTAGTGTGCGTAACACTTATTCACTTTAGCATCTTCAAACAAAATAAAAAAGTCGTATGAGTTGCCACTTTTTTTCTATATTATCCATTGTACCAACTATTGACCTTTTCGGGTGAATAAATTAAAGTTTAAAAAAATTTAAACTCAATTAAAAATTAAAATAATTTAAAATTTGGTTTAATTATTTTCTTTGTCTTTAGTTTCATTACATAGTGCCAAGTTAGTCTTATTTTTAAAAAAAAAAATCAATTTCATCTACATTTGAAATTTGCTTCAATTAAATCTCTTCCGTTAAAAACGTTAAGTGTTTCATAACGTGGCTGGAAACAATAGTAACATGGTATTGTTTAGTAATATTGCTTGTGACATGTAAGGGTGACATGAAAATAGGGTTTACAATTGGGAAAATTATGTTAATACAATTAGGGGTTTTATGAAGGAAAGCAAATTAGGTCAATTTTGATAGAGGGTTGTTGAGTTCGTCATCGAAGAGATCTTGTCATCTACATTATGAACAGAGAATAACCGCAATTAGGTGTTTCGAAAGCAGAAGCACATTTTGGGATTTGGAAGCGCATTTGCATTGTTCGTGGGGTATTTTGAACAACGAAGTGGGTTCCATTCGAAGGTGTGTGTATGGTTGCTTTCGTTCTATGTATGGTTACTTTCGTTGTGATCCCCCATAAAGTTAGATTTGGGTTTGGTTGTTGTCCCCCATTATGTCTGTTGTTACTTTGCTTGTGGTGTCCCATTTTCGTTGTGGTCTCCCATTGTGCTCTATTAAATTATTTGTTTATGGTCTATTTATGGTCCCTTAGAAAGTTGTTTTAGTTGTTTATGGTTTGTTTATGGTGTGTTTATGATCACCCATAGTACTTTTTTCTTTTCATTTTGTTAATAATTTACAATTAATTTGATATTTGATGTCGAATGAGTTTAATACAAACTAGGGAGTATATGTTGTTTATAGTGTAGATAGCCTTTTAAGTAAGCATAGATTAAAATAGCAAATGGTTGGACTAAATTTTAGTAGTTTGTGTACTTTATAATCATAGTCAAAATTATAGTGCGAAATATTGGTATGGTTTATAATCATAGCCAGAAAGTTAAAGATAGGCAATTACTAAACTTCTATTATCTAGCTTGGCAGTCCTACCCTAATGTTGCTAAAGTGAATCATTTAGTTTGAGTGACTGGGGTTTTTTATTTTATAGTTGTGTACCTTGTTATAATGTAAATGTAATGTTATTTGGGTAAACTAAATGTAGTCTGAGATGGCTAACTCTGATATTGAAGTGATCTTTCACTATGAGGGTAAATTTGTCATTAATGGGTCACTCAAATACAAGTTTGGTTAAACCAACACTTTAAAAATTGACCCAGACAGATGGAGCTACTTTGAAATTTTGTCCATTATGAAGGAGATGGGTTATAGGAATGTTAAAGAGTTGTGGTATTCAACGAGTGGTGGTTGTAATCTCGAAAATGAAACTACAACCACTTAACAAACCTTGTAATCTCGAAAATTGCTTCCCCTCGTTCTTAACAATGTTTTCCACTCTCAAGACAACAACATCCCCACAGTGGCATATTTGTGTTCCAACCAATCCTATGGATGAACCACCACGAGAGCTCCTCCATGAGTAAGACGAACAATACCGATTTAATGATATTACCACTTCCTAAGCCAACACAAAGCGACCCAACTAGACTTCGTGAAGCAACCCCAAACCATAAAGCACCCAACACTTCTTCAACGAAGTCCCACGAAAGAAGAAGAACATTTCCTCAATCAACTCCCAAAGAGGGAAAAAGACTTCTTCAACCAAGACCCACCACGCTGCTGCCAACATACAAGAGTAAACTCCAAACCCTAAAGAAGAAGAAGACAAAGAAGAAGAAGATCTAAATGTTGGGTCTGATACCACTGTTGGGAAAAAACGGTGACCCACACAAATAATTTTACTCTTAAATCCATTGTGGGTGATTTTCATTAAACTTTAGCAACCTTTAAATAGGTGCAAATCGGGTCTTGGGCCAAGTACAAATAATAAAAACTGACAATAAAATATCAACTTACTTAAAAATAAAATCTGCTTATTCTATCATAAAATAATATTCTACCTAGATAAACAGAAAATCATAACTACCTATCCCTATTTTATCTCTATTAAATCAAATCAAATATTATACCTAAAACTAATAAAATAATAAATCTTTAAAATTTAAGTTCATCCTAACAGTAAATTTTATTAAGTATGGAGGAAATTGGAACTTTTTTAAGAGGCATGACCAATTTAACACACTACACCGAAACTAGGAACAACGAAAACAATTAAACCTTACAAATTTACTCATATGTGATTCTCAACTAAAGTACTATCCGATTTAAAATTAATTAAAGTTCACCTTTTCCTTTGCCATTGCAACACTTATTCATTTTCTTGTTAAATAAAGTTTCAATCAAAGCAAAATACAAAAGAAATTAAAAATTGAAAGTGTTTTCTGCTGCAAACTTCATCTTTTAGGTTGAATATATTTTAATTAAAATAAAATTTAATTATATCTATCGTACTTTTCTATGAAATAAAATCTACTATCCTTAATACAATTTCACCATTTATGATTTTGAGTTTTCTTAATCTCAATCATAATTTGAATTTTACTTTCTTGTAACATATCATGAGATAACTCATTTAATCTTGAATTACAAAATGTTTAACTTACCAAAATAGAATAAATTAAGTTAAATTCACTCGTTTATATTTCAATCCATAGTAAGTAAAGAAAGTAACATGAGTTGGGCTGATTTTTTGTGCGTAAACCTTGCTCTGCATTTATGTTTTCGGCGGTGCCAATGGCCTGGCTACTTGAATAAACTTCCGGATGCGGCTAAGCGAATGCTGGAAATAACTTTTTCAGAAATACTTCCTATGTGATAAGCTAGAATAGATTTGGTTGAAAGCAGTTATGGTTGAGAAAGTATATTACCATTGATGAATCTTAAAAGCTGTATTGGCTAGAGAAGGTTTGTTTTTGAAAGCAACAGTTCACTTATTTCTTTTACTTTTCTCCTTCAGAAAACAGTCAGATATTTCTTTTACTTTAATACAGCTCTAAAGTGGTCAGAAAGAATATCTTACTCCTTCCCTATCTTCTTCAATTCACTTCCCTAAATTTCTTTCCTCTTTCAAACACTGAATTCATAGAAAACAGATAACATCAATTGTACATAAGCTCAATCCACACACGAATTCACAGTACAATCAATCTAAAACTTTAATGTAATCTGTTTTTGTAGGTAATTTTTTATATAATGCTCATAAAACTTTTTTGAATTGTTTGTGACATGTTTTTAAGTTGAAGGATAATAAGGTTTTGGAAGAAAATAAGGAGAATTGAATATTGGTTGATGGAATAACTTTTGGTACAATTGTACATTTCTGTACTTTTTTTGATTGAGTTGGGTATAGAAGTGTTTTGAATCTAGGCAATACATACAGATGGAAGAAAAGCATAAAGGAAATCCATTGAGCACTAAAAACCAAGACTAGCATTTTGATTGCATGGAATGAAGAGCTTGGAATTCCAAAGACTCTTCTTGGCTTAAAGAAAGTGCTTCAACATCAAAGCCTGTTATTGGTTGGTTCTCTTTTCATGGAGTGACTGTCATTCCCTACCTTCTTCCAAAATTCTCTACTTTTAATGCCTTTCTTGTGTCTGTTGCATTACATTCTAAACATACTTTTACACAATTTTCTTAATAAAGATTTTTATATGAAAAGAATTAACAAAACAAATGAAAGAAATCTCTATTAAATTCTTATACTGACATCTATCTTCAGTCTTGCCATGTAACCATTAATTTGGACCACCTCTTACTTAAGAAAAGTTGATGCTATGAATGCTAATTGCTCTTTGTTCTGGTTTTCTTATTAAAGAATCTTTTAATGAATAAGAAAGATGCAGAGAATGATTCCTCTTATACGCATAGATGTCTTGAGGATATGTTAGAAGAACATGTCAGCAAGGGCAGATGACGTGGCAGGCTAATAAAGTGTTTGAAGAGGGAGCTTCTTGGGTCTTTGTTTGGTGAAAAAGAGGAAAACAAATGATGGGGATCTAGGGAAACTGAATGGAAAGATACTTATCTTCCCAAGGATATTGTTCCAATTAACTTTTATTCAAACCTGTCAGTGTCAATCATCTAAATCAGCCTTATATATTGCTTATATACAATTTCCTTATGATTGGGGTGAATCTTAAACTTCCCTACATGTTCTAGGCTTCTTATGCTTTTGCTTTTAAACTTCCGAATCCCATAGAAGATAAACTGCAGAATTATCCTTGTTGTGCTGCTATGAGATACCAGTAAGAAATAGGAGAGATAAACACTCAGTTTCAGACCCACCACCTTTTCTTCTTTGCTTCAAACTCATTCTTCCTCCAAATTTTCCACACCAAAAGAGATGAGTTTCTTGTCTTTAAGAGGGTTCTTTGTTTTAGTCTGTGTTGGGATTTTAGCTTCTCAACCAGGCATGGTTTCTGGCCTCAGAAGCAAAGATCTTGCTCTGAGATGGGATCAGAGGCAATCACCACTTGCTCAAATAGCTCGTGTCCTAAAGGCTGTTGCAATGGAGGACTTACAATCACAATTGGATTTGGCACCTGCACCTTCATTGACATTTGATCCTAATCAATCAGACAAAAGGACAGTTCGAAAAGGGTCTGATCCAATTCACAATCGATGTTAACAACTCAACATGCTGTGGTTTTGTCCCTTTTTACTTTTCTGAGAATGACAAGCGAGTTCACCAATGCCAAGATTGTTCTTTACTTCGTTTAACAGTTTCTTAATGAGGTTGGTCGGCTTTCGATGCTCTTTTTCTTCCCCAATGGTTTTTTAGTTTTGTTGAGTCTATCTGTCAGGTGGAGAATTGCTGATGAAAACATTTTGTAAAGAAATCAGGCATTGAAGAATAGCTAGATAGTTTCATGATATTGTTAGCTATCAAATACAGAATATAGTGGATTTCTCCCTCCCTCTCTGTGTCTCTCTCTCTCTCTCTCTCTCTCTCTCACGCACACACACACACAATTTCTCTGTCTATCTACTACTACACTAATGCAGGTTCTATAAAGTATGGAAAATTTGTGAATGCAATTAACTTTTTTAGTATGCCATCATTATAAAAACATTTACTCAACTAACAAAAAATCACCTTATAAATGGCTCATAAAATGATTATTCCAAAAATTAACAATTCTCAGTCGTGGCATTTTATATTAGATGATAAGATAAGATACACATACTTTTATATTCCAATTAAATTCATTTTAAGTACTCTTTCTAATATTCATATGCCAAGATGACAAATAATGAAGTATGCTTGGACATTAAAATAAAAATAAAAATAAAAAATCGTTTTTTTCCTTCAACAAGATGAGTAATTCAGCAAAAAGAAAGAAAAATAGTGAAAAAGAAACCAATGAGGAGAATGAGAGCTTGTCTCTTCCACTGGCATGTTGAACTTGTATGAGACCAAGGTCAGCAGATTCTAACGACACAGAATCTGGGAATTTCAGTTTGTCTTAACACGAAGCTGAGATCTCTGGTATCTGTTCTTTCTGTGCAAATTGAATCTTATTGAAGATATCTTTGTTGCAATTTGCTGCCAAATCATATTCACTGCATCCCCAGGTTGTGATGGATACTGATACTCAAAGTGGGGTGTAATTTCCTTCAATCTTTCCCACATCTTGTTCCATTCTTCCCGTTTGATAGAACGAAGGAGATTCAGCAGGTAGCCTTTCTTCACAGCATCAGAGGCACGCACAAATACAGAAAAATCTGAGTAGTCCAAAACATCTTCAAAGGGTAGTTCAATTTCATCACTGATGATCACAGGCACACAATGGCTTACTATTGCGTCAAAGAGTCTATTCGAGGATGGGGTATCACCAGCAATGTTGAGGCAGAATTTTGATAAGGCCATGCCCTGGCTTGCCTGATTGATCCCATTTCCTCCTATGCTCCCAAAACTGAAATGCACATCTTTCTCTTCTTTCAGGAGGTAGTACAGTTCCTGGCGAATGGCTCCTCCCTACAGTTTCAATATCATAAATTAACGTATTAAAATGAAGAAAGACCATCTTCCACATCGAGAATTATTAAGTACAAAAAAATTGATGAGGGAAGTAGTATTTATGGAAATCGGTAATTACTTCATTGTAACGATTCTCAAAATGCAGTCTTAGCAGGATGTGTTTTAAGTTTTACTGTTTCATTGAATTGATCTTAAATTATGTGCCCAATATTTGTTCATAGATGTTGAAAGGAAAAACATTCAATAAAATTTAGAAATCAACAATCGTGAGTCATTTCCTATATTTAGAAGCATGAAAGTGTAATATTTGTACCACCTCTGAAATGAAGGCTTGTATACAAGCTACAGTGAACCCACCTATGCTGATTAAACTTGTAGAAGATGTATATTCAACAAATGCATTATAGTTGATGGGTTTTTTTCTTTCTCCTCTGAGGGAGTTCATTAGAGAGAGATTATATATACGTGACTTGAGTCAAACCCATAAAAGAGATTGACATCACTTTTAATCTAAAACCTAGATTAATGAGTCTTTTTTTTATATGGATTTAACTTTGTCATTTCTACCCATATCTTCTTTTGTAAGGTGGCCTTTACATAAACCTCTGGTGTTGTGGTTGTTGTGATAAATTGGTCATCTAAGACAAACCATGGGCTATAATACCACTAATGATAGAGTACATGAAAAAAAAAGGACATGGAGATTGTTGCTAAAGGTGAAGGTAGAATATTCGTCATGTCTCAGTTCTCTATGCTCATATCACTTATGTTAAAAAGGTGGCAGCCTATACTCTAAGTACCTAGGATCAAATCTTACCATCAAAAAGCCCTAGAGGTGTAGTGTGTTCTGTGGCTGAGAGGGGTGACTTATATACAGTATACATTCACTTAAGTCCACACTTACTTAAGTCTGCATTCCACCTAAATCCGTATTTGGAAAGAGAAAATTCTCGGATAAAGTTTCAAATAACTCATCAACTCTATAATGTCGAGAAATACTTCACATGGACTGTGGTTTGAATTGCTCCAACAAAACAATAATCTCCATGAGCTAATGATCATTCATCTTTCGCAATAAGGTAAGTTGTTTTTTCAATAAAGATAGGGTTTATTATATGACCCCTCATATTTCATAATATGACCCTTAATATTCCATAATTACATGATTCTTAATACTCCATAATTATATGACCCCTAATATTCCATAAGTCTCCATACCGGTTAAGTCCACATCAAACTTCACAGATAAAAATGCGGACATAAATGAGTGCATACTGAACATGGTGAAATCGGTAAAGGTTATCAATTATCTAATCCATATACCAAGAAGTGGTTTTTAATTCTTATATTCACCAAATTAACAAGTTAAGAAGCTAATGCATTTTGACATTTTGCCAATACACAATAAAATGGAACACAGGCCTCTTGCTAACCTTAAATGAGTATAATCAATAGCCCAATTTATTTCATAGATGAAATTACCAAAAAAAAAAACACAAAACTGGGAATTGAATTGTAAAACTAGTCAATGTGAGATGTTTTTTCACAATAAGGCACTTATGCATTAAACAGATAACATGAGTGCAGCAGAAACTCACGTCTTTCCTGTATATTGCTCCCTGGAAATACACCAGTGTGGTACGTTCTTCATATGAAGCTGATTTAGCTCTTGGTATGGTGCCTACTAGGTGCCTGTAGGGGGCTATTACATCTTTCTTGATATTTGCTAATTGAGGAGGATACCTTCCGAAATCTGCAAGCACAAGCATAGCAGAACCCAATTTTCTTCTTGCATCCAACAAGCTGTTAGGATGGTGGGCTATAATCAGATGATCCTTCCCTCCTGAACGTTTCCATTCTTTCTGGTCCATCAAGAACTGCACCAATTTGTGTTGCAACATTTTGTTAACACTAACTTTTTCCTCTCCATGAAGCTTGGAATGCCTGTTGTAACTTAGAGATGAGAAAAATGGCACAAAAATTACATCTGCTTGACTTGAATCCTGCACTCTGATTGCAGAGCAAGAATGACCAACTCTAGCTGTGTTTGATGACAGAAGATCAAGGGTGAGCCAGTACTCCATGCTGTGCTGCAAGTTCAGACCACCTGGATAGCGTGGGATACCTTCAGGGTTATCCACCTCAGGCCATGTTTGATTCAAACTTCCCTTCCAACCCAATAACCCAAAGTGAAATTCTGGGGGTAAGTCATACATGAATACTCTCAATAAAGGCCGAACTGGGTGAGATGCCACATTCATCTTCTGTCCTGCAGAACTTGTTTTCTTGCTTGAATCAGAAGCTTGACAGTCGGATTCTCTGGACTTTTGTGATTGAAAATTTAAATCCCCAGAAACGTAAGGAGGGAGTACGTTCTGGTCTCTCTTCAATTTAGGCATGAAGTAAAGTGACGCATTATTGACAAGAATAAGCTCTAACACTGATCTAGGTATCAAAGAATGACTGCTAAACTGGAGTAGGAAAAGAGATGACAGGACCAAAAGGAACATAGAAATGATCATCACGTAAAATATAAATCTTGAGTGAAACATGATCTTCTCTGACATTGTTGAGGATCAAACAAGGTCCAATCAAGCAACCTTGCAGCGAATACAGGAAAAAAAGACTGAGCAGCTCAAAGGGTAAGCTATTTCCAAACACACAGAGCAAAAACCTTGATGGGGGTTATGGTTTTAGCAAGAAGCCCTACTCAATCAGAATCCAAAGCTCAAATCCCTCAAGCATAAATGACCATACCCACCCACTAATGGCTTCTCAACCTTCTGCAGCGTTGAAGAAGATCTCCAACAGTTCTCCTCACATGCAATGACTTGCACATACAAAGCAATGTCAAACCCTCCACTTCTTACAGAACACACTGATGCGACACAGTACAATCCATCAACCAAAAATGCCAGTGAAATCCTACCTTTGATGAGCCCAACCAAAACTAGCAACAACAAAATCCCCCTAAACAAAAGTTTTCAGCTTCAGCATTCCAATAAACACCCTAAGGAGATGCAATCATTAGGAATCCAAGAAAATGCACTGAACGAACACAGCAAGAAAATTAAAGAGGAATTGGCATCTGGGCAGACAAGTTTATTTTATTTTATTTTTGGGACGTGAAAAAATGGGTACCTGACGGTAAATTTTGATGCAGCACTCACTTCATCACTGTGCTAAGTCTTCACATTCAGACAGAGGAGAAAAGGAATAAACTTTCTCAGCAAAGGTTTATGTTTTGTTAGCGGTGCACGCATAACGTGTGCGAATTACGAGTTTCATCACACTCATTTATTTTTCCATCAAAGTCTCAACCTTTCTTGCGGAATTCAAATACCCATTTAATGTATGTACATATAACACTTTCCAGTTCTTAATTATTTTATTCTCTTTCTGGCTGTTCACGTTGATAATTAAGGCAAACTCTGTCTGTTTCTTACCAATCTATAACATTTGAATTAATAAACATAGTTTAAACGGTCATTTATGAGTAGAGATAAGCATAAACATCTTTTACATTCTACATTATTTATAGTGATTAGAGGAAATTAATCAATTTGAAATGTGAAGGAGTACGGTCTTGCATTGCTTCAAGTAATTTTTCTTTGGCGAATAGTCAAAATCATGCTTTGCTGAAGGATAGTGGAAAATAATCTTACGAGTGATGGTATGCAACAACTTGTAGAGTGAAAGTGACTTTTTCCTTTTTTACTTTTTTTTTTTCACGGTTTTGTTAATGTCGTATTTCACTTGGAAATTACTAAGTGTTATTAGGAATATGATTTGAGTTTTCCACCAAGAAAATAGAAATAGAAACTAACAAGAAAAAGACTTTGAATAGATGATTTAAGTAATAAGTTTAGGCTTTTATGGCATTTGGTTGATGTAGTAAAAGAAGACACCTGTAAAGTAAGCGAATAAGAAGGGAAAGAACCTTATTCTTTAAACTTTGTTCACCAACTTGTTTATATTGTTAGAACGAATGATAAAGTATAGTGTTGCTTTATGGTTACATCATTTTGATATTTTGTCAATGTTTTAGTAGGTTAGAATGACAAAAATATATTATGAAGGTAATACTATGAAATTAAGGAATAGCAAGAGCTCCTAATGAAGTTTTAGATGATTAATTGATTAAATTCTGATATTTAAGTATGTATAACAAAAGAAAGCATATTGTTAGGGAAGTGTTTTTCGTTGAAACACTGGATGATAAGGTGTCACTTGTCTGCCGACACAAAATGTTAAGAAACTTTTCTTTGTGGAAATTTGTTATCTGATTTTCTCTGGGCCTGATCAATTGAAATGACAACCTAATCACAGTGTCTAATTTACTTATTGTGCAGAAGAAGGTCATAATTACGAATGATAATAACGATGTGTTATTCACTTCTTTTTTTAAGGTTTCTTATAATATGCTCACTCTCTTTTTCCTTCCAAAAAGGTTCACTCTCCTTTTATTCATCGTTTTTTTGGTCAGGCACACTTCGGTTTGTTCCACGAAAAACATTGGGCATAGAAAGTGATACGATTTTTCATGCTTGCACTCCCATAATTCTTAACTGTTTCCCCATAGTTTTTAAAATGACCATTTTACCTTTTGAAAATGTGACTTTTGAACACACTTTGCAGATTTTTTGAAACATGTTCTAAGACATGATTTTTGAAAAAAGATTTTCAGAAGAATATATAACTAAAACAAACAAAATTTGAACAAACGAAATTTATTTCAAATGTAGATAAAATGCAGAATACTACCATAAGTCTAAATACTAAGAATATGTTTTTTTTTTATTAGAAACAACAAATAAAACAAGTAATGGATAACATTGAACAATAATCTTGGCAATTGAGACTATTACAATTCACTCATGACAAGCTGACGATTCAACTTAAATCATATGAAAATAATCTAGAATGAATAAAGGAATTAGAAGAATTATCAAAGAGAAAGAGAATTCAGGAAGACGGTTCATACCACACAATGTCCTCACTTTCAAACATAATATTCGAAATACATGTTCTTCTTGGGTTGACGTGTACTTCTTTTAACCGTTTCTTTGTTTTTCGGATCCTCTACCACGTTGCTCACATGACCATTACGTGACTTTGTGTTAATTCTTCCTTCTACCCTTTTGTGCGTGTTACATTACCCTCATAAAAAACAACCATGTTCTCAAGGTTGAAAAGAGGATATGAATCTTCACTTCCTCAACATCTTCCCAAGTAACTTCTTTAGGTTCTGCAATGTCCAATTGCACTAAGACCTGCGACACTTTCTGATTATTTCTTATTATCACTCTACATCTTAATATTTTCAATGGCTGAATTATAGGATTGAGTTCTGGTGTAGTGAAAGGCAAAGGTGCTTTCTGTTCAAATTACCTTGGAACTTCTTGAGCAAAGAGATGTGAAAAATAGAACGTGTTTTGGATACCTCTGGTAGATTTAATTTATAAGCCACTTAACCAATCTTAAACGGTCCAAAAAACTTTGAGTCCAAGTTTTTGGTGTTTACGTAATGCTACAGATTGTTACCTGTATGGTTGTAGTTTAACCAAAGCAAGATCTCCTACCTCTAAATAGATATCTTTCCTCCTTTTATTTGTTTGTTGTTTTATATAATTTTGAGATTTTAGTAAATTTGCCTTCAATCGTAGTATGAGTTGATCCCTTACTGTCTAAACTTCTTGTACCAAAATAGGATCTTTAGGATTATGTTCATATCTAACAATTTTAGGAGGAAGTCTTCCAACACCGCTTGAAAAAGGACTCATACCTAAACTGTGATGAAAGGAAATATTATATCAATATTGGACCCGAGACAACATATTAATCCAAGACTTAGGATTCTCATAAACATAACACCTCAAATACATCTCCAATGTCTTGTTTAGGTTCCCATTTTCCCATCAAATTGCGAATGATAAGCATATCCTATTGACAAGGTAGTTCCTTGAGACTTAAACAAGTATTGCCAGAAGGAGCTAATAAAAACCCTATCCTTGTTTGATACAATGGATGTTTGTATTCCATGTATCTTCACCACCTGTGTAGTAAAAGCTTATGCCACCGATTTGCTTGAAAAGTTAGATCATATTGGAATAAAACCATATCACCATGTATCTTCTTTAAAATGTGATTTCAAATAAAATTAAATTTATCTAAAATTTACAGTAATAAAACTTAAGTAGCTCTTAAAGAAAATTCTTGAGTTGATATTGATAAAATGTGATTTCAAATAAAATTAAGTTTATCTAAAATTTACAATAATATAACTCAAGTAGCTCTTAAAGGACACATGTTCAATTATATTTAATATTTAGTATTGTTCTTCTAGCAAATTAATTTGGAAATTTGGGTTTTTGAAAAATAAAATGCAAACTAAAATAAGAAAACAGAAAATTAAAATTGCCAAAAAAAACTTAAGTGCCAAAAAAATTTAAAGTTGTTGGAAAATAAGCATAGAGAAATTAAAAGTGTTGAAAATTAAAGAGCAGTAACATTAAAAAATAAGAAAACTTTTTTAAACATATCAACAATAATTTTAAGAACAAAAACAAATTGAAAATATTCTAATAGTTGTTATGTTAGTTCGATGTAGGCTTTGCGGGTGTGGCTTTGATGTGGAATGTTGGAATTGCAGCAGGACCAAACACGATGGGGTCTGCGTGGTTGTATCTGCGTTGAGTTTCATGTGGTTTGGTGTTGTGAGGCAGCTCACGGTTATGTTGGATTGCTTGTTGTGGCTAGTGCTTGACAAAAATTAGAGCCTGACGGGTTCAAAGGGTATATATGTCTTCTTCTTCGCAGTTTCATATTTTTTGAGATTCCTTAAAAGATCATGATTCACGAAAGTTATTTTCTTCGAAATCCTCTTAAAATATGTGAACATAAAAATATATATTTGTCAATATTCTTAATAATATATAATATTCCTTTATTACAATTACTTTATCCTTGCATCAACGAGATATGATCTCGGTACAGATTGCGAAGAAAGTTTATCTAGCTAGTTTAGAAGGGTGCAAAAAGCATTTGCGTGTATTTTTTTTAACAAAACAGGACAAACATCTCACGCATTTAGATTTTTGTAAAAAGCTTGACATGTAAATATTTGGGTCAATGAAAAACAAATTTACTTGGCAAATGATTTTATGAATTTGTTTTTTTTTTTCAAGGACATGAGAAAGGTGTTGATGGTTGGAGTTTGGATTTTGTCTCCTGGAATACTTCTTGTATATGCTTGGACTAAAGATTTTGTTCCTGTGAAGCTCATCAAAACCCAATGATGGGTGCATATACATGGTCTTCTTTTATAATATTCGTTATAATAAACTTAAAGTTTAGAATTTTATTAATAATTTTGTTTAAATCTTATTTTATTAGTTTTGAGTATAGTAATATTTAGTTTGATTTAATAGAGATAAAATAGGGATAAGTAGTTATGATTTTCTGTTTATCTAAATAGAATATTATTTTATGATAGATTAAGCAGATTTTATTTTTAAGACATTTGATATTTTATTTTCAGATTTTATTTTTATTTTTGTAATATTGTAAGTATTACGACTATTTAAAACCCTTCAATCATCAATGAATAATAGACTTAATTTTAGAAAAATATCTGAGTGTTTAGCGTGAGATTTTCCTATCAATGGTATCATAGCTTTATGCTTTGAGTACCGAGAGAGAAAAGGAGAGAGAGCAAAGGCCAGGATTTTCATTTATGATAAGTGTGAAAAATACTTGATTTTACACTTATAAATAAGCTCAAAGTTGTAATTATTCGTGGAATTCCTCATTGAAAAGTTGTAATTAGAAGTAGGAAAGTATGTAATAAATTGTATAGGAATTTATACATCAAAGTGGAGTGCTGCCAGACATTGCTCGCTAAGTTAACAATAATTCACTTAGCTAATTAATGTTTTATTCACTCAACGCACCACAACTCGCTGAGCGAATAAATGTATGTCAGTTAAAGAATTGTAGTTGAATATTCGCTTAGCGCATGAGATTGTGCGCTTAGCGAATTAGTTATTTTCTTTGGCTTTTAAAGTGGGAAATAGACAGAAAGATCGGACTCCAGATGTTCCGAACAAAGGAAAGAAACGAAAACATCTCAGAAACTTCAGGAGACTACTTTAAGGCATCAAGACACCATTTTTGCAAGGGATTGCTTCAAATGTGTACGTTTAAATGGCTAGGAGTAGTTTTTCTTTTGTTGGAATTGGATGTAATGAACTCACTGTGATGTAATTTTCCTGTTCGTTCATATGCTTTTTCTTGAATTTACTATTATTATATGGAAATACAATGTTATTTTAATGTCTCTTATTACTGGAAAGTAATTTTGAACATGAACATAGATAGAGAACATAAGTGATTTGGGATATAGGGATAGACTCAATAACTTGGTCATTCTTAGCATCGGACTTAATGCAAATTGTATGTTAAATTGACTAAGGGATTAATAGTTTGATATATTAATTTAGAATTAGTTGCTAAGGGATTAGGGCTAGTATGTCTTGATGTGAATGTTTGAATAAAATAATGAAATTTGAACAGAGTTTTATATTCATATTATTCATGAAACCTAATTCCAATGAAGTTTCTTTTAAATATAAATTTCTGGCACACTAATTGTTTGATAAAATACCAACAAGAGTTTGTTGTGTTGTTTTGTGCATTTTGATGTCTAATTAAGTTATAAAAGGAAGATTTGTCATGTGTGGCACAAGTCCCTTGGGAAAGAACGATATTTATCACTTACTATGCTGCGATCACTGCACTTACCGTTAGTTTTGCAATCAACAATTTATTACTTATATGGAGTGTGAAAAATTGTCTCTTTTTTTTGTTCATATTGTAAAATAATTGGTCATAATCTATCTAATTGTTGACGATTACAACAAGATGCCAATGTAATTTATGGTGGAAAGCAAATAATTAGAGCAAAAGTACAACAATTTTATGGTCCTAAGGTGCTTGGTGCCTAAGATGGGAATAAAGACTCTTTAGGTTCGATTTTAAACCTTTGGAAGCTATTGTTGAGTCTATTTTTGAGCTTATTTGGAGCATGTGGTGGAGCCTGTGGTGGAGCATGTGAGGCAGTCTATAGTTGAGCATGTGGTGGAGCTTGTGGGGGAGCCTATTATGGTGTACTCTCTTATGGTACCGTTTGTTGATTAGTCACAACATAAGTCAAATCATGATAATGTTTCTGTCATACATGGATATTCTATTGTTAAAAATCTAGATGTTTATATTGGTAGTGGTGTGTTAATGAATTTTGATTGCTTGGTTGAATTGTCTTCTTTGGAGAATGACACTCTTATTGTCAATAATTTGTAGGTTTACAACATCTCGATTCATCTTATAGTAATTCTAAGGCATTTCCTAATTCTTTGACCTCTAAGGAAGCTCATTTTGCGAAAGAATTGAATTTAGCTTCTAAATGGGCTAACATGCTTGAGAAGGATGATTCTAATACCAATAAGGATGATGAACCAGTTCAAACTACAAAGAAACCTATTAGAGGTAGGCCAATGAAAGTTAATAATAAACCTACCAAAACAAGGATTTCTAAAAAGCAATAATGAGTTTTAAAAGTTTTATGGAATGTGAAAGAGTTAGCTAATGATAAATCTCTTCATATGCTCATAAATTTGAATAGGAGCTATTAAGGGTTAAATTGGTTTACTATTTTCTATCAATGTATTTACTTAGTTTGTTTTTTTTTTTATAACAGGTACTTTTGCCTATATGTGCAATGTAATTTTATCATGGGTTTGGTTTAGTCTCCCATGTTTTTTCTATTCTTTTTTTTAATAAAATTTTCATGTAATGGAAATGACGCTTAACATGTGCTTATTTAAAGCCTATGAATTTAGGTTTCTTGATTTGTTTTCCAACACATGGGCATTATTCTTTCATGGTTTTGTTGTGTGTTTGTAAAACTTGAAAAATTATAGTTGCTAGAAAAGAAATTGGAGTTAAGTTAAACTAAGATGGAGTGAATTGGTTTTTGAAACTTTATTGAAAGCATTAACCTTTTATTAAAATCTTTTGAAAGCAAATATAATTAAAAACATAATGCAATTAGCTAAGGTGCCACAATCGATAAAGATCGATAAAGATTGCACACAAAATACAAAAACAAAAAGAACAATACATAAAGATTGAAAAAGGATGTGGTTGCAAAAAGTTTCATATTGGTTCAAATCAAAATAGATGCTACATCCAATTTTTTTATTCAACTTTAGAACAACTAAAATTCACTATATTTATATGCCAATTACAAACACATGTGAAACGTATACAAGATAAGAAACAAGAAAATCAATTCCTAAACATAGTCAAAGAGGATGTGTTCTACCTTTGAATCACACCAAGAGAAATATAGCAAACAACTCTTGAAAACCTTCAAGAAGACAACATTTCAACCCTTGAAAACTCACGAGGAATCAACATGGGATCACCCCTACAACTTAGTAATGAAAACAAGTTATTAAGCAATACTTTTTCAAGAGTCTTCTAATTTATCTTATATACAAAACTCAAAAACATAAGCAATATAAGCTATAACAAACAATACTTTTCCAACATCATCTCTTCAAACATCATCATCAAAACCAACTTCTCTTATCTCTTTAATGAAGTATGACTTGACTTATGTAAAATTTGTTGGAATTATTAACTCTAAAAGGTCGATTGAATAAAATTATAAACTCTTCTTACAAACAACTATATTATATCATATAAAAAAAAAATCACCACCATATTAAAAAAATTATATTGGTTTATCTAAACTCAATAGCAAAGTCTAATTTTCTCTTAAGATAAATTTTTCAGAGATTCCACTAATAAATTCAATTATTACAAACATGTACACAAATCACAACTAATTATCTTCTCTTAATCCCCTCTTTAGATTTAGACCTCAAAGTAAGAAAAAAATAAA
Organism: Vigna radiata var. radiata; assembly: GCF_000741045.1. NCBI lineage: Eukaryota > Viridiplantae > Streptophyta > Magnoliopsida > Fabales > Fabaceae > Vigna > Vigna radiata. Next base: position 10,963,632 of record NC_028353.1, read on the forward strand.
AAGCTTTCAAAAAAAGGGAAACTCACTAGGTTAACTTCATGGAGGAGTGAAGAATAAATAACATTAAGCAACTTACTAGAAAATGTATAGGTATCTCAAATGCTCTTCTTTATTTTGAATCCTTTAAATAGGATATTCAAATGTGATTGTTGCTTCAATCTTTTCTTTCTTTGATTACTCCTTTAAACAAATATAATCAATTATTTGAATCGTATTTTGTATGGTTGATTGGAAGGTAAGATAAAGGAAAACTTAGATATAAACTTGAAGCTCTTTCTTTTATGTAAAAGAAAATAATTCAAACATATAAAATAAATATAATTAATTCATTTATATATAATTTTTTTCATTTCCCTTTTGATACTTTACGTGAATGTTTGAAACATATTTTGTTTCTATAAAATCATTTTGATTGATCAACACATATACAACGACCTTATGACTTCTTTGATTTTATTTGTTCTTTTAAAATAATTTTGTCGTTACATATTACTTATAGTTTATTTTATAGTTAATTCTCTCATTTTGATGAGCTGTCTAAGATTTGTAAGTTCCTCTAAACAGTCCAATGTATTGCGACTATATAGTATAAAACACACATTTAAAAAATTCTCAGAATATAAGTATCTACATTTTATATCATAACATCTAATATTATTTTTTTAATTTGTTATTCCAATATAACGTTCAATGCACAATCCTTTTATTTAATAATATTTAAATTATTTTGTACAATGACTCTTTACATAATATACAAAAAGAATCACAATCAATCAAAGCACTTACCTTTCCTCCCGTAACTAAAAAGAAATGTGATATTATATATTTTACATTATTTTCATTTATATTAATGATAAATAATAAAAAAAAAAACACTACCTTTCCATATTGAGACTGAAACATGTACCTTCAAACTAAATTCACTATAATGCTCATCACACTCCAAGAATTAAATTATCAAAAAGTAAAACTAAATCACCAGTTTGATACTATGCACCTATCTTTTACTATTATTGCAATTCAATTCAATTTTAAAATAAAACAAAAATTAAGACTAGAGAATGAGATAAGATGCTAATCTCTGTAAAATATTTTGAAAAATTTGATAATTTCAAATTAGGAGATACAATAGTACTAGTAAAAAACACAAGTTTTATTTTCATGTTCACATAAAAAGGAAATGATCTTTTTTTTCTTTCTCAAAAAGTGGGTATTTGAAAATGACATCTCTCAAAAAGATGATATATTAGAAGATTATCTTCTGAATATATATATATATATATATATATATATATATATATATATATATATATATATATATATATATATATATATATATAAAGAAGTTATTGAATAAAAGTATTCACATTGCAGAAGATCCAGGTCAAAGATTAAAATATGTTGAGTGAATTATTTTGGATTTTATTTCTTTAAAACTATTGTCAATATAATACATCTTATCGATATTAGAAACGTCACGATGAATTTTATCCTTAGTAATTGAAAAACTGAGTCTCCAAAATACCCAACTTTTAGGAGGACATCTGAGAGGTATCTAGACATCTTCACAGTGCATAAAATATTATTTTATTGGGTGTTGTATGTTTTTTCTTTATAAGTATATCGTACGTCCAATAAATAACATTTGTAACTATCACTACTTCATGCACCAGTGGCCCTGCTTCTGATGCAGATGCCAGATTCTACACGCAGGGGAATAGGAAATTGTAGAGAATCACAAGGTACAACAATTAAAATAAGCTTGGATCTTCAGATACTTTCGCCTACATGCCATATCTGTCGTAAACATTACATGACTAACATCATAAAATAACTTCATTATATGTGAAACCAAAATATAGAACAATGACATAGATAATTGATTAACCAGAAGAACAACACCCTCCTGTTCAGGATTCTTCATGAAATTAATGATTGGTTTAATTTCACGGTCGAGAACAAGATTGTTAATTTAGTAGTAGTCTTAGTGAAGACCCAATTGTACTAGCTGCTACCCGAAACACATGTAGCAATGGCCATAGCTGGTGGTTCCACTTTGAGTAATATAAAATTGTGGGTCAAATCATGCTTATGTAACTTCAAGGGCATTTGGGTCCTCCACGCTTGGTCTTCCAGTTGTTGTAGCAGGGGCACACAGACTTGTTCCCATAGTAGCCAGGGGGAACACATAGGCAAGTTTTGCAGCACTTTTGACAGAAGAACATGCATGGCTTGTGGTACTGTGTCTGGCTACATCTTCTTGAGCATTCAGAAGGGCATTCTGATCCAACAAACATCGCTCATTAGATCACACATAATTCAGATATAGTTGAAAGCAAATTGAGTTCAAAATCTTCAGAAACTTTTGGTTCATGAACCATGATGAACAGATAGTACAACTTAGTGTAAACATCATTGAGAGTATCATTACTCACGTGTGCTCTTTAGACTCCCAGGTCCATAACTCCTCCCGTGGCCATTGTTACTCTGAAAATTAATGGAAAGAAATAGTCAAAATATGAATTTTTGTTATTCAATTCTGAAATTTGTCAACCAATTAAAACCAGTCATTGTATGTTCTAAAACTGCGTTACTGTTGATCTGATCTTATTTTCACATGACACATCATGAATTACGTAAACACAAGTGAAAATCACACCATACAATAGTTTCCAGCGATCAGAAAAGAGATACTCACTCGGTCCAAGTGATAAGCAGCATCTTTTGCCATAACCTGAAACCACAGGAAAAATAAATTCAAACAAGGTTTAGACTAGGAGGACATATGTATATTATCAAACAGCTTACATACATGTAAATGCAATAATGGGTTGTTTTGGAAGGGAGTATAACCTGAGTTGTGATCATGGAAATGGCAAGGAGAGCCAGAAGCAGAAGGCAGACAAGCTTAGTGATGGCCATTGCACTACAGAAAAGGGTCGAAGTGGTGTTTGTAGAGAAAGAGAGAGAAATAGAAAGGACAGAGTAAAGAGTGTGGGGAAGGGGTTTGAGGGGCCTTCGGTTTAAAACGCCTAAATGGTTTGGTGCGTTTGGTTTGATTCAGATGCAGCGGTTTGTAAGGGCTATAAATAGACGCAGTTTGCCTTTTAACTCTGAAAAGGATGCATATTGGATAATACTGTATTATTTAAGGGACAATCATATTTTGACAATTTTTTTTTAATAATTTTTTGACAACAGGATACGTATTATTATTTTATTGGTATGTTTGAATTTATCTTTAAAAAGTTATTTGAAACATACTAATTATAAACTGTCACGTATGTATTGTGAAAAAGTTATAAAAAAAAATTGTTAAAGAGACTTTTTCCTTATTTAATTATTACCATCGTATTTGTTATGTGTAACAGTAGTACCATGAGAACGTGAGCTTGTTTGTACTTTTCATTGTGCAACCATCTTATCCCAAACTTTTGCACCATTCAATAATCTTATTTTATTTACTGCTTATTGATGCTGCACCATAAAATTTATCATGCATGCAAATGATGTAAATGTTTGGATGATTTGAAAATGATTAAAAGTAGGATGGGAAAGGAAGGAAAGACATTTATTGTTAGTTAGTAGTAAGATTGTTTTATTTGTAGTTTGGAGGAAAGAAAAAAGTGATGATTAGTGAGAGGAAGAGGGAAGAGAAATCACATGGGTTGGGTAGGTTAAGTTAAGAGTGGGGTCGAGTGAGATGTATATAATTGAAAGAGAAAGAAAGGAAAGCCATGTGCATGAGAGTGCATCTGCACATGACTCTAAGATAGGCCAAAATAAGGACAGCAGTGCGCACGATACGCTGTCACCCCTATCCTCTTTCCTTCATTCATTCTATTACTCATCACTTCCTTTTGCCTTTGCTATTCCTACTCTTTTAACTTCTCTTATATTTCTATATATAAATAATCCATTTAATATAATTTTATTTTTAATATAATTAAAACTATTATCACTTTATTCTAGCAACTTAATTTTTTTTATATATATATATATATAGAGGGGTAGAGTTGAGATCCTTAAATCAAAGTATTCAAAATTGTTCGCTCCGTCTTCCAAGTTACAGTGTTATCTCTCTTCTCTTTGTTATGTTATCCACTCCATCTTTCAGGTTATGCTGTTATATCTCTTCTTCTTGTCATAGTCATGACAATGACTTTGTCTAAAAATCTTATAATAAAAATTAATGATTAGAATTTCCCTTCTGATATTCTGTTAAACATATGAGCTTACTAGTTTTCATTATTCTATTAATTGTCAATCAATGACTGTTATTATTATTGATTACCATTTAATTACTTTAACGACTGTCTTTACGGATGAGTTAGTAATTGCTAAAGACTCTCTTTATCAATGAGTTGTTAATTGTTTGCCCGCTCTCTCCATTGACATGACGGATATCCATACAGTACAATATATATATATATATATATATATATATATATATATATATATATATATATATATATATATATATATATATATATAATTTATTAATAGTTAATATAATTATATATGTTTTTATCATCCCACACATAATAATATATAACTATTAAAAAAATATCACACATTTAATATTTAAAACATATTATTCAAAATATTTAATGTTATTATAGTTATCCAAAATATAACTATAATACAAAATATACTATACAATTAAGAGATATTATACTACACAAAAGAGAAAGCTAAAGTTTTCTAGAAAATAATATCATAATTACAACTAGATCAACCTATAACTAAACTATTACACCACCTTCATCCTGCAATGGATCAACAATTACCTCATCATCTGCTTACAAAACAACATAGAAGAAATGGTAAGCTAATGTTCAAAAAGCGTATTCATAAAAAAAGCATAGAGATGTTATCACACATAACTCATTCATAACAAAAACTACATCACAAATAAAGACTCAGGATATTCTCAATGATTTGAATACATGTATTAATATCATACTCTAGTGAGTTATGCACTTATGGTAACCTCTACTACTTTGCAACACAAGGTTAGTTAGTTAACATCAATAGCTAAGGTAATGCTCTTAGACTAGGACATCTTGCTCCTCTCGCAACATACCCCACCCTTCTCTACTTAAGATTGAATGATTATTATAGCAACAAGAAAGCTCTCAATACTGAATCCATATATCAATGCATACACTAAAGAAATTACAACTAATCCTCTTTGGATTAATACCAACCATTTTTAGATAAGCATCATAAACCAACCATCATTTTGAATAATCATAAAATAATACATTAAACGTAATAGAATAGAACATATGAAATAGAGTCTGGCTATGTTAATTTTGTTCAACAAGAATATCTACTTGCTTAAAGAGTAGTGCTTGAAAGCTCACTCGCTCAACGATCAGATAGCTCGCCCAATGAAATTATCACAGGAACTCACAAACTTAAATTCTTCCAAAAGTCGTTCAACGAGACTTGCCTCACTCAACTACTGCCAAGTTAGTGAGCTCTCTGACTTTAGCTTCCCCAAATGAGTATATTCTCGCCTAGGGACCACTAAGTTCGTAGTTCTTTAACTTTGACTTCGTCCAAAAAGTATATTCTTGCTCAGTGACAACCAAGTCAGTAGCTTTCTGTATTTGACTTTACCCAATGAGCATATTCTAGCATAACGAGTCTGGATAATTTTGAAAAACAAAATTTTACAAATTTATGCAATTTTAGCCCTGTTAAACAGTTAAACAACTATTACAAATGCCGAAACATACCAAATTTCAAATTACACTACCTTTCCTAATTCAAACAATATCATTTGCAATACCAATCAGACAACATTTATAATTTCATGATACAATTCAATTAAGCTAAATTAAAGTCCTAATCTCAATTCCACACATCATACTCATTCACAACTCAATCATACAACTAAAACACCGTAAAAGCACCTTATTAACAATTAGAAGGTATCAATCACATAAAAATTATTCAATTGACTTCCCTTACCTAAAAGACAGATATAATTGATCTAAGGTATCTCAAATCCCTTCAAGCTCATAGAATATCCTATACATATCAAGGAACAACACAAAAACGATTAGGACACACCATTAGAACCACTAATCAACAAAGACTCGTATAGAAGATTCAAACACTACATATGATCAAAGATGATTCATATGCACAGGGAAAACATACAAACTATAAAAAGGTGCAAAAAACCAACTTACTCTATTGGAGAAATTGATCAAGCAAAAATGGAGAGCTCGACACAAGGATCACTCGGGTGGTCTCCGATCTTCAAACAGATGAATGGAAGGTGAGAAAACCTAAAATGAAGGAAGAGAACTCTAGGAGAAAGGTTTTTAGAGAGAATATGTGATTTTAAATAATGAAACTCATTTATAAAAAAACTTAGTTTATAATTTAAACTTTTAAAATTAAAATAATTAAGTCTTACAATTTTAAACACACTATCAATTCTAAAACACAATTTTCTCGACTCTTACATTCTCTCCAACAATTAAAATTTTTACCTAAAAAATTAGACTTACTAGAGAACAAATATGGGTATGACTATCTCCTATCCTCTTGTATCTCTCATGTAGAGTCACCTATTCTACCATCCTAAACAACTTTGACTAGACTGATGGTTTTTCCTCTAATTTTTTTATTTGATAGTCCTCTATACTAACAGGCTACACCTCCATTGAGAGATCTTCTCTAACTTGAGCATCCTCCACTTCTAGCACATGAGAAGGATTAGGCACATACTTCCTTAAATGGGAAACATGAAATACTAATAGAGATTGACCAACTAAGGAGGCATGGCAATCTCATAAGCCACTGGCCCAATTCGTCTCAAAATCTGACATGGGCCAATAAACTTAGGATAAAGTTTTTTTCTAACAGATAACCCTTTCCACACCAGTGGTTAAAGTCAATCGTAAGAAAACATGATCCCCAATTATAAACTCCAATGGCCTTCTCATTTGATAAGCATACGACTTTTTCCTACTCTATTAGGCCTTCATCATCTCGTGTATCATCTTCACTTTATTTGTGGTTTTCTACTACATCTCAGGTCCCATCAACATCGTTTCACCATCCTGATACTAATACAAAGGAGTTATACGCCATATAGAGCCTCATAATGTGTCATACGTATACTCACTTGATAACTATTGTTGTAGGTAAACTCAACCATAGGTAACACTTGATCCCACTCACATGATTTAACACATAGGTTCTCAATAGATCCTTCAAAGACTGAATTGTTCTTTCTGATTGCCCATTTGTTTGAGGATGATAAACATAACTCATCCTCAATAAGTTATCCATAGCCTCTTGTAGGGTTTGCTAAAATCTAAAAGTGAATCTCTAATCTCTATATGACACAATGCTAGATGGCACATTATGTAACCTCACTATTTCTTTTATGTACAATTGTGTCATCTTAGCCATAAACATCCTCAAATTCACTAATAAAAAATAGATACTCTTCGTTAACCAATCAATTATAATCCTGAAAATATCATGACCTTTCACTGAATGGTGGTAAATAAGTAATAAAGTCGATAGAAATGTTTTCCCATTTCCACTCTAGTATCTCCAATTACTGCAACATTCTGCCAAGTCTCTGATGTTCTACCTTTGCTTTTTGATAGGTCAAACAAGTTGCCACAAACCGAGACACCCTCTTCATACTAGACCACCACTTAATATCTTGATACAGTTTAGTCATGCCTAGATGTATGTTAAAACGACTCTATAGCCTTTCCTCAAATATTAGCCTCTCCAACTCTGCACCGTTTGGTGCACAAACTTTGCCTTGAAACCTCAAAAACCCCATATGATCCCATCATAAACTCCTTAGCTTGTTTTTAGCCAAGCAACCCCACTGTTTTTTGTTGGCTAAGATCCAACAATTGCTTCTCTTTTATTAATAGTATAAAATCACAAAATATAGTTAGATTACTACATCTAATGAAGTATGTTCATAACTCCACTAGTAGCTTTAAATCTCTGAACTTCTCTATTAACCCAAGCTCTCTGATCATCATATGAGAAACATGTATTGTCTTTCTACCTAAAGCATCTTCCACGACATTTTCCTTTCTTGGGTGGTATAGTAGTTCAAAGTCATAATCCTTCAAGAACTTTATCCACCTTTTCTTCCTCATATTCAGCTCATTCTAATCAAACAGATACTTCAAACTCTCGTGATCGTTGAATATTTATAATTGTACACCATAGAGATAATGTCTCCAAATAATTTAAAGCAAACACCACCACTACCAAGTCTAAATCAAGAGTAGGGTAGTTCTTCTCATGAATCTTTAACTTTCTTGAAGCATAAATTACTACATCCTCTCTTGCATGAGCATACAACTTAATCCTTAATGGAAATCATCACAATAAAATTCAAATTATTTACATGAGTCAAACACTGAAGCACTCATCAACCTCAATTTCAACTCTTGGAAACTTTCTTCGCACTTCTTTTTCCAAGTAAACAATTGATCTTTATGAGTTAGGTAAACAATTGATCTTTATGAGTTAGTTGTGTCAAAGGCGCCATTATTTTAGAGAATTTTTTCTCTTAATCTCCTATAATAGCCAGTTAAACCCACAAAACTTCTTATTTCCATCATCGAGTTAGGTCGCTCCCATTGCAACATTAGTTCAACTTTAGCTAGATCCACAAACATCCCTTGAGTTGATATTACATGCCCTAGAAATTGAACCTCTTGCATCCAAAACTCACACTTTGGTAGTTTGACATACAACTTTTTCTCTCTCAAGATCTCAAGTACTATTCTTAAGTGTTCAACATGTTCCTCATGAGTTTTTTAGTAGATAAGGATGTCGTCTATAAAGACCACAACAACCTTTCCAAAAAAGGTCTAAAGATTCTCTTCATATAGTCTATGAACAAGGTTGAAGCATTAGTCACACCAAAAAACTTAACTACATACTCATAATTCCCATATCTGGACTTTAAGGTTGTCTTCTGCGCATCTTCTTCCTTAACCAAAATCTGATGGTATTTGAATCATAGATCTTTCTTCGAAAACACCATAATATCGTGCAAATGATCCATTAAATCATCAATCCTTGGAAGGTGATACTTATTCTTGATGGTTAACTTGTTTAACTGCCTATAATCCATACACAACTTGGTGTTACCATCCTTTTTCACTAACAACATTGACACTCCCCAAGGTGACACATTTGGTTCAATGAACTACGTTTCTAACAACTTTTCTATTTGTTTTTCAATTCAACCAATTCCACTAGAGCCATCCGATATGGAATTATTGATATTGACCCTACTTTTGGTACCAAATCAATTGAAAATTTCATTTCCCTTTGAGGAACTAATCATGATATTTCCTTAGGAAAACACATCAACAAACTCATTTACCACGGAGATATCCAAACTATTATAACCTTTCTCATCTTCCGAATGAGTTAACATGATAAAACACACAAGACCCTTTTCTAGCTTCTTGTAACACTTGTTGAGATGACAACAACTCAAAATCCTAAAAACTAGGAAACATCATGTTTTTCTCACTATAATCTATAAGAATTTAACTGGAAAATAATCAATCCATTCCTAAGATCAAATCAATACTTTATAGAGGCATGCATATAAGATTGATCTTGAACTTATGCCCTTCTAAAACCACTGGGCACTAAGGACACATCACTGACGTCTTAACCAAGCTAGAAGCTAGAGTAGATACCACAAGATCATATTATAGCTCTCTCATTGGTAAACTCAACTCTTGAACTTAAGCTTTTGAAATAAAGGAGGTTGTAGATTCATAGTCAAACAAGAAACTCAACTTTCTATCAACTATTAAACATCTAATGATGAGATTACCTGATCCAATGCCATTTTCTCTAGACATAACATACATCATCCTTATAGCCTGAGGCCTATCATCCCTCTTCTTCTACTGAGATGATGCTTGAGGTTGAGCCATAACTCTTCTACTAGAAGGATAATCCCTAGCAACGTGTCCCTCTACACTATAAATATTACATCTCTCTTAACCAACCAACTAAGGATAAACATTCTTTAGATGTGGTCCTTCACAGACATAACACTAAATCATGCCCTGCTGAAATTATTGTTGGGAGGAACTCCCTCTTAACCTTTAGGGTTGAGGTCTAGGGTTTCTTCCTTTCATATTGCCTAACTCCTGACCCAGATGGTCCTCCCACCCTTTATGGCTGCCTCTACTATACTTCAATTTCAACCTTTAACTTTTCCACAACCTTTGCTTTTTCTATTAAAGCAGGAAACTCCTTAATAGAGAGTTGCACCACTATCATCTTGATTTCATCTCTCAGTCCATTCTCAAACTTCCTAGACCTCTATTTTTCATTCATAGGCAAGGTATAAAAATGTCACATATGCTTAAATCGATCTGCAAATTCTACTACTAACATATTTTTCTATACCAACTACAATAACTTTACCTCTTTAGGATATCACACACTATCAGGAAAGTACTTAGCAAAAAATTTATTTGTAAACAACTCTCAGGTGGTGTTCTCCCCATCTTCTTCTAACATCAACTTTATACTAACCCATAAGTGTACCACTTCTCCATAAAGAAAATACTTGAAATAGGCTAATATATTCTTCACTGGACACCTCTTGGTATCTGTGAACACCTAATTTCGTTCGACTAAATAAATTTATTTTTTAGAAAAATAAAAATATCAAATATAAAAAATATAAGAAATATGTTTTCAATTAATCGTAGGTAAAAAAAGACAAAAAATAAAGTAAATTTACTTTAAATGTTCAAACTTTAATTTTAGCACAAAAAGAATAAAAAAATATAATAACAAAAATAATAATAAAATAAAACAGACCAATTTGTTTTTAATCTATTTTATGAGCCCAGCAACTCAAAGGTTCTATACATATCTTAACCCCCTCTTTACTCTTCGCATCCCTCTTATGGCATCTTAGTCTTTAAAATGAATGATGATTGCGTTAGTTTTTAAAAAAATGACATGATTCTAATGGTTTGCAAAATTAAGATCAATATCTTAGATATTATATGATTTGATTGATTTTTGAAATATATTGCTATCAAGACCAATTCTTTTCCTATATTATTCCTTGCCAATTAATTCACAATTAAGACAAGATTACCATAATATTACAATGTATGTATGTTGGGACAGATAGACAAGTGTATCGAGTTGCACAAGTAATATAAAATGGTAAGACCAAGTATCGTATCCCAGAGGACTCTCGGCGCTGAATAGTTGTGTGATAACAAGATTAATTAAGACTTAAAAATAAAAAGAGATCATTGGGTTTGGCAAAAATAATAAATAAAATAAAAATGCAATTGATCAATGGCAAAAGAGCACACAGATGAACAAAGGTTGATTTATATGAGATGGGTATGTTGTTGGGGTTAGATTACACCAAGTTCCCTCTCATGTATATAAGAATTCTTCTTTATGCATTAATGTCAACGTCTCTCACTAAATTACCTAAACCCGATCCCTCGGTGAATAAGCTTGTCCCTAATTACCAATTTATACAATTCCTAGCATTCCTGGTAAAAAGATGTGAAGAACAAGAGATTAAGACAACCAAGACTCATACCCTCATCCCTGAGAAATATAACCCTTAGGAGTAATTCAACAAGAACCCGAATTGAAAGGAACCTCCCAGCACTCATGCAATTCATAAATCATGATATTGTATAAGCAAGCATAGAAACAAATGAATTACTCTAACAATTAATGAAAAACCATATGGAATTAAGAATCAATTTAATTACATGAGAGTTTACAAGGTTACATAAACCTCCAACAACAAATAGAAATTAGTTCCCCATAGACATATGGGGGAACTCTATGAACAATGGAAGAAAGAATGTGAATGACAGCCTAAGAATTGGGAAAAAAATGTATTGCTATGCTCTTCTCTCCCAGGGATACAAAACCTAGAGCCCTAGGGTCCTTTAAATAAAGTAAAAAACGCTCAAAAATAGGGTCCAGTCCAAAAGAGTCGAAACAGAGCTAAAACAGGGCTTGATCCCCGAAAGTCGCCGCTTAGGCGTCCAAGGAGGTCGCTCGAGCGAGAAGAGCACCTCATGTATGGCCCATGCTACAAGTGTGGTCACCCAAGCTTCAAGACCCCGTTGCCCAGGCGGCCACGGTCCTCGCCTGGGCGACGAACGTCGATTCTGGAAGCTCAAGCTTCGCTTATGGTCGCCCAGGCTTCGTGTTTTCTCTCCTTTTGGTGCCTTTTTAAGCCCTTTTGAGCTTCATCTTCTTGGCTCTTCATCTCTGCTTCCTATGTTACCTTAATCTCTGTCAAAACACGGGAAATTAGTCATAAAACCATTGAAATTAACCTTAACTCTCTTATTCACACAATTTATTGAAAAAGTACGAGTCCAAGCAAGTTTCTAAGTAAAAAATGGTGCTTTTAGTATCAAAATCATATCACAAATAACGGTGCTTTGAACCGTTATCAGTGTATATAAATACATATCCTATGGTAAAAAATAAGGAGAGAGACGGGAAGAAAGTCTAGAGGGAATGGTTGAAGTACCAAAAGGTTTGAAGGTATGTGAAAAGGTAGCTATAAAGTTTGGAAGGTATGTCACTTCCATTTTTTTTTCTTTTGATTTAGGCATTATATTGTCTTAATATTGTACATTACAATTAACTTTGACATTTTCTTCTAGGGTATTATTTTTACTATTCACAAATATCTTGTTTCAAAAATCATAAAAAGAATTTCTTTTCTTATTTCTTTGGGTGAGATTTGATTCCTCGCTTCGTGTGACATTCATTTTTAAATTTCTGTTTTTTTAAAAATATAAAAAAGTAAATAAGCAATTTCAAAAAATAATTTTTTTTTTATTTTAGTGTCTGTTTGACTAAAAATAAATATAAAATTATTAGAAATTAAAATGTTGAAAGAAATACATTTAGAAAATAAGAAAAAAGTCTTTCTTTTTAACATTTTAAAGGTATGGGTATTCAGTGATCGTTTGCATTATCCTAATATTTAATACTCTTCTTTTTTTTAAAATAATTAAATAATGTTTTAAAGGTAGGAATATTCGTGTGATCATTCGCATCAACCTAGTACTTGTTATCTTTTTTTTTCTCAATCATGACAAAAATACAAAAAGAATCCAAAATCTTCAAAAACTAAAACATCAACATTTTCAAACAAATAATCTTTTATAAAGAACTATGTAACCCTGATTTCTCATTCTGAATGAGAATACATAAGGTCAATCCTTATTAGACTCATAAATCCAAAAAATATTTTTGTTTTTAGTGTTATTTTGGGGGAAAATTAAATATTTTGAAAACCCCATCAATTTTGTACATTTAATTAAAGTACTGCTTTTGGAGAAGCGCAGTAGGATGCTAATACCTTCCCTATGCTAACTGACTCTCGAACCTAAAATCTAGTGTTCGTAGACCATGTCTTATTTTATGGTTTTTCATAGTTTTTTCAGAATAAACTATAGTGGCGACTCCAAAACCTTCTTTCTTAAACCCATTTTTTTTCGTTTCCCTGTCTAGTCGCGATCCCTATTGTGGCAACATTAAAGATTATTTCCATGTCCCTTATCCATTGATTCACCTCATATGGGCTTGTCTTGCCATCAAACTTTGTTGGATGATGCAATAAAAAGTTCTCCCAACTCCACTTTTGAACTTGAGGGGGTGGAAATTGTGAAGGTCTAGTTGATGTCCTATTATGCTCCAACTACATCAACACATTAAGATGAAGTTGTTGGGTTATCTCATAAGATAACTTAGCAGCTTCCATCTACTACAAGGTCATCTGGTGTTGTTACAACATGGCAACACTTTATTGCTGAAAGGATGCTATCATAGATTCAATTGCCTTTGCCAGATTGGGAATTTCTGAGGTTGGAGGGGGAGGAGGAGAAGGTGGCCTAGGTGCCATAACTCTACTCACAAACATAAAAACCACCAGTGTAGCTCAAAGAAGATGACCTACTAACCAAAGATAGCAAAGAGAACACAACAAAAACTAAGCATGTCTAAACCTATAGGTTTTCTAAGGAACAACTTCTTTGATACCAAAAACGTAACATCCCATTTAATAACATACAACTACTAAAACAAATATAACACATTCAATATTTAAGATCAAATAATTCAAAATATTTAATGTTATTACAATTATGAAAAATATAACTATAATAACAAAAATATATACCATGTTTCTATACAACTAAGAGATGTTATACTGAACAAAAGAGAAAGATAAAGTTTTTCTCAAAAAGAAGATCATAATTAGAACTAGATCAACCTATAATTAAACTATTGCATCACTTCCATCCTACATTGGATCAACAACTACCTCACTATCTGCTTATACTATTTAGGGTGATCACTGCAAAGGAAAGAAAGACACACACAAAATAAAACAGAAGAAAAGGTAAGCTAATGTGTAAAAAGAATATTCATAAAATAGGCATAGAGATGTTAACACACATAACTTATTCATAACAACAACCATATGACACATAAAGACTCGTACTAGACTCAATAATTTGGGTACATGTAATAATATAAGACATTGGTGAGCTATGCACTTATAGTGGTCTCTACTACTTTGTAGAGCCATTGCTAACGAGTTTCACCCTACCATAAATAAGGTTAGTTCATTAACTTCTTTGGCCAAGGTAAAGTCCTATGTTAGGATCTCTTGCTCTTCTTACTAGATACCACACCTTTCTTTACTTGAGATTGGATGATAATTAGAGCAACAAGAAAACTCTCAATATTGAATCCATATATCAATACCTAAGCTAAAGAAATCATAACTAATCCTCCTTGGATTACTACCAACCATTCTCAAATGAACATTATAAACCAACTATCATTTTTAACATTCACAAAATCATACATTAAACATATCAGAAGAGAACATATAAAATGAAATCATGCTCTATTAGTTTTGCACAACAAGAATATTTACTCGCTCAACGAGTATTGCTTGAAAGCCCACCCACCCAACAACTAGATAGGTTGCCCAACAAAATTATGACTGGAACTCACAAACTTAAATTCTCCCAAAAGTTGCCCAACGAGACTTGTCTTGCGTAATTGCCTCCAAGTTAGTGAACTCTCTGACTTTAGCTTAACCTATAGAGTATACTTGCCTAACGATCACCAAGTCGGTATCCTTCTGACTTTGACTTCATCCAACGAATATATTCTCGCTCAACGAAAACCAAGTCAGTAGCTCTCTGACTTTATCTTTGCCCAACGAGCATATTCTCATCCAACGAGCATAATCTCGCCCAATGAGTCTGCAGAATTCCGTAAA
The DNA here is from genome assembly GCF_000741045.1 of Vigna radiata var. radiata. Classification (NCBI taxonomy): domain Eukaryota; kingdom Viridiplantae; phylum Streptophyta; class Magnoliopsida; order Fabales; family Fabaceae; genus Vigna; species Vigna radiata. The sequence continues at coordinate 10,978,987 of NC_028353.1, forward strand.
ACATATTTCTTCAAATTTATGCCATTTTAGCCTTACCAAACAGTTCAACAACTATTACAGATTCCAAAACATACCAAATTTCAAATTACATTACCTTCCCTAATTCAAACAATATCATTTACAATACCAATAAAACAACATTCCTAATTTCATCATACAATTCAAGTAAGCCAAACTAAATCCTGTTTTCAATTCCACACATCATATTTAATCACACAACTCAATTATACAGATTAAACAACATACAAGCATACAATTAACAATTAGAAGGTATCAAGCACATAAAAATCGTGCAATTAGCTTTCCTTACTTGAAAGACAAATGCAATTGCTCTAAGGAATCTGAAATCTTTTGAAGGTTATAGGATGTCCTATATATATCCAGGAACAATACAAAAATGATTAAGACACACCTTTAGAAGCACTAATCAACAGAGTCTAGTATAAGAGACTTAAACACTACAAGCAAACCAAGATAACTCACATGTGTAGGAAAAACATACGACCAAGAAAAGAGACAAAAAACTAACTTATTCTATTAGAGAAACTGATTGGACAAAAATGGAGAGCTTGTCGCAATGATCATTCGAGCGATCTCCAATCTTGAAACAAATAAACGGAAAGTGAGAAAACCTAGAGAGAAGGAAGAAAGCTCTAAGAGAAGGAGTTTTAAAAAAAAAAAATATTTTTGAATAATAAAACTCGTTTATAAAAAATTTATTCAACTTTAAATTGTTTTTTAAAAAAAATATTTCTAAATTGAGGCAATATAGTGTTTTTTTTTTCGCCAGCCTTGATGCCCCGATTATGGCGTGAACCGATGTCATAGAGGACTTCTGCCTCAATTAAGAATAGGTCACAACTGAGGCATATTCCCCTGTTTTTTTTAGAACAGGTCTGTTTCTGCAACATTCTCAATTACAAAAACAGACCTGCATATATTTTACAACCAGAATAGTCCAGAATAATCCAGAAGCAGATATTTTCAATAAATACTATATTAAAACATAAATGTATTTAATGTAATAATAAATCAACTTCTTAGAAGCATAAATCAATTCAATGTAATTATAAATCAACTTAAAAGCATAATTTAATTCAATGTACAAAGTTAAACTAATAATAATGTAAAAAAATAAACCAACTTAGAAGCATAAACTTAGAACATACTATATCCTAATATCTACTCCATACTATTATATAGTTTAATTAGATATTTAACTAATGTTTTCCTTACAAGTTTAAGTGACCTCTCAGGAACTGGAGTAGTCAAATTCAATCTCTGCATAAAATGTAATAATTTCAATTAGTGTATATAAAATCTAAACTATAAAAAAAATAAAATTCAAATCAAAATATTACCATTTCCCATCCACGGATAATATGTGCACAAAGATTAATATACCAAAGCCTATTGGACGAATTTAAATCTTGTTTTTTAATGGTGAAGATTAATTACATATTAATTTTAATTTGACATACCTAATATATACACATGGGACCTATTAAAGACCAAATATTTTAATTAATTATTAACAGAATTTAAGCAACTAATAAAAGTTAAAGCTTTTGTACTAATCCTTATTGTACTAAATATAAAATATTTTAACATTTATTATACAAAACTAACTATTTATTTTATTTTTATATATAAAATATTTAATGGTGTGTTTTTAAGTCTCATGATTTTATACAATATTCTCTTTAAGTCGTTACTTCTGCTTCTACAGAAATTGGTTCTCTAAAAAGCGTAATTATTTTTTTGTCATTTAGTCCTATAAAATTTATAATAATCATTTATATTTTATTTTATTAGAACTATTGCAAACTGGCTAATAGAACACATAATCAATTATTGTCACTTATAGTTTAATGCTTTAATATATTAATATAATAATTTTAGAATTATTGGTGGATTTTTTTATGGAAATTAATTTATCAATAGATTTAAATTATTGATAGATTTTTATCATTTTAATTATCGACGAATTTTATGTATAAGTTTTTCTTTCGATAAAAATCATCGGTAATATATATTTCATTTACTAACAGATTATATCAGTAAATAAAATTTGTCTTATTGATATATATTTTTGTCAGTAAAATTAGTTGATAAATGAAATTTGTCTTACTAATACATTTTTGCAAGTAAAATTTGTCGATAAAAAGAGTGAAAAATTTCTCGCCCACTAGTTCTTTCTGTGAGTCATCCCAACATCTCTCTCGTGGACAACTCCATATCACGAACCATATGTTCGTCGCGAACCACGAGTCAGACCTACTCTAACGAAGAGCTGTCTCGCCTCCACCACATACGATGAATCATATCCTGTGATAAAGAGACCACCATAAGCTCTAGATTAACCAACCATTGTGACGAGGACACCACTGTTACAAGAGCTCCAGTGTTATGCACACATTATCTGGGAAGAAGAAGTCTCTATTGTTGTCGTAAGTGACTTGATTGGATGAACTCTAATATGTTTTTCTCCAAAATTTTATCAAGAGACCCTAATTGTAAAATGTATGATTTTCGTTTTTCTCATGGGTTTCTTGTTTTGTGTTGGATAAAAGTGGAAGAAATTTTTTAGATTGGAAAAGTTAAAAGAAAGAAAAAGAAAGAGAAAGGAAGAAGATGAATCAGATTGTAATATTTATCAATAAATTTTTCTTTCGATAATTATCAACGAATATAAAATTTCGTTTATAAATATTATCGACAATTTTTCTTCTGTTAAAAATCTAAAGAAAAAATCATTACCGACGATTTTTTTTATTGTAAACAATACCTATTTTTCTTATAATAAAATAAGACACATATTAACATGTTATTTTTTATTTTCTAAATTCTTTTAAATTTCTATTGTCAATAGAAAAATGAGCCACATATTTGTTTTGAAAAATAAAATAAAATTAGATGGAGAAGTAAGAGAGAACGAAAGTCGTGGCGAGACAGTATTCTCACAATTTCATGAGTTTTATTTCATCTATAGAATGAAATTGATTTACCCTAAGAAATAAATTGATTTGATGAGTTTTTATTTCCTCTAAGAAATTAATTTTACATCTTTAGATATTTTTTGAAGAATCACAAAGAAACAATTATGCTATTTCGAGGATTAATACATAATTTGAAAAAAAAAAAATTGTATAAATTTAAGAAACATAGTAACTTTTTTAAAAGAAAAAAAAAAAAAAAAACTAGTTTCATTATGTATAGCCGCACAACAAAAATTTGTTTTCAGTGTGTGACATGGAAATTGGATTGTATCATATTGCTGACAAAAATAAAATAAAACGAAAGAAAGAGTTGTGATAAAAGTAGCAATAGAAGTGCCAAATGCAATATTTGTCTTTCTCTCTACTTGCTATATATGTGCATGTGTGTGATGGAGATCTTAGAATCTCTAACACTTTGATTTCTATTACTTTAATCTTCAATTATTTTATCTGTGGTCCTTTTTTTTTTACTAAAGTACAAGACATCATAGTATGGGAAAACACATTGTTTTCATAGTATCTCTCTAAATAGCTACAGTGTACTCTTAAAATTCACTGATTCTAAAATATCATGGGTATCATGCTGAAGGTTAGTATTCTAGTATTTTATAAATTTTCTGGGAATTTTAATACTTTATTCAAGATGATGAAGTAGCCTTGTAGTACCTTATATATATATAGCATATACAAAACTTCAGTATGCATATATAATATGTATATTTCATTTTAAATTAGCATAGTTCTATATATATAGGTTTATCTTTGTTATTTTATTATTATAAATTGCTATTTTTTTTAGTAAGCAAATTAAATGTAAATTATAATTTGAGAAATGATAAAGTATTATTATTATTATTTATATTGTATAATATAGTATTAATACTATATTATCATTATTTATTAATAATATAAATTTATTGATCGAGAATTAGACATAATTTGCATGTTCTAATGAACCAATATAAAAGTATAATACACAATTCAATTCTCCCTTTCTATATTTTCACACCTCCCTTTCTGTATTTTTACATACTTGGAATGTTATACAAAACACACATTTAATGTATCTTTATGTTCATACTTGACAAATGAAAAAGATGTCAAAATCTTTTTCTAATGCAAAATGCTAAAATAGTGTCAAAATCTTTCTGTAATCTTAAAAGCTTTGTGAAAGTATATTTGTATATGTTGTAAGACATTATCACTCTCAAATGAACAAGTTCATGTGATCTTTGTAATCACACTTATCTTTGATCATTTCCTTACGTGTTTATTACATATTATTATACTATATTATGAAAGAATAAGAGATTACAAACCAATAAAGACTTCTTGAAAAATCGTTTGTTAATGTAAAAATAACAAATTCTAACACATTGGAATGTCTTATTTTTCTATTCAAATGACATATTGATGCATATGTTGCTAGTTAGTTGTTTTATAATGAGTTCTTAATATCAGTTACATCATAAATTCTTATTTCATTTTTGTTGGATACATACAAAAAGAAGCGAGCTTGAGCACTTGATGCTATGTATAAAATCATAATTTGTGCTTATAAGATTTGGAAGTTGTGTTTCTTTATCTACATACTTAAGACAAATTTATGTTGTGAAACTTTAATAAAACATAAGACCGAGCCAAGTACAAACATTGTCTTCTAAAACACTTATGCTATAATAAATTCGAAATAATTATACAAATTTATATTATATAAATTTAATATTTATACAAAATATTAGAGTCTTCGTTAGGATTAATCCAACCAAACTGAAAAAAACAATCAAATTAAACCAATTCAATTAGTTTAAATTTTTTTCTTAATTAAATCTAACCCTATCTAAACCAATCACATTATTATTCAAGTATTTGTAATTCATAAGTACAATGAAACTAAACTTTTGTTAATGATGTTAACCTTTTATTATTAATTATTATCAACGAAGATATAACTATATTTTATTTTTTAATTTTTATTATTACTCAATTTTTGTACACCAACCATAATAAAAATACATAAAATATGTATTTTAATGATTTATTTGAAAATTTTCAAATCAAATATGAATATTTTTTTTTTCTATTTTCTTCCAAAATCTCGATTTATAATTAAATTTGAACTAACTATATAAGGGATTGACACCACCCTCTACAAAAAATCTTAATACAATGAGTTAATGAATTTTTCATTCTATCTACAGTAAGATTTAGACTATGTATTTCCAACAATATATATATATATATATATATATATATATATAAAAGAATGAATCAATTAATTATAAGAAGGTTACTTCTCATCAAACCATTCATTTGTAATTTAATAATTCTAAAGATCAAGTTATATTTAACAACAACATAATAATATTAAATACTAAGACGAAGAGTAATTTTGTTGAAAGTAATTTTTTGAGTAATAAAATTCCTACTCAATTTTTTATCCTCCAGTAATACGTATGCATGTTAAAAGATGTTAGTTAGATTTGAATGAATTTGATTTTACAAAATACCAACTAAAAGTTGATCAATTATGCAAACCAATATGTTCCAAAAACATCCAAAAATTGATTTTGGATTGGATCTCAAAATCCCTAGGAAGACCGAGGTGTGGAAAAAGGGTAAAATTGAAAAACAAAATTGGAGTGGGCACTGGAAATATGAAAAAACGGGGTGTGAGTGTTTTTTTTCTTTCTATATATGGACTTTGACTTTTTCCTTATGACATTGTTTAGGTATCTTGTTGGCAGCCTTAATCACTTGATTCTTTTAAATACTTCCATTATTAATAATCTATTTATGTTAGAAGCCAAAATTTTATTCTAAAAAAATTATCATATTTTTTATAATAATTATTGCATAAGATATTATAGTATTGTACTGTTATTTTGTTGTTACACTTCAACAATTACTTTTATTCCATCAATATAATATCACGCACGCACACATATATAATATTATGTAATAATAATAATAATAATAATAATAATAATAATAATAATAATAATAATAATAATAATAATAATAATAATAATAATAATAATAATAATAATAGCACTATACAATAATATTTCAATATTTATATTCACGAAATAAAATACGAATAATTTCTTTTTTCATTTTCACTAATTTCCATCTTATTGTTATCCAGTTTTTCAAGTGGATATATTTTTTCCCTCACATAATAGTAAAAAATTGACCTTTTATAGCGCACATTATGTCACGGTTCATCAGAAACCACAACATAATATTGCACGGTGACATTTTCGAAAATAAAACGAACTTTTAGACCGCGGTTGCACTGAGAACCGCGGCCTATTCCCAGACAAACTTCTACCTTTAACGCCACGTCAGAAAAGCAATAAATTGTTGGGGGAATAGGCTGTTGTTGCTCTGAGAACCGCGACCTATTCCACTGCCAACTTCTGACATTACCCACTATAGTCAGTCCTGCAATAAATTTACAAGGGCATAGGTCGCGGTTGCTCTGAGAACCGCGACTTATAGTTGCTTTGTTTTAATGTTTTTCATTAACTATTTACAACTATGATGATATATTGTAGTGTAACAGACGGAATGGATCATATGAGTGCGGATACTATGTAATGTATTGGATGACCCATATTATTCGTTCTCATATCACAAGAGGCTGGGAAACGATAATATTTAAATATAACAAATTTTGATTTTCTCCAAAATTTGGAATTCATATACACTTATTAATATCATTTGTTTTGTGCAGAGATTCAAGACTACTACACTAGTTCCTAAGAAGCCAATTTTATTCATGAGGAAAGTTGTTGCAAAATATATAATTAGATCATATAATAGGTCATAGTTATTAGATTTATAATAATTTGAACATGTTGATTTATAATATGTGATGTAAACATTGATTATGGTGTTGAATTTGTTGAATCTGTGTGCATTGTGATTGTTTGATATGCATGTCTGTTTTTGTGGTAGTGGATATCACGAAAAAAGACCTGCTATTAAAAAAAAAAGCAGGAGAATATGCCGCGGTTGTGACAACCGCGGTAAAAAGTGTGACGTTTTTAATTTTTTTTTTAAAAAAGACTTTTGGCCGCGGTTGTGGCACGAACCACGGTCTATTCCTGCCTTTTTAGCGCGGTTCCAACCGCGACCTATAATGCGACTTTTTTTCTTTTTTTTTAAAAAAAAGTTTTTGGTCGTGGTTGTAGTAGAAATCACGGTCTATTCCCCCCTTTTTACCGCGGTTCCAATCGCGGCCTATAATGCGACGTTTTTTTTTTTAGAAAAAAGGTTTTGGCTGCGGTTGTAGTAGGAACCGCGGTCTATTCCCCCCCCCCCCCTTTTTACTGCGGTTCCAACTGCGGCCTAAAATCCCACATTTTTTATCGGGTTTGAATATGTCACAGTTCATAAGCCGCGACATATAGTGAAAAACAATCGTGGTCATTTTCCTTCGCTGTACTAGTGACACATTTTCAAAACCTACTTATTCTGTTACTTCCGAAGAATATCAATTTTGTAGGAATATATCATTTTACATTAGTGAAGCTTCTAGATGTTTGGTCCCAATTTGGATTATTAATTTTTGATTGGGTTCAGAAAAATTCTTTTATAAATTGTAAATGCCTCGATAAATTCCCCCAAAGAACCTCTAAAAAAATAACACTGCCAAAAGATTCGGATAATCTTTTGCAACACCGTATGTGTTGCATTTAATGAACCCAATGCTAGTTTTCCCGAAAGAACATTAAGAATCTCAGGGGGAGTGGCTCCCTCCACCTTCCCGTTTTCACCTTCCACCTCTCTAACTTCTTTTTTATTTTTTTTATTACAAAAGTAATCTTTCTTTTTTCTCTTTTTAATCTTTTTACTTTTTTTTTACTTTTTTATTTTAATATTGTTCAGCAGAACCTCCAACCCTAAGTTTTTCTTCTTTCTTTCTCACTTTTACTCTCTCCTCACAATTACACCCCCACTCCCCTTTAACCTTTTGAGATCCGCCTCCTCTTCTCCACCTCCGTCACACTTTTTTTTTTTCTGGCCGACTTCTTCCAAACTCTCCAAACTCTAACTTTGCTCTCATCGGTGGTGCGATGACATTTGCTCTCTGTGGTAGTGCGGTGCGGTGGTGTAGTGGGGTGGTGTTTCGCTAGAGGGTAGTGGTTCGCATTGGTGGTGCGTGGTGTAGATCGGGGCATTCGTCTACCAGGTACTTTGATTTTTAGTCTTTAATGTGTGCATGGTTTGCTGGTGTTTCACTCGCTGGTGTTTCGTTGTGTGCTGCATGTGTGCAGGAAGACGATGACCACTCACGGATGTCGCAGATCCGTCGACGGCACAAGGATACGTGGTTGAGAGCGTCTACACAAGGATACCCGATCCCAAGATATCGCTCACCGAGAAAGGGAAGGCACAAGCCGAGGCATGTGGCAACAAGATAAAACAAATGATTGAGATAGAACACGGACAACACTGGCAGGTTTACTTCTACGTGTTGCCATATCGAAGGACCCTTCAAACCTTGCAGCACGTCGCTCGTCCCTTTGAACGTTCTAGAACTGTTGGTTTCAGGGAAGAACCTCACATTAGGATTTTCGTAATATATATTAGCTAAACTACTTCGTACTTGTCAAATGTGTGTTTTTTCACACTTGAGTTCACTATTTGTTTGTGTCATTCAAAAGTGAATTTTCAAAACAGAGAAAAGATGCGAGTGGAAAAGGCACTACGACAGCTTTATGGCTGTTTCTTCTACCGATTTCCGAATGGAGAATCCGCGGCTGATGTGTATGATAGAATCACTGGTAATGTTAATACGTATATGTTGTTTAGGAATCAAAGTTATGAAGTTACGTACTGATGCAAAGTTTTATACTTGTTGTTGAAGGATTCAAAGAGACGTTAAGAACAGATATTAATATTGGACGATATCAGGCACCCGAGGAGAGGAAAATAGAGATGAACTTGGTCATTGTGTCTCACAGCCTAACACTTCGAGTGCTTCTCATGATGTTACGTACCCGAGAATGGTACGTATCTAGAGCGCCTTCCTCACACACTCTCACCAAGAATTAACAATGGACAAATAGATAAATAAACCTCTTT
>NC_028353.1:10988906-10993716 GCF_000741045.1 Vigna radiata var. radiata
TAAATAATATCCTAGGATTTGGTCGTGATTACTCTAATTAATTCCCTCTGAATCTCCTCCCAAGATATTCCTCTTATTACTCCAATTAGTTTCCCACCGTGCCGTCTAGGAAGTTTCCTTGTCGCTACCAACCGTTCGGTCATTACTCCAATTAGTTTCCCGCCGTGCCATCTAGGAAGATTCCTTGCCGGTACCAACCGTTCGTTCCCTCTTATACATTTTCCTTTCATATGTTTTCCAACCCCTAACATTACCCTCCGCCTGATGATCAACCTTGTCCTCAAGGTTGAAGTCTGGGTATTGATCTTTAATAGTCAGGGCGTCTTCCCAGGTCGCTCCGTCCGGTCCGCCCTCCTGCCACTCTATTAACACTTGGTGCACCACGTCCTCCCCTTGTTGCATCTGTCTCTTATCCAAAACTCTGATCGGCCAGAAAGAGGGTCCCTCCATTTGCAGATCTTNTGGTAATTCCTTCTCCACTCTGCTTNCCCCCACTGCCTTTTTTAATTGAGNTACATGGAAAACTGGGTGTATCCGTGCGGTCTCTGGTAGTTGAAGCTTAAAGGCTACTTCCCCTATCTTNTGTATGACTTGGTNCGGTCCAAAATACCGTGCGGCTAGTTTAGGATGCAATCTGGATGGCATTGAGGACTGCCTGTGCGGCCTGATCTTTAAGAACACCCAATCTCCCACTTCNACATCTGCCGGTCTCCTTCTCTTATCGGCCTGTTTCACCATCAGTTCCTGGGCCCTTGCCAGATGAAACTTCAACTGTCTTAGTGCTTCGTCCCTAGTTTGCAATTCCTGGCCGACTGCTTCCATTAAGGTCTCCCCCGGTATAAACCTATGCAGAGAAGGGGGGATCTTCCATACACTGCTTCAAACGGGGTGCACCCCGCTGCCTCTTGATAGCTGGTATTGTACCAATATTCGGCCCAGGGTAGTACTACACTCCATCCCTTTGGTTGTTCTGAGCAGAAACACCTAAGGTAACCCTCCAACACCCTGTTCACGACCTNAGTCTGNCCATCCGATTCANGGTGATAGGNTGTGCTCATTTTCAGCTGTGTACCCTGCAGTTTGAAAAGCTCCTTCCAAAAGATGCTTAGAAACAGTGGATCCCTGTCACTCACAATAGATATTGGTACCCCATGCAGTCGGACAATCTCTCTCACAAATACTTCCGCTATGGTACGAGCGGAATAAGGGTGTTTCAGTGGTGTGAAGTGGCTATATTTACTGAGTCGGTCCACTACCACCAAAATAGCGTCATACCCATGGGATTTTGGATACCTCACTATAAAATCCATACTTATTTCTTCCCAAATGGCGTTCGGTATGGGCAAAGGCTGCAGCAACCCTTGTGGGGAGGATGACAGATACTTATGTTGTTGGCACACCAGACAGCTTGCTACGAAGTCGGTCACTGCTTTCTTCATTCCTATCCAGTAAAGCGATTGGGCTATCTTGCGATAAGTCCTATAAATCCCCGAATGGCCTCCGGTCTGAGTTGTGTGAAACTCTGCTATCAGCTTAGGCACCCAGATTGAGTGAGCTGAAATCACAAGCCTTCCCTTATAGTGTAACCGATCGTTCTCCATAGTAAACGAGGGTTGCGAGTTGGGATCCTTTCTTAAGTCCTCCATCACCTTTCTTAGTGCCTCATCCTTCTCAACTTCCTCCAGAATTTCCCTGAAGTCTTGCCAATACGGTCTGGCCACCAACCTCAATTCCTTTGCTTCCTCCGTGCCTTCTTCCTCCTTTCGGGATAGGGCGTCTGCTACCCTATTGGTGAGTCTTGACTTGTACACAATCTCGAAATCATACCCCAGGAGTTTCGCAATCCAATTCTGCTGATTCTGGGTGGTGATGCGTTGCTCCAAGAGGTATCTCAAGCTTCTTTGATCCGTGTGAACCACAAACTTTTGGCCTAACAGATAAGGTCTCCAGTGCTGTATGGCTAGGACCAAAGCCATTAGCTCCTTCTCATAAATTGACTTACTCAACGATCTCTCCGATAATGCCTTGCTGAAAAAAGCGACGGGCCTCTTTCCCTGTGTGAGAACCGCTCCTATTCCTCTCCCTGAAGCATCGCACTCGATATGGAAAGGTTGGTCAAAATCAGGGAGAGCTAGTACTGATGCAGTGGTGACGGCCTTCTTTAAGCTGGCCATGGCGTCCTCTGCTTGATCCGTCCACGTGAAATTCCCTTTTTTTAGAAGGTCGGTGAGGGGTTTTGCAATTTTCCCATAGGTTTTTCCAAACCGCCTATAGTACCCTGTCAGACCCAGGAATCCTCTCAAGGCCTTCACTGTCTTGGGCTTCTCCCAATCCACCACAGCTCTTATTTTGTCCGGGTCCATCTCTACTCCTTTCTCNGATATTTGATGACCCAGATATCCTATTTGGACCTTGCCAAACTCACACTTCTTCCTATTGGCCACCCAACGGTTCTCCTCTAACCTTTTTAGTACCAGACTAACATGCCCCACGTGCTCCTCCCATGTCCGGCTATATATCAGGATATCATCAAAAAATACAAGTACGAATTTCCTTAGGTAAGATTGCATCAGACTGTTCATCGCACTTTGGAATGTGGTCGGTGCGTTGGTGAGACCGAACGACATCACCAAGAACTCATAATGACCCTGGTGTGTTCGGAAGGCTGTTTTCTCTATGTCCCTTTCTCCCATCCGAATCTGGTGGTAGCCGGCCTTCAGATCCACCTTCGAAAAATACTTGGCCCCTTTTAATTCATCCAACAGTTCTTCTATCAGTGGAATAGGGAACTTATCCGGTACTGTTGCTCGGTTGAGTGTTCTATAATCCACACAAAACCGCCAGCTGCCATCTTTCTTTTTAACCAGTATCACCGGGCTAGAATAAGGAGTAGTGCTCGGTCTTATGACTCCGGTCTTCAGCATCTCGGATACTTGTTTCTCTATCTCGCCTTTCATCATATGGGGATAACGGTATGGCCTTACATTCACGGGATCTGTCCCCTCTTTCGATGGTATTTGATGAACCATGCCTCTGTCCGGTGGCAACCCCCTGACCTCATGAAATACCCCCGCGTACTGCTTTAGGATCTGCTCCATGGCCTGATTGTGCTTCTCAGTTAGACTATGACCGAACGGTTTTTCTTCCTCCTTCTTCCTTGTCCATCCTAGTTCCCATACTAACATCCATGCTTCCACTCCCTTCATTTTAAACAAAGTTTCTGGTTCAACCATCCTCCGATCTAGAGTGGGATCTCCTTTTATGGTCGTCTTCTTCCCTTCTTGGTTAAACACCATTGTCAACTCCCTCCAGTTTAATGTTACTTCTCCCAGCTTGGCGAGCCACTCTACTCCCAGTATCACATCCACCCCTCCTAATTCGAACAAATGGAACCGTTCGGTAATTTTCGTTTTCCCCACCTCTATGGTTACCCCTTCACAGCGTCCACTCGTCTTCTTCTTTTGGCCATCCCCTAGACTCACCGAATAAGGTGGAGTATCCTCCACGGTTAATCCTAGCTCCTTCACCAGTTCGTTGCTTATGAAATTGTGGCTGACACCACTATCAATCAGGATCAACACTTGTTTCCCTCCTATCTGTCCGTGTAGCTTCATCGTTCTGGGTTGGGTTAAGCCCCCAGCTGAAAAGGCTGACAACTCCATCTGTATATGGTCAAGTTCGGTCTCCACTTCCTCCTCGTCCTCGTCCTCCTCATCTTCGGCTAGTATTGTCATCCGTAGACTCCGTTCGGGACATTGGTGGCCTGGACCGAACGGTCCCCTACACTTGAAACATCTCCCTTCTTCCCTTCTCTTCAAATACTCTGCATGCGGCAAGTTCCGTACGTTTCTTTCCCTGTTGTTGGGGGTTCGGTCTATCCTGGGCGCTCCTTCCCTTCCTCCCATTCCCCCATTTCCCGTGGATCCCGTCCGGTTCCCTGTTGCACTTCCTGTACGGATTTGGTTGGAACGGCTGCTTTCTAATCGCGTTCTTGTTCCGTTCGGTTTGCCCCAGGGTTGAGTTCTGCTCATACTCCCACTGCCCGTCCTCATGCCGCCTTGGACTTCCTCCACATCCCTCGCCATCCTTATGGCTACCATTAGCTCCTGTGGATCAAGGAGTCGGACTTGATTCCTTATTTCATTCCGCAATCCTGCCATGAAGTACCCCATCAGCTGTTCCGTGGCAACCCCTTTCGTCTGGCCCACCAAGATTTCAAAATCTTGGATGTAATCTTCCACAGAGCCTGATTGCTTAATCGCCGCCAGTCTTTCAAAGACTGATCCCTGGTTTCTTCCTCCGAACCGCAATACCAACNCCCCCTTCAATCCTGTCCACGTTCGGTTTCTTGTCTGCTCCCGCCAGAATCTGAACCAGAATCCGGCACTGCCTTCCATGCAGATGTAGGCAAGACGTAGCTTTTCTTCCTCCGATACTCCTTGCAACTCGAAGAATTTATTCGCCCTATTGATCCAATTCAATGGATCATATCCCTCAAAAACGGGTAACTCCACCCTTTTTCTCCAATTTGATTGTTCCTCTGGTTGTCCCATACCGTCCGGTCCATTGCTTGCCTTTTTGGTCGGTCCTCCTCCTTAGATACCGTCCGGTCCTCCCACAACATTACCGTTCGGTTCGTTCTTTCCCCCATTGCTTGCTCCCTCACCCTTCTCGCTCCCGTCGTCCTTCATTGAGCCTTGAACAGAGGCTTGGCTCTGTTCTACGTCTCGTTCTCGTTGTTGGTTTAATCCTTCAATCATCTTCATCAGTTCTTGGAACCCACTCTGCACTGTTGCCTCCACGTTTTTTA
>NC_028353.1:10994421-11021012 GCF_000741045.1 Vigna radiata var. radiata
TAAATAATATCCTAGGATTTGGTCGTGATTACTCTAATTAATTCCCTCTGAATCTCCTCCCAAGATATTCCTCTTATTACTCCAATTAGTTTCCCGCCGTGCCATCTAGGAAGTTTCCTTGCCGCTACCAACTGTTCGGTCATTACTCCAATTAGTTTCCCGCCGTGCCATCTAGGAAGTTTCCTTGCCGCTACCAACCGTTCGGTCATTACTCCAATTAGTTTCCCGCCGTGCCATCTAGGAAGCTTCCTTGCCGGTACCAACCGTTCGGTCCCTCTTATACCTTTTCCTTTCATATGTTTTCCAGCCCCTAACACATGAGGTGGTACAAGTGGACGGTTCAACAGTTTGAGGGTCTAAACAACTTTGGCAATGGAAATATGCTTGTCATGGAAAAGGGTCATGGAGGAAGGTAGGTAAAAATTATAAAATTTTAATCTAAAGTAAACTTTTATTAACAACCGCAAGAGGGAAAAATTATGGTGAAACGATAACTAGTTAACGACCCAGGGTCGTTTTTGGGTCGAAACGCCATAAGAAATCCAAAAGACGCCGCTTTTTCTGGGAGGCAGCTAGCAAAGGCAGAATGTGGTACTACGTTACCCCAAGAGAGGAACAAAATTGAACTAAAACACAACACAAGGAAAAGAAATTTTAATCAGTTGAACCAGAAGATAATCGATGAAAGACTAATATAATCGGACTCAACAAAGTTTAAAAGGTGTAAATAAAAAAAGACGCACCTGGAATGTAATGCCGCAAGAGAGAAAAAGGAGAGGAAGACGATGATGTTTGTTACTGCAGAAACCGACATCTATAGTCAGTTAGACGTCAGTTAGCTTACTAATATAACGTCCAAGATAACTTTTAATCTGCCTTTTGCATGCACCTTAGACATCGGACACACGGGGTGCCGACGTCTATGGCGCTTATTGGAATGACGTTTCAATTCCTGTCAGGGAAGTAGACGACGGTTGTCCTGGGGCGCCAACGTCTATAACATTTTAGACATCGGCGCCGATTCCATTAGACGTCAAAGTACTTGCAAGTTTGGTGAATAACATTAATAACAGCTACATAGACGTCGCTCCCTCAGAAAACCGAGTCTATATTGCAGAATTTGACTGTCTTTCCGCCTTCCTGACAGGCCCATTGACGTCAAGTTAAGGGAGAAGAGACATCTATAACATTATAGACATCGGTGTTTTATTAAGTGACCTCTAAGCGCTTGGAAATTAGGTGAAGAGCATTAATTGCAGTCAGGTAGACGTCTGCCCCCTCTCACAACCGACGTTAATGGGCAGAAAAGATTGTCTTCTCGCCTACCTCAAGCCCTTGGATGTCTGGTTAGGACAGAACAGACATCTACTATATCATACACGTCGGTTGCCTTAGAAACCGACGTTTTGTTTACCAACTTATTTACGGTAATGTCACCGTCCATTAATATATGTTGAGCTATCCTTTAACCGTTAAACAGTGTTTTTGCACTAGTGAATTAAACATAGGATATGATATTTTGACAACATTTTTCTGACAATATTTTAATATTATTTACGTGTAATTATGTGATTAGTTCAAAATTATTTCACAATTAATAATAATAATCATAAATACTAACATAGACCAATTACATAATGATGCGTAGATATTATTAAAAAGATGTTATCAAAATATATTTTCCTTAAACATAGTACCTATGGTTATAGTTTGAGATAAGGTGATGTCAACTTTATATGTTAGAACACAGACATAGACAGAAAGNTAGTACCTATAGTTATAGTTTGAGATAAGGTGATGTCAACTTTATATGTTAGAACACAGACATAGACAGAAAGAAATATAATTATAGGTGCATAATATGAAGATGGAAAAGTTATGTGTGTGTAAGGGGGATGAAAGAGGTTTAATAGAGGACAGCGGTGGTTCCGGTTTGTGTTGTCGCAATGTAAACTTGACATATATATTGAAACTACTAAATCCAACCATCAAATGATACAACTCTTGCTGTACTTGTTGCCCTTGTGCACACACCCATGTGACCTAGCAAGAGGACCTGCTCATGTCACAAACTGCCCTATACAGAGAATGCCTACCTAAATTCACCAAATTAACTTCTTAATCAAATGTGAGAGAGAGAAGAAGAGGACACTGACATGCAATATCCAATAATACACATACATAGAAAATCAAGTTTACATTGTACAATTTCTAGTACAAATCACATTATGCTAAAATTTATTGTTTTGAAGAAATTATTTTTATCAACAGTTAATAGAAAAATAACTATATACATAGTGATATTTTATTAAATTAAACTAATTTAATGTATAATGTTTCTCTCTCTATATATAAAAGTAAATACTGATGGTAGAATTAACTAGTTTTTAGGATCTAAAATATAATTTTTAAGTATCATACTCTTTTTATTACTTTTAAGGTTATTTTGCAGTATTGCGGTTTTTATTTTACCTCTAAACCACTAATTTATCAGTTTAATGAAATATTTGATACTTATGAAATTATAAAGTTCCAAAATTTAATAATAGAAAAAGTTTTAATTTTCAAATGATAAATGATATTTTAACTGTAAAGCATTTTAGGGTTTTTTTTTTTGTTGATTTTATTTTTGTTTTGATGGTGATGAAGAAAAAAAAAAGAACAAAAATTACAAATAAGAACTATGATTCATTTATGTTATTTTTTTTTAGTTTGAATATTTATAATACTGTTCCTCCACAAATCAAAATAATGTTTAAACTAAGTTTTCCATCACTATTTCTTATCCCTGTCTTTCATAATTGAATAAGCTGAAGGCTCAAGATTCAACTCCTGTGGCCATAAAGAAAATGTGAAAACACATAAGCATTGCAAAATCAAATTAATATAACAAGTAAAAAATAAAATAAATAAATATCGTCATCTTCCATATGATCATTATCGTTGTCATTCTCATTCTCATCATTAAAGTTATTACTTGATTTTTTTGTCTCAATCAACTCTTTTCTCATTTATATTTTATCTTTTCTTTGCTTTTGCATTTCTTTTTCTTCTTCTTCTTGTCTTTGTAATGATTCATTTAATGTTTGAATTTGACTTCTTGAAGCATGAACTTCTTCAAAATGTGATTGTTGACATGAGGTTGAAATAAACATTCTACCCACTGAATCAATCCATTTGTCCCAATTAAATGGCATTTCGTGAATGGATCGTTCACCATCACCAGCATTCTACATAGAGCTTTGAGACGTTAACTCACTTTTTATTTGTTCAAATTTAAGTTCCAAATGAAAGTACTTAATGAAACCTAAGAAATTAAAAACTCAACAAAAACTAAGTAAACAATTGAAAACTTACAAAAGCCAATTTTGCATGAAGACCAACCCAACTTTGGTCCTTTTTTTTTTCTTTTGTGTGTACGAAAATAAAACCCAATCAATGATGAATTTGTTCCTTTCTCCTCCTTCTATAATTGACAAAGAAATTTATTTAATATAATTATATTAGGAATCTAAGTTATAAAAATGACAATAAAATAATATTACTATTCTCTTCCATAACAGCCGATGAGAATTTGATCCTCTAGAGTGAAGAGATGCACTATTCGTAGCTTCATGATTTCTTTTATTTGATCCACTCTAGTGTGAAGAAATCTACTTCCAACATGTTTTTAGTTGTGTCTACATATCCTCTGTATTAGATATATTATCTTTATTTTATATTTATTTTTAAATTGTTTGTTATTATTTTTTATTTGTATTTTGAGTTTAACTCATATTTCTTCCATTATAAATAGAAGACATTATGTATTCAACACAAAGAAGATTAATCTCATACATAGTTTTCATTATATTTAACACTTTCCATCCACATTGGTTTCTTTTCTAGATCCTTTCATGCTTCTGTATGAATTGAGACATTTCAGATGCACCTTTTTCTCTCAAACACTACAAGAAAAACATTAATGCTAGAAGAATTCCTACTCATTAACCCTTAAAGCCTAAGCAGATGTCCAAAGCATGTTAGAGAGAGTGATCAACAAACACATAGCCATATATATGTATGTCCAATAAAAACTTTTTGAAGATAATAATAAAAAGGGAGAGAGCAATAAACAATATAATACAACAATAAACACTAATGAAGAAATTCCTTTACATGTACCAATATTGGCCACACAATTATGAAATGAGAATGTTCTTAATGTAAGAAATCGAGAAAGACGTTGGAGATCATATTACAGGAAGAGACTTATGTTGAGTACAAACAAAGTCCCACATCGAATAAAATAAGAGATGGACATGTGTTTATATATACATAAGATACCTCCATTGGTAAGAGGTCTTTTGGAGTGGTACCAAAAGCAAATCCATGAGGGCTTGGCCCAAAACGGACAATATCGTACCAATGTGGAAACTTATGTGTGTGTTGAACCTTCCTACAAATGGTATCAGAGTCCATGGTTCAGGTCTGGTGACCGGGCTTTGAATAGTATGTCCCTCCATGATAAGGTGAAGCCGTGGTAGGTGACCAGTGGCAGATAGCCAGATGAGTCATGAGAGGTGGAGAGCAAGTAGGAAAAAAAATGGATATATACAAATAATTACTATTATGTACCTTCAAAAGAGGAGGGATTTAGTAAGGCCTCCCCTTCACCAATATCGATTAGTAATACCAAATGGTTCAATCCTAGAGGTTCAGTCTCAAGGCATTTACTAATAGGGTCCACACCTTTAAGTACCTACATGTATCAAATTTAGAAACACATGTCTATTCCAAACCATGTATAAAAAAAAAAATTGCAATACTAAATCACTAAAATAACACCACAATCTCAATAATAGATTAAAACCACAAACATGAAATTATAAGTAAGTATCATAACTATAATACTAAAATAATACCATCCATGTAAACATATCATAAAAAACTATTATAATACTAAACATATTTTAGAAAAAGAACAAACTTTATCTTCCTCTTCCTCTTGCATAGAATCTTCCTCTTCCTTTTTCACTTATGTAAAATAATTTGCATGTGTTATATCTGTTGGGTACAAACAAAGTCTCACATCAGATAAAACAAGAGATGAATATGGGTATATATACACATAAGATACCTCTATTGGTAAGAGGCCTTTTAGAGTGGTGCCAAAAACAAATTCGTGAGGGCTTGACCCAAAGCGGACAATATCTTACCAGTGTGGAGACTTATGTGTGTGTTGAACCTACCTACAAATGGTATCAGAACCCATGGTTTAGGTCTGGAGACCGGGCTCAGACGAGTATGTCCCTCCATGATCAGGTGAAGCCTTGGCAGGTGGCTAGTGGCAAATAGCCAAATGAATCATGAGAGGTGAAGAACAAGAGATGCTAAGTGTTGTGACCATGGATCGTGAAAAAGAGCAAGGAGATGCTCAATGTTGACCATGGTGTACTCGAGGATAAGAAAGAAAAGACTTCCGTTGTAGAGGAAATGGAGGTGGAGAACCATAATCCTTTGTTTGAGGGAAGGATGTTGGGTACAAACAAAGTCTCATATCAGATAAAACAAGAGATGAACATGGGTTTATATATACATAAGATACCTCCATTGGTAAGAGGCCTTTTGGAGTGGTACCAAAAGCAAATCCGTGAGGGCTTGACCCAAAGCAGATAATATCTTACTAGTGTGGAGACTTATGTGTGTGTTGAACCTCCCTACAAATGGTTGTGGGAATGCTTCCGCTGGAGGGGGAGTGTACCTATGTGAAAGAGACTCATCCTTGAGGGGAAGATTATTGGGAATCAAAGTGTGAGTCTAAGTTTCACATTGGATAGAAATAAGAAAGTAAAGCACTATATAAAGATGAAAGACCCATTAACCCATTGCCTTAAGGTTTTGGGTAGAGAGTGGTGTCAATCCTTTATATAGTTGGGCTCAGATCTCATTGGTCTTTGTGTAACCCACAAGTAACCTCCTCCTCGATATACCCAACAGTGGTATCAGAGCCAATGGTTTGTCTTGGTGACTGGCTCAGACGAATATAATGATCCCTATACCGAAAAGTCTTCCTGACAAAGGATATTCAGGTAAGCAACCCGTTAAGATAAATGACGGTTGGAACGATTGAAAAGGGCTACTCGTAGTTGTGGTTGGTTGGGAATTCTTCCGCTAGAGGGGGAGTGTACCTATGTGAAAGGGACTCACCCTTGAGGGGGAGATTGTTGGGAATCCAAGTGTGAGTCTAAGTCCCACATTGGATCGAAATAAGAAAGTAAAGCACTATATAAAAAGATGAAAGACCCATTAACACATTGCCTTAAGGTTTTGGGTAGAGAGTGATGTTAATCCTTTATATAGTTGGGCTCAGATATTATTATTATTATTATTTGTGTAATCCACAAGTAACCTTCTCTTTGACAGATCCAAGAATATCCAAATTAACCTTTTCAGTATTAATCTCATCATCTTGTAGTTGATCAACTGAGTCATCTCAATTGTTCCATGAACAAGATATTCATGTATGTGATAAGAAACTTACAAAGTATGTTTATCATCAACAACTCCCCTAAGATAAGACAAGTAGTACACTTGAGTTACCTTTTTTGGAAAAATAAAATGATCAAAATTTTCATATTTTCTCCTTTTTCTAACTTTTACAATCTTATATTGCTTGTATGCTCTCATCTCGTGAATTGAAGGATTAAACAAATCACAATAAAATAGAACTAACTTTTTTTTTATTCACTTGGTCCTTCCCATTCTAAAATCTCTGTAATCACCATAATAATCACTTGAAGTATCACCATGTCCAATTCCACTAACACATACCCAACTATTATATGTTGTTTTCTCTTTACCCTATGTTGTTGTATGAAAGTTGTATTCGTAAATAAAATAAATTGGCCACGACTTTACTAGTCTCAAAGGTCTCCTTGTCAAGTCAAAGAGGTTAGGACTTCATAATCGAAGTTGGTGATTCAATTACAAAATATAAATATATTGAGTACTCACTAGATCACAAAAATTTATTACGGACTTAAGTTCCCAAATTTATTAGAAACTTTAAACATAATTAATCCTTAAATCTTTTTTCTTTTTTTTTTACCTAGATTTGATATAGTTTTCTTGATTTTAGGCCTTAACTCTTTTTATAATATAAGTGATGTAATAGTATATGATTGATGAGTTTTAAAATATCCGTCTATATAAAACGATAAACATCATAATAATGCCTATTATAAATTCTTTGGTTAAAATCATCTAATATTTTTTAACAAATAAGTTTCATAAAGTTTGACTCTTAACTGAAAATGTGATCAACTATCTAAAAACAACCGAAATTTTAAAACTAGTACGTCCCACACATTTTAGATGTTATTCATGTTATCCAAACTAGATTTCCCTGTCTGTTACATAAAAGGTAGATTATCCTCTTAGTAACACAAACCTACTTTTGTTCTCTCTCTAGGCTATATATATATCTCTCTAAACACATATATGATGGAGATTAAGAGTATTAATATTAACTTTTTCAGCCGCCTAGAGCTATATATCTAGATATATGTATTATTCGTACTATCATCACCTTTGGTTTTGGTTAGGTTAGGTAAAGGACAAGCTTTCTAATCTCTCATCCTTTTCTGTTAGGCCTCTATCTTCAAACATAAATATAAATCATTCAACAAACTTCCTTCCAAATACTCCAAACAACAGCCACTTCAGAGTAGACCCTATTAGATATCATCATTATTATTATATAATTCATGCATCACCATCTTCTTCTTTTTGTACATTTTATATTCTTCTTTTCTTTAACTCTTCCAATATATAATCTGTGTAAAATTTACTGTTGTATAAGAGTTTAAGTACAAAGTTATTAGATATTCATGCGCACCACCAAAAGAACACACACTGGCAAGTTTCCTTCCAAAGGTCGAGGTTGCTTTACATGGTATAACGACATAAAAGAAATCAATGCAAAGTCCCATCACCATCATTTGTATTGCTTCATTTTGCATGAGATTGTTTTGGTAATAATAAAAGTTCATTCGGAAAGCTACCGATTTTTCAACGGACCAGTTAAATCAATTTTATGTCATGAAGTTTGTTACCATATCAGGTTTGAGATTATTATTGTAAAGCTACAAAAGCAAGATCATGCATGAAGGAATAATAAATAAATAAATAAGAAGAAGCTACTACTGGACTCAATAATCAGTTTTGCATTGTAGAATATTAGCCAAATTATAAGAAGAGAGTGAGAATGAGGAAGACAAAGAAGGACATGCACTCTTATCTATCCCCGACAAAGCATAGACACATTTTAAGGCCAACCATCTATCTATACCTAATTAGGGGGCTCACATGCATGATTAAACCTTATTCTTTTGTACACTTGAGGATCCCCTTTAGTTGTTTTTCACCTTACAATGCTTCTGTGGCTAACTTAGTCATTGCTTCTGTCTGTCATATTTAAATTGCTATATATATATATATATATCCAAATTGGGCAATTGGGCATTTTTTATATACCAAAACATTGATGGCCCTCTAAAAGTATATATATCCTCCATGAATCCCTAACTCAAAAACAAACAATATTAGGCACCACACATTCAGTGCTTTCCATGGGCCTTCATTCAATTTTCTATTCACAAGTTTTGGCCATAGCTATTTCATCCACCTATAATAATGGCACGCACCTGGAAACTTGAGGCAACAAATCAATGCCTTTTGCCTTTTGAGATAATTCCCATGCTTCATATATATTATATATATGTTATATATCATTCAGTTTATCCAACACAATTTTTTAATAGGGTCCAGATAATTTTTTTTTTTAAATAAGTCAAAAAGAAAAAAATGGTAATATATTAAGAATGTTTTCATATTGACATGACAATCTAGATTCTCATTATGCCAATTATTGACAAATTCCATTTTTTATTTTCGTAATAATAAAATTTCGTGCATATTAGTACTTGCCAGAACTAGGAACAATAATAAAATAACAATTCCAGAACTCCATGGAAAAATTGATTGCTAATATTTACACTGATATCAAAGACAACATGCCTTCATATTCTTGGTTCATCACAACAATAATAAAGAAGTGAAAAGCCCATACATATCACAAGGCAAAAGATAGTAAGTGCAGTTGCGACTTCCAACTATTAAAGCTACTAGGATTGTTTTATTTTTATTTAATTTTTTTGCCTTTATTGGAACAATTCCCTTGTGGTCTGTGAGAAATTCCACTGACTGTCCAAAAGAGAGGTGGTCATCACCTCCACAACAACACTAATCACCTTTAATCAACTTTAATTAATTTACCAATATATATCAAAAGAAATATTTGTAAGGCATATCCTTAACATGATTGAATACAAGTGGGCCTTAAGGAATTATATAATATGTCAAACACTAAATCATTGGGACAAAGATAATTTATTTTCATCACGTAAACACTAACCTGTTTTCTTGCCTTCAAGGCATGACAAGGAGAAATATACACACACTTCAGCAGAATATNTATAATTTTACTCAAACTAATATGCCTTATAAGTGCACTATTATTGATGGAGATGAAACAGGGAGAGTTGTGTTGAGAAGTCATCTAAACACCTTTTCTCTCCTTTTGCTGTGTCTCTCAGTGCTCAATAAACNTTTAGTTGTCGCACTCGGGAGTGGGAAAGAACCATAAAAAGAATATAGAACATTAATTAAAGATTTTGTAANAGATAATATTGAACTGGTCAAGTACTAGGTAATTGAACAATCCAAACAACTACTTCAATGACCCAATAAATCATATTCTCCTTNTGCACACACAGACATCATATATAATGTGTTAACCACTTATAACTATATTTCTACTGTTTAAACTATGCNGAAACTNTTTACTACTTCACTCCAAGTTATACTGCTAAATCTATATGTGTGAAAAGATTGATCCAGTTTGACTGTATAATAGCATGGTTGTATTTATGTCTGTCATCAAACTGTAGCTAGCTAGCATGGTAAATATTCAATCAGGAGCAAAATTGAACAGCTCACTGACAACAATACAGTAGCGGAAGGATTCAATTTGCAAACCAAAACCCATATTGAATATATGAAAACCCATATGGTTATATAGGTTATAATGTAAAATATATATCAGTAAAAGNAATATATTTCTTTGAAATCTCATTCCCTAGATCATCGATTGAACAATTGAGTAATCTCTCATCATGTCGTCTTAATTATGTGAGAAGAGGATGAAGAGAAATAATGGGAGCTGGGTTGGGGAAAAAGATATAGAAAGCTTGGATATATAGCATTCCAAAACACAAACCCAGAAGCTTAAATTTTGTTTTACAAGAAGAATTCTTTGTTGGTAATCAAATCATCCACGCTTACAAGAACACAAATGAAAGAAATATGGAAAGAAAGAAAGAAAGAAAGAGAGAAAGAAAGAGAGAAAGAAAAATTCAATCAGTTAAGTAATTTGATACACAAACCCTGCACTCTATTTTGTTCCCTTGCCTTAGCGAGCAGAATTAGGAGGAGAGTACTCACATACTACCTCAGTTTGCACTTCTCTTCTGTGAAAGTTCCTGTGGCAGCCACAAGCAGCGCATGTAAGAGCTCCACCGCCTCCATCCCCTGTACTAGCCATGAACTCCCTGCAACCATCCACAGCATACCCTCCAATATTCGCTGCATGATTCTTCTGGCACTCTCCATATCTTACATTTCTGGTCACTGAAGATGAAGTGTTGGCCACATCTCTTTTCAGCACCACCTGTCTCTTCTTCATGCTCAATCCAAAAAACCCTAATAAGCTTGATCTCTATGTTTGACTTTCTGTGTATGTTTGCTTTGGTTTCCAATCAGTTTATGGTTTCACCCAGAATATGAAATCCAAGCAAATCGAAATGCTGGATGATGATTACACCAGAGATAGCTCTAGCTCTATTTATAAGTCAGTGCTTGCTGGTGACTAACCCTAACCCTAGTGTGTAAATTTGTGAGTGGCTTATTTGGGTAAAGCACTAGGAACAAAAGATGGAAATAAAGGTCATGATGGTTCTTGAGGTATTGAGCAGCCTTATTTTACCAACTTTTTGGTGCTCATGTATTTCAACTGAGGACTACAAAGACACGCACATGGGAACACTTGGTCCCTAAAGTATCAAGACAGGGACTTACATAATCCATTATGAAATTACATGTATTATATTTTTACCTCTCAGAACCATAAGAAAGGAAGATGAGATGACGAAAGAATATAATACACATGTTAATTTTTTATTCGAGAACAACATCACCAGCATGTACACAACTTTATCCAAGTTTTGTCTAAAGTATTATTGTTGTTTAGGCCAATAAAGGAACAACACGTCACCCAAGAGGAAATGGTGGGGTTCTTAGTTGGTTATGATGCTAGAGAAAGGTAGAAGTATGTTTACACAATGATCATCCGTTGCTTTTAGAAGTATAAGTGAAGAAAAGTCTCCATACCGCATTGTGGTGCCCTCTGATTGAGAACCGGACAAAACTTAATATGGGAAGTAAAGGAGGGAATACTTGTCCTTACATTAACCATACAACCCTAGAATTGTCTTCCAGAATTGATAGCTCACCTGTCTCAAAAGGACTGTTAAATCAATAAAGAAAAAAATAAAATGGGAATATATAATTTTATTTTGTTACATATATCTTTTTGAAAAAAGACAACCTTGACTATACCAATATATTTTACATGGGTAGTTAATAAAAAAATCAATAAATAGACCTGGTGACAGTGCAGTGAAGCTGCTTTTTTGGTCAAACTAATTGATTAAGCTGTTTAAGCAGAGTTACCAACCAAAGGGTAGATGCTAATTTTATATCTGAAGTGGGTCCGATTTGATACTTAAAAGGAAGGTTGCTGTGGCCCTGCTTGCAACTGTGACAACAACTCTTGTCTAATTACCTAAGATTCTAATAGGTATAAGACCATTCCCCACACTCATACATGAATGACCACCCTTTTCTTCTTTCCCTTGGATCAAATCAAGGACAATCATAACTTTACAAAATTTCAACATCATTGATATGCTCTTGAACTATCTGGCCATAGCCAAAACAAAAGGGCACTGTGTATGTCTACAAACACCAGATTCCTTTAGTTTTTCCTTGTTTTAAGTCATTGCGAGTAAAACTTGGGATTTCTCCTATTGGCTAGTTGAAAAGTACGTGTCGTTCCCTGCACAGATCCTGAAATGAGTAGTTTACATTTACACCATGCTTTTGCCAACATATATAGAAGGAAGTGAAGAAGAACAAAATAGACAGACAAAGAGATTGCTGAAGTGAAAAGCGGCTGATTTACACAATTGAAAAACCTTGATATTATTGGATGGGGAATTTGGTGGGGGAAGAAGAATAGAAATGCCATAGACAAGTTTGATTTTGAAAGGTCTGGATTCTTCACTTAGGTCATGAGTA
Organism: Vigna radiata var. radiata; assembly: GCF_000741045.1. Lineage (NCBI taxonomy): Eukaryota > Viridiplantae > Streptophyta > Magnoliopsida > Fabales > Fabaceae > Vigna > Vigna radiata. The sequence continues at coordinate 11,006,881 of NC_028353.1, forward strand.
ATACATACACAAGAAGGCATGAGGAGCCTCCACCAACGCCATATCAAAGTGAAGAACTAGAAAGGGACAAGCACACATTGGGGCAATAACATGTGCACATTAGAGAAAGTGACAAGGGACAAAGACACATGTGCTTGTCAATCACAAGCGTGCTCCTAGTTTACGTTATAACAATCAATTATAAATTCCTATTTGCCTAATCTCCACTTCCAAAAAGCAACATCCTCATGAATCTCACTGTAATATGGGAATCTGATTTCTTATGTGATTACGATATGGATATAACATTCAATAATTAAACATACATGCAAGATTTAACATCATTAAATATTGGTCTAAATATCATTTTAGTTTCTCAAATCTGGATTGAGTTTCATTTAAAATTATTCTCTTGATCCTTCTAATTTGAAAATTGTTTTTTTCTTAATGATTTTATCCTAATATCATTCCAATTTTCGTACACACACATATATATGAATAATAATCAAGTCGTGTATAGGTTTGTTTATTTTAATTTTTCATTTCATAACATTTATGTATAAGACATTTAGATCGAATGATATAATAATATTAACGTTAACACCGTGCTGCATACATTCGTGTGTTAAAAAAGATTAATTTATGGACTAACTGTACAAGAGTACCCTACGAAAGAAAGGAAGTATATGAATAAACTCTTACATTTGAAATGTTTGATGACCATAGATGTTACTTTAATCTAAGGTTCAATTTCCCCTAATGTAATGTGAAGAGTGATAACGTTAAAGCTAAACAAAATCATTTCATTGGCAACGAGAATCATATCGTCCAATCACCTTTAGTGGTCAATGATGCTTGAAATCAAACATGAAATTGAGTTTTATCTTCTTAATTTGTGTGCTTATACGTTATTCGTTGAGTCAAAAAAATAATAATATAATTCTATATATAGTAGTTTCATAAAATTTAAAAAAAAAAACAATTATAGCTCGATGATTTGTTTAATTGTTCAGTAATATCCTAAAAATTGTCAAATTATGTTCAATAATTAAAACTAGAGATGACTTATTTGGCTACATCCATGATTTGACCTACCAGATTTGAGGCACTAAAGTCATTAGATTAGTGGTATGTGAAAATAATTAGTTTATACTTCTTAGACTTAAGTCTCACTACAATATGTGAAAACATACGAATTCCATTAAAGCACACTTAAGTCTCACTATAATATCGTTTCTAATTCCATATTTTTCTTGAGTCTTACACGTGTTGTTGTTGAGAAAAAGCTAATCAAAAGTAATGGTGTGGAATTCATGGAAGACCAAACCGTTGAAAAAATTAACAAGGTAGATAAGACTACACGTGAGAAAGATAATAATATAACTAGTGGTAGTCTGATGCGGTTCTTATTCACAGTTTGGATAATGTTGAGACTTATGCTCAAAATGATAAATAACATTGTGATGTTGATCATCAATATGTTGGAGATGGAGTAGAGGTTATGATTGATGATGCTAAAGAGAAACATGATATACTACATGATTATGATCTTGATGATATACTTAAATTTCCACAAGCCTTGTTAGGAGGTTCATTAAGCTAATAAAAATATCTTCTAGGTGTCTTTCTAATGAGTATGTAACCTTGATTGATATTGGGAAGAACTTGGGTGCTTTGAAGAAGCTTTGAAAACTAAAGAAAAACAACAATGGTTAGAAGCAATGTAATATGAGATGAAAGCTTTGCATGATAATCACACTTATGACTTGGTAAAATTGTCTAAGGATAAAAGGACTTCAGAAAACAAGTGGAATTTTAGGTGAAATGATAAATGTCTAGAAAACATTAATTTTCCATATAAACTTGACACTTATCATGTTTTAATTAATCATATTTTACAAGTAAACAACCCTTTTTACTTTAGATTACAAAATAAGGAGTAGAAAAGTAAGAAAATAAGAAAATTAGTGTGTTTGTGATGTTTTTGCATATATTTTCAAAAAATTTAAGGATGTGCGGCTTAGGCCCCCAAAAATGGTGTTAAGCGCTACAAAAATAGATAGAGTGCTAAGAAATATGATTTAGAAAGATTTGAAATGTAACTTTTGCAATTAAGCCCCAAAAGGTCATTGGACACTTAAGGCAGTTAAGAGAAAATCTTGTATAGAGGCCTCAACGGTTGAGCGTCAAAGCTAGAGCTAAGCACCACCCTAGAAATTTTATAAATACAAACCTTTTTTTAGACATATGAAGAATTAAATATGTAGTAGTAGAGTAGGAATACAGTGTTGAAGGCTTGAGAGAGATGATTTCATTGTACATTTTATGTCTAGATGTTGTTGGGATTACATTGCAATATTTTACTAGTAGCTAAACTTTCTTGGATATTTATCTATGCTTTCATTTAATCTGTTTGGAATTAATTTGTTCTTGTTGCTAGATGAACTAATCACTCATCTTATTTCACTGATTTGGGATTGATGAGAAATTGGTTTCAAGTTATGGTCCAACTAATTCTCCACCTACTTAGGAATAAATCTAAGACTTTAGTTGATTATATAGTCTTGCACTTAAAGCAAGTGATTCATTCAAATAGTCATTGATGAATCATACTAGAGTTTGATGATCTTAAGTTCTAGATGCTAGAAATGAATCTAGAGTTACATTTAAATAGTACTCCTAAGGCAATAAATGTTTTGTATAAGTAAATAGACAATATCAGTAGTGGTGCGATGGAAAAGGATGAGATGAAATTTAGTCGTAACATCCACTCCACTCAATCTATATAATATATACTATTATCACTATTTTCAATCAAAAATTCTAAAAACAAACTACCAATATACTTGTTAAGTTTCCATGGAAACGATAACCCTCATTTGGTTGTACTACAACTTACTTGGTGCGCACTTGTCAATCGATCACACAACTGGATACTTTTCTTTTAAAACTTGATTCATTCAACACTTCGTGTTGTGAAGGTGGAGTTTGATCACTAATGAATAACTCATAAAACACTTTTATGATTTATTCCACCCATAATCAACAAGAGACTAATTATACATTTCCAAGGTACAAAGTTAAATTAGTTTTGAAAGACTTTAGACAATGGAAAGGTGTTGATTTCAATGAGATTTTCCCACCTATGGTGAAAATTTTATCCATTAGAATTGTGTCAATTTTAGCTACTACCCTTGATTTGGAGGTTGAGTAAATGGATATGAAGATTTTTTTTCCTCATGGTAATTTAGAGGAAGAAATTTAAATGAAAAAACTTGAAGGTTTTTTCTTGTTGAAGGCGAGGAAGATTATGTGTAGGCTGAGAAATGGTCTATATGGTTTTAAGTAGGCTAAAAAACTATGGTACAAGAAGTTTAAGTCCATTATGTGTAATGAAGATTAAAATTACTTTTGATCATTCAGTCTTTGTTAAAAAGGTCTTTGATGATGACTTTATTATTGTTCTATTTTTTGTTGACAACATATTTGTTGTTCAGAAAAATATTTCTAGAATTGACAAGTTAAAAAAGGCATCGGGTGATTCATTTGTCATAAAGACATGGAAGCTGCTAAAAAGATTGTTAAAAAAAGTATCATACATGATAGAAGAGAAAAGAAGATTTGGATATAAAAGGAGATTACATTAAGAAGGTTTTACAAAATTATAGATGAAAAATGCTTAAGCCATGAGCATTCTTCTTGCTACTCATTTTAAACTAAGTGTTAAACAAATTTCTTCAAATGAAGTTGAGAAAGTAAAGTTTCTTATGCATTTGTAGTGGACAATTTGATGTATCCAATGCTATGTAAATATTGTGCCTATAAGCATACAAGTAGTTGTTATGGTTGAAAAAATTCTTATAAGAGCTTGGTTTTGTGCAGAATAACTATCCATTATCTATGGACAAAGTTATATTAATCTTAGTAAGAATCGAACTTTTCATTTTAGGTGCAAATATATTTATTTGAGGTATCACTGGACATGATATTAAGTTGTTTGAGTTTGATAAAGTTCATACTAATAACAATGTTGTTGATAGGATGACTAAGACATTGTCAAGACATAAACTTGAAGCTTATTGTGAGATCTCAGGATTGATGATCACCTTGACATAGTTGCGAGAGGAGAGATGTGTTGGATTGGACTCCCAACTATGTGTCTAAAAAGTTCAAACTAGCTAGTCAAACTCATTTTGTCTTACATAACTTAGGTGAAGAGGAGCATTTTAGATCAAGAAATGGTGTAAATTTCACACTTTTGGAAAGAGAGAAAGGAGAAAAAAAAATAAATTGATATATTCACTAGTTGGTCTTAACAAAATTATGATTCTTACTTTATTCATCATCTGATCGAGCTAAAAGTTTTATTATAGATTTACAATACATTATGCTTCATTTTATCATGTAATTAGATATGTATTGCAAATTTTAACTAAAATATTTCTACTACATAATTTAACATATTTTTAGTTGTGTTATTTCCCATTCAAATAGTTACTTTAAAACTATAAAATCACATAGTCACATTACACGATCTATAAAATTTATAATTTTTAATAACCGATCGATAATAAATAATATATGTAATTAAGAATATATGGTATTAATACTTTTCTTAATTCTGAAACATAAATATGCAGACAGTGTGTGGTATGCTTGGCTGTAAACCATTGGGTGCTTAAGAGCAGTACAGATGGAAGTGTGAGGTTGTTTTCCTCTTTCAAAGATTTCGAGTAGGGGTCACTACTCCCTCAGTGTTCTCCATCACATCATATTCTACATCAAAGCTTCTTCAATGAATATTTTAAGAAGGCCCATCTAGAAGATTTATTAATTTTGAGATATGAATTATTTAAGAAAATTTATGATATCATTTTCAATTTAAAATTTAGTATTTTTATTTTTTTAATTTTTAAACCAACTACATGTTTACGTAGTTGAACTAGGTTGTTATTTAATAGGTGAGATCTGTTCTGCCATAAAATATGAAAAAAGGGTTTAAAAGTATGAGTGAATGATGAGATGATTAAGAGATGATGAGATGAAAGGATAATGATAGTTTTATAACATTTTTTTTACAATATTAATATGTCACAATGATTGGTAGGTACCAAACTTCCTTTTGCTCATTTATTTCATATAAACATATTGCAGTTGATAAATATTATTATTCTGTTTTGTATATATAATTTTTTAAAATATAATTTATTCCATCACCTTGTAATAAGATTTCACTGCCTATAAAATTGTCTACAATAAAAATTATATTCACAAATTTCCTGTAACTCGGTCAGATAAATTTTTGTTTAAAGATAAAGATTTGACATTTCGAGATTGCTGAGAAATAAAATTACTCTCCATAAATGAGTGTTTATTCACTGATCTTCTGATTACAAATAAATTATTCACACCTATATAATAATATGAAATTAATTAAATTTTTATTCAAATAAAAGAAGATAGCACGGGAGGTGCTTTACACTTATATTTTGAATAATATTTATAATCCAAAAGTAGATGGTAACGAGATAGGCAAGAGAGACGTGTTTTATTAACATATTAATCTTAAAAAGAAAAATTTCATCGTCATATATTACTTTTAATTCATCTTTAGTCTTACAGGATAATACGTATATTATATTCATTCTTGTATTTTTTTTTAATTATTTAAATATTAATTATTTAATTTTTAAAATAAAATAAAAATTACTGGTATTATCAAATGCTTAATAATAAATAAATACGTTTTTTTAATACTAAATATTTTTAAAAAACTAACGTTACATGTATTTCAACAAAGAAATTTTATGAAAACTGAAATATTTATTAGGTTTAAATAGCTTTTTAGTCCTCAAGTTGGGATTTGAATTTTCATTTTGTTCCTGGTTTAAAAAATGAAACCTTTTTGTTCCCATGTTTTTTAATTTTGAGTGCAATCAGTCCCTTCCGTCAAATTATTAGAAACAACGTTAAATTGGATCACGTGGCAAATAAATTATCCAGCATGGAAAATAGATTTTTTTTAACAATGACAGATATGAAAATAGTTTTTAATATGGAAATTTCTTTTAACAAAGTAACAGATATGAAAATATATTTTTAATATGGAAAAGAAAAGGGAAAGAGATTTGCCTAAATATTAATCTCGAAGGATCCTAATCCTCTTCCATAGAGATCTGAAGTCAAGCAGCAAAGGCACCCTCACCTACGGTTCCGTCTCACACGTTTCAGGGATTCAGGCCTAGAAACTCTATTGCTCGAAAAGTGCAGAAAAAGCTAATTTCAACCATGGCAGGTTTCTTTCTTTCACAAGTGGTGGCATAGCGGCAGTGATCTTTTGGTGTGGCGTAGCGGTAGAGGCACGATACAAGGGGTTTCGTGTTCGTGCAACAGCGGCGGCCTGCAACAGCGACAACGACCGACAGTGGCGACGGTGATGGCGAGATCCTTCAGAGCTTGCAACAGTGGTTGGCGCGACAAGTTCTTCTCCCTTCGCATTCAACGTATGGTGGAGGTTAAGCTCGCGACGGTGCTTTTGGGTGTCACGTTTGCCGCCGGCGAAGGACGACGGTTTTGGTTTCGCATTCTGTTTGCTCGCCGCTATGGGTTTTCTTCTTCGTTAGGTCTTTACCTTTCTCGTTGTGGAATAGAGGCTTTGCTCTTCGTTCTGGTGTATTGGCTGGTTCAGGTATGGTTCGTGACGAAAAGGAGTAGCACACCTGGTTCTGTTGTTCTTGCAGGTGGTGGAGGCTTCTTTCTACAACATCTGTGAATCAAATTCCTTGTCCCGATTCAAGATGTAATCTTTAGAAGCACATTTTCCTTTTAGAAAAAACTAATTTCATTTAGTTGGAGAGCACGTTAATTGATTTAGTGGTGCAGCCGCCACCTCACTTGGAGTTTTATCACTTTGCAATTCTAGAGAAATGAACACAAGGTTACGGCTGTAACGGGGCTTCCACACTATCAACCTTCAACAATTTGCAGAAGCCCTAATTCCCTTCCCAAAATCCTAACTTAATGTCTTCAAAACATGAAACTGATTATTTTATTTGCCCTAATTAAAAAAAAAAGTAATATATTTAATTTTTTCTAATTAAAAACACTGCCACCTCAGTGCCACGACTATATTTTTTTGCCACATAACATACATAGTCACTCAATATTTAACGCCGTTAGCATCTACTTAACGGAAGGGACCGATTGCACTTTAAATTAAAAGCATGAGGACAAAAAGGCTTAATTTTTGAAACCGGAAACAAAATGAAAATTCAGACCCCAACTTGGGAACTAAAAAGGTATTTAAACTTATTTATTAATTTTGCAAACATTAATAAAAAAGAGTTGATAAAATTATTTTTTTAAAAAAAATATAAAGAAAAAAAAGTTTCCAAGTTTAAAAATATTTTAAATATTTTCTTTGTTTTCTTTTTCAAAATTATAATGAAATCTATTTTTATACATTAATAAAAGTTATAATACACTCTTCTACTTGAATAAAATCATAAAAAAAAACAAATATTAAATTAATAATAATTAAAATTTAGTATAAATTTTTCATCTTTTAAGCTTTAGTTTTTGTTAAATATGGATAAACAATATTCATGACAAGAACTTAAATTATTATATTATCTTGGTTAAATAGATTTGGAGGTCCCTATTTTTACTGGTTTTCTTCAAGTAGGTTCCTGTATTTTCAAGTTCATCAATTTGGTCCTTGATTTTGAAAAATTAGACCAATTAAGTTCATTCCGTTAACTTCTCTAGACGGTGTTAAAAATGATGCTTGCTGATAAGAGGAGGTGTCATTTTCAAAACACGTGACACATAAGACGTGAACTTAAATTATTTATTTAAGATTTAAATTGAAAAAGCACATGCTTTTAACTAAAGGTAAAGTTTAAAGAATTTAGGAAATTGGTTTTCCCAATAATCAGTTCTTTGCCAATACATCATCATCCCATCATCCCAAGAAATAGAAACCCAAATTTGCTTCAGTTGATTCCTCCATTCTCTGTCAACACCGGCGGCCCATATCCACCCATCAACCACCAAGAATCCCAATAGCCAAACCAGATTATGAAACTAAGCTTCCATGCCTCTATTCGCCTCAACTCACCAACGAAGGAACCGAATCCTTGAGCAAGAAAGACATACATGATAGAAATCAAAGAAACCTTTCTTCAATCTCTATTCATCTGGAATTAGATTGATGCCAAAAGGAGGGGAATTTACCTTAGGGTTGAGGAAGTTCAGAAATGGGAGTGGCAGCAACATCTCTGTTTGGTCGCGCTGGGAGCAATGGTCTCCTGAGGTCAGGGTTAATGAAGGTAGAGGCTGGACCGCCGTACACGACGCAGCCTCCTCCAACGTGGAAAACGGCAGCGGCGACGATCGACCTTGTTGTAGCGGCGAAGACGTGACGCGAAGGAGCATGGTGCTCCCCTCTCGCGCGAGGAAGAGAAGGAGGAAGTGTGTGTGCAGTGGAGGCCAGCCCCTCTTTAGGATCTCGTTCAGAGAAGAGACTTTGAGTCTTGTTTGAGTGAAATGTTAGAATGGGTAAGGGAAACAGAACCCCTAAGTTCTGTTGTTGAGGATCCTTGAGCCAGTTCCTTTCACTTCTTTTTAAAAGAAAAAAAAATAACAAATTTCCTCAATTCTTTAAAGCACGTGCCTTTTCAATTTATATCCTAAAAAAATAATTTAAGTTCATGTCATAAAGTGGTTATGTGCCACATGTTTTGAAAATGACACATCCTCTTGCCAGCATACACGATTTTTAACGCCGTCGAGAGAAGTTAACGGAATGGATTTAATTGTTCTAATTTTTGAAAATCAAGAACCAAATTGATCATTTTGAAAATACAGAGACCTACTTGAAAAAAACCAGCAAAAATAGGAAACACCGAATGTATTTAACCTATTATCTTTATACAATTAAGGTAATAAAATTACACTAATGATAATGAGTTAAAAAATAATTATATAAAATATTATCAATATAATATTCTATATGATAAAAATAAAAATATTAAAAAAAAATAAAAATATCATATGTGTATATTACAAACAATTTAATACATCATTCAACGTAATTGTACGAAGAATGATTAAAAATAAGAGGAAAAATACCTTAAAAATTTAAGAAAACAAAATTTAAATATCAAATTAATTGAACTGTTGAGAGATAAGGAAATTTGTTTAGCAAAATAAAAGCTTTTCAAATGAAACAAAAATTAAAGATAAAAATAATAAAAGAATAAGTTTTTCATATTACCTATTAAAGAGTTTATGCTGTTAAACACCTGAAATTGATAATTATATATTTTTATGCAAAATATAATAATAAATAAAAATATTAAAAATGAGTAAAAATATTAATTGTAATTTTTAATACAGCATTTGAATATGATCACCAAAATATTATAATAAGAAAAAAAACTACCTTAGAAATGTAAGTAGATTTCATGAATATAAATGAAGTAATGTAATAAGAAGTCTAACGAAAAAATAAAAATTATTAAATATTTATATATATATATATATATATATATATATATATATATATAAATTAGGATTCCTAATAAATTCATGTATTGCTTTCCAATGATCATTTTTTTTTATATTAAAGTGGAATGGCGAGAGGAATTTAAATTTCAGCAAGAAAAATGAAGGCAATGAATGATGAATTCAAATGACCAAACTGGAAATATAAATTACAAGAAATTAAATTATCTAGAATAAAACAGAAACTGATAAAGTAAATATACAAAAAGCGTAATTTAAATTACAACAATCATTATTCTATTTGCCATTTTCTCTCTTCATGATGTTCTCATAAATGTTTAAATTATACCACACAACCTGTTACAACTTTTTCCATTGGTTAAAACCATTTTAGCGTCCCTATTTTTGTAAGGTATTCTCAATTTAGTCTCTTTCTTTTAAACTTTCCCAATTGAGTCCTTATAAGTGCTAATTTCAAACAAATTAGCTCGTTAAAATTCGTTAAAGTGTTAAAATTGTGCAGGAGTGGGTAGATGACGTGGTTAAAATTATTCTTTTGAGGTGTTAAAATTGTGCAGAGGTGTTAAAATTGTGCAGAGGAGAATGGGAAAAATTTGAACACCTCTATACAATTTTAACACTTCTGCACAATTTTAACACCTCAAAAGGAGAATTTTAACCACGTCATCTACCCACCTCTGCACAATTTTAACAGGTTAACGAATTTTAACGGCAGAGGCTAATTTGTTTGAAATTAACTCTTATAAGGACTCAATTGGAAAGGTTTAAAAGGAGGGGACCAAATTGAGAATACCTTACAAAAATAGAAACGCCTAAATGATTTTAACCTTTTACATTTGAATAGTCTATTTTTATATTTTCTCATAATTAAATTATAATAAAAAATATAAAACAACATAAATTGTAATAGCCACTTCAAAATCCACTCATGTACCTTTCATCCTACTATATTGAAAGGAACTTTGAATTAGGAAAAAAGTTTTAAAACTCATTTTAATGACAATAATTTATTATGTAGAGTGAACTAATTATTACCTAATTATAGAAATATTACCTAGCTTTCTCATATATATGAATAAATTTTCTCTATTTGTTTTAAGACGTTATAAAACTGAAAGGAAAGTTGGATAAGCTTTATATTCATATTAAAATCTTGTTTCACTTTTTAAATCCATTTGTTCAATTATATATATTTAGTAGCATTAAAAAAGTATCATGGATGGTGAAAAAAAAAAGAGATGTATCATTGGTTCCATGCTATAATTTTCATATCTTTAGATTTGTTTCACTCAATTTTAATAAACATCCCACCAATTTTGTGGCTTTATTTTTTATGTTTACGTAATAATTCATGTAGTTTTTCTTGGAGTATGTTTTCGCTAAACAAACGCATCACTTTCTACAAGTTTAGTGTGTTGTTAGTTGTTTTAGACTAAATTTGTATTACATATAGCTCATTATTGTTAGTGTCTTTTACCTAAAAAATAATTAGAAACCATACGAAAAAGGTGTAATTAGATAATAAAATCTTAGTAAAGAGTATATAATTCACTATTCATAAGTATTTATAGAGACATCTAATATTTTAATTGCGATTGGCAATGTGGATTGAAAGTATCTGGTGGGTGACAAAAGTGGATAGCCCACCAAGCGCAGCCATATATGTCTCCATCAAAATCTGGTTAGTTATTCTAAATGAAAAATCACAATATCCTTTCAGTTTGAGTGGGATACACATTATATTATTAAAAATAAAAAAATATGGTTCACTATTCTAGCATTGATCTTCCCTCAATTTTCATATAAGAACATTTAATTGGTAAATTCAACTAACATCAATTTTCATAAAAATTTAGAAAAAGGATTCCATTACATCTTTAGAGGACTTGTTTTTTACTCATATGGATCGGGTAAAAAAATATAAAGAATAAAAAAGTTTATAAGGTAAAAATACTAATAAAAGTCTCATTAGTTTTTAAAGTGAAAAGTCTTATCTACGATGAAAATGAAAGAAAAAATTACTTTATGCACATTATAACAGTTATTGAATCTAAATTTAAGCTCAATATAAGTGAAGTTTGGAATAAACTTAAGTTAAAATAAATTAATACTCTCTTAAGTTTGTCAACAACCTAGATCAAGTTGAGTTTAGGTCAAGACGAGTGAATTGATTAGATAAAGTCAAGTTACGCTTAATCTAAGTTGGGTTGAGTTAGACAAAGTACGTATTAGGACAAGTTAGGTTGGACTCTATATAGGTCAAACTGAGATGGTTAATGGTTAGACCTATCCTAGCCAAGTCGGGTCACACCTAGATCATGCAATTCTAAAAAGAATTTAGGAGTTATTTGATCTCTTGAATTGGACCAAACCCACTTTGACATTGATCCCCACTTTATGTGGAGACTTTGGTGGTTAGTTTTTTTTTAGACCACTCATTTTGGTGGAACAATAAAAAAAAAACATATTTTAATAATGGCTTGGGATTTGTCCGTGGGCCATGGGTCAAGTTGTTAAGGACTAAAAGACATATTTGATACATTTTTCATATCATAGGGACTAAAAGTTGACATTTTTAAAAGCGGGGACTAAACTGAACATCAGAACTTAACTTAGGGACCAAAAAAGGGTTTAAACCTAAATTTAATTAAAGATACAAACAATTCAAGAAACGGAGATAAGGGAGATTAGTACAACATGTTTTATACTAGTTCACACTATACCAAGAGTTATATCGAGTTACTCTACCATACTTGCAATGCTCACAATATAATTTCATATTTTTACAAACACACAACCATAGTAGTAAAAGTAAACTACTCTAGAAACCCTATGTTGAATCCTATTACACATCATCTGACACCTTCCTATTACCAAACAAACATGAAAACCCTATTTGAAAATAATACATAAACTAAATAATGAACTAAGAAACAAGAACACCATCACCTAAAACAAAGTCAACACAGTAGAAAACATAAACATGGCTCGGTGAGAAACTTTGTTTCCTCTTCAAATCAAATCATTGATCATAAAATTGCCATAAAGAAAGCTCCAATAAATTTTTTTAGCTTAGTTAGACTCTCTCATAAAATTAAAATAGAAGGTTCCACAACCTTGATTGAGCTTAACTAATTTTAATCCATTTAAAACTTGTTTTAACATGATAAAGAGATATCGTAATTGTTCATGGTTTACAATGAATTATGATTATGGCCAAGTGAATCCGTACAAGCTTTTTCTATTAAATAGACTACCATTATTTGTCTCCAAATCAAGGGTTAAAGTTTGAAGCATTGCATCGTCTAAAAAGCTTCACTAGTGCAGAATCGGCTTATAATGTCACCCATTACACGTCAGTTAGAGGGGCCAGCGACGTAAATTATTGACCGGTGGCAATTGCGTAAATAAGTGAAGCCTATAGACGTCTGTTAGGGAGGCGATCGACGTCTATAATACTATAGACGTCGGTGCCCCAGAAATTCACGTCTATATGTTGACAGGTAAGTGAAAAGTCATTTCTTTCCGTCATATAGACATTGATGCCCTCATTCCTGACGTTTATAGTCTGACGAGTAGGTGAAAAGTTAATTTTTTTCTGCCATTTAGACGTTGGTGCCCTTCTTAACCGATGTCTATAGTCTGACTAGGTATTTGAAAAGTCATTCACTACCAACTAGACGTCGGTGTCCCTCCCACCCGACGTCTATAGTCTGACAGGTAGGTGAAAATTTAATTTTTTCCTCCATGTAGACGTCAGTTGGCGGGAACAGACATCTATATGTGATTATACAAATCAGGGTCCCGCCTAACCGACGTCTATAGTCTGACTAGGTATGTGAAAAGTCATTCCTTTCCGTCAACTAGACGTCTCGTCCCGCCAAGCCGACAACTATATATAACACAAATATTAATTTTTAAATCGAATGAATGTCACATTAGTGAGGCACCCAACGTATATGCGATTATAAATGTTGAGTTAGTGGGTACCTGACGTCTAGATTCTTGTTAAATTATTGATGAGAGCCAGCAGTTTGCGAACCAGCAATTTGATCATATTCCTTCGCCTTTTGTATCTGTTGCACTGCATTTCCAGGTGTGTTTAATCTCCCGTGAACCATTAAAATTCTTTTTACTCCGATTAAAGTAATCTTTGATGTATTATCATTCATTTGAACCGATTAAAATGAATTTTCGTTGTGTTTTGGTGCAGTTTTTCTTATGTCTTTGGTTAGCGTAGTACATCTTCTCCCTTTGCTAGTTTCCTCGTAAGAAAAACTTGTGTTTTTTAAATCTCTTATTGCATTCCAACCTAAAGTCGAACCTGGATCCTTTCATAGTGTCATTTCCACCGCCAAAGAATATTCTCACCGTATTCTTTTTCATTGGCGGTCAGAATGGACCTAGGCAACGATCCAGGTTCCTCTTTGGGTTGAAATGTCATAAGAGATTCAAAAGACGCAATTTTTTCCTACGAGAAAACTAGAAAATGAAGGAGGTGCAATTACGCTACCCATAATTACATGTTTTACACGGGGTCGGGGTCGGGAGTCACAGAGTCGAGGGGTAGCGGGTCTGGTGGTCGGAGGTCGGGGGGTCCGGCATCGGGGGTCGGGGGTCACTGG
>NC_028353.1:11024082-11076024 GCF_000741045.1 Vigna radiata var. radiata
CAATTAAGCACAATTCCCTGATTAATTCTAGCACAATAAACTAAGTGAAATCAATAAAATATTGATTCATCACACAACGAACACTTCATAGGCGTCGGTTAATGTACTGACCGACGTCTATAATGCCCTTAGAAGTAGGTTAGTGCAATGTCGGACGTCTTTATAAACGTCGAACGTGTCACTGAAGCGACGTCTATAGTGCCCTTAAATGTCGGTTAGTGCAATGTCTAACGTCTTTATAGACATCACACTTGTCACTGAACTGACGTCTATAACGACGTCGAACGTGCAGAAAACCGACGTCCCATTAACATCACCCATAAAGATGTCGGTTCGGTAAGTGACGTTAAAAGTCCAAAATAATTGACGTCTAAAGTTCATTCTGCACTGATGCTTGTTATATTTATTGTGTGTTGCAGTATCCACTATGTAATTTGTTTGAGGTTGTAATATTGAATTCTGAGATAATCGTACATGTATTTATATCTCTTCAATATATATGTATATCTGGGATGTCTATCTCATCAATTATGTGTATGTAGGACCAACTTAAGTGCATTTTGAAATTTACGGGTCTAAATTAAACTAGTATAACACTCTCTGTTGTAAGTTAGAGAGCTTCCTTCTAATTCTTTTTTCACTGGACTAATTGTTTTTATTAAAAATTAAGGTAAAAGAAAAGTATCTGTTAGATAAAGAGGAGTGAAATTAAATAAAATATAAATAAAATTTAAGATTTTTCACTATTCATTGTCATCAAATCTCTTTTACGTTTTAATTTATTATTTGTTTTGTAGATCAATGGCAGAAGAAAACCAAGACTAAGTTTTTGTACTGATATATCAGTTTTCAGTTTCTATTTTATCAGTTTTTTTTGTTTTATGTATTGTTCCTATTTACAGGAACTTCTTTTGTACGTTTCAGTGACTAATTCTACATAAAAGTATATGTTTTACACATTCAGTTCTCTCTGCCTCTCTTTTCTCTTTCTTCTCTCTCTTTTATTAGATGTTTTCTTGCATGAAGTTCTCACCATGAGAGTCTTTAAATCTTTTTCTATTATGAAATAGAATACCAAACCAGCAATTACCGTATGTGTAAAAGGGGCTTGGTATAATCTCTGACCCTATAGTATAGATTGTTGGATGTGATAAGGCTTTTCAAAATAACCATTAATAGAATTAGGTACTCTATGTTTATATAAATAAAATGCTTTTTGCATGGGAAGAACGTTTCATGAAAAACTGTCTGTTTAGTTTGTTTTCTCCATGTAATGAGTGATGGATTTCAGATTCTGGCGACAACAATAAAGTTAATGTAAGAATGATTAGATCAGCACAGTACATTCGAAGGTGAAAGTTAAAGCTTTGTGGTAATTTCAAATTCAAGCACATACTTTATTATTTCACAAACAAATTATACAATGAAGTGGAGAATACAACCATGGAGTAATTAACACACAAAAAGATATAGGATAACACACTTAATGATGCTAACATAGGTGCCTGAGTATTAACACACTTAATGTTAAAACTTGTTTTAACATGATGTAATTGTTCATGGTTTACAATGATTTTAATCAATTAAATGATAATATAATTGATGAATATGTTTCAAAAAAATACCTCTTCAATCGATAAAAGGATGTAACAACGTTAAATGTTCACAATGTTCTCTTCTCACCAACCAAAACCACACACCATAAACTAATACCACCAAAGCTGAAGATGGAGGGATGTGAAAGGGTAGTCTAGGTAGCGCTAAGAATGAAAGAAGCGAAGTGAGAATGGTTAAGGTATACAATTTGGGACTTTTAGTATAATTTTAATGACTTGAAAAATTAGGTTATGAGGTTTTAAGAGGGTGCATGAAGAAAAAGGGAGGTGTAAAAAGGAATAGTCTCTGACGAAATTTGTTGTATGTTTAATCTATTGTATCATCGTTATTAGGCCATTATTAGACTCTCCATTAATGTTTAGTTTCATGTTTGAAATGTATGTCTTAGTGTGGGAGCAAGTATATATATCTACACTAAAAAATATATATTTCAAAAGTAGATTACATTTTTATATAAAATAACTAACAAAATATTAAAATTTTACACTAAATCAAATTTTATAAGCTTTGTTTGATAAAAACCTTTAATTCATTGGCTAAAAGAATTTAAGCTTGTAATATTTATATGCAATGTATAAAATGTTTAATGTTGTTTACTTTAAGATAAATATATTCCCATTATGCACATACTTAAGAAGAAAGTTCATTTATTTGTTGTTAGATACAATAAGTATGGTTAAATATGTTTTTAGTTCTTAAATTGTGGTACGAACTTGGATTTTGTTCTTATCTCAAACTTTTGATACATTTTGATTCCCAAATTTTAAAAATGAATAGATGTAGTCTATCGATGTTCTAAAGCAATCAATTTTTCCAGCAAGTATATTAGGTAATTTGTAATACAACAAGTGTTGTATCCCCAAAGATTTAACAAAATACACAAAGTTTAAACTGGCTTAACTAGAATAAAACAATAAAAAGGTGCATGAAAGGTGTGGAAACAGATTTGATTTCAGAAAATAAAATTGAAGTTTATAAGTAACACATAAAATGGTTTATAACTAAAAAGATTGACTTCAGTATGGTAAAGACATATTGAAGTTAGATTTTACCACTTTGTTCCTCTCTTGTAAAGGTTCAGTCATTTTTTATAAAGACACAATTAATAATCTTTAGGGAGTTCTCTTTAAATGCAACTCTAGGTTCATTCTTGACTCCTAGAGTCTAAGATCACCAGATTTCAATATGATTCATCATTGACTACTTGAATAGATCACTTGCATTAAGATTAAGACTCTATAACAAGATAGAGTCTTAGATATATTCCTAGCATCTAAAAGCAGGAGGAGAATTAATTGGACCACCAAACAAGTGAAATAGGATGAGTGATCAATTTATTCAACAATGAATATAAACTAATTTAAAAACATGTAATAAAAGCATACTTTGATACATAAAACAATACCTATATAAAAAAAATACCCATACAAGAGAGTTTCAAAGGGTTACATCTTTGCTTCAATTCTCTTAGAGATTCACTCCTCATAATAGACGAAAATATTACAGCACAATGAAGAGTCATTATCTCTTAAGACCTCTAATAATGTTCTCTAAAATTACAGAGGAAAGTATCTAAGAAACTCGCTAAAAAATTTCTTTCCAAAAGTCCCCTAAAATAGAGAAGCAATTTTGTTTTTATAAACTTTCCAAGGCATGACTTTAGTAGTGCAACTATGACTTCAATTGTAGAGGTTTCCTTCCAAAGTGGGTTTTCTCTATGGCTTAAGCCTCATGCTTTTAGGAAAAATGCATTTCTCCATTTCTTTTATTCCAAAAATACTCTACACCTCCCCATTATTTTCTTTTATTCCAAAAATACTCTACACCTCCCCATTATTTTCTTTTATTCCAAAAACACCCTACACCTCCGCATTATCCTCAATAATCTTTCTCTTTCTCTCTCAGCATTAATGGAACGTTCACACACCTCCTCATTATCCTCAACAATCTTTCTCTTTCTCTCTCTACATTAACAGAGTATCCAGATGCCTTAGATTTGAACTTGTGATATATTGTAAAATATAAAATTTAGAGGAAAATTCAATATTAGTGCTTCTACCACTTCCATTTTATAAACTTAAAAGTTAGATACAAATACCAAATAATAAACATAATAATATTAATAGTAAATAATAATATACTAACTTTATAATGACAAAAGAACTAAATAAATTCCAAATCTTTAACAAATAACTTTTCTTTTATATTTTAAGTATTTAATAATATTTTTATATTATTTATCTAATAAATTAAATACTTTATTCAAGTTATTTGAGTCAAACATGTCGATAAGTTAAAACATAATATAATGATAAAAATTATAGATATTAAATGTAAAATAAACACATATATCTAAACATTTTTCTAAAAATTTAGAACAAAATCTGAATTTTACATTTTGCAATATATCACAAGTTCAAGTCTGAGTCATATGAATGCTCCATTAATTTGGAGAAATAAAGAGAAAGATTGTTAAGGATCATGGAGATTTAAGATATTTTTGGAATAAAAGAAAATAATGGAAAGGTGCAGGAGCACTTTGGGTGGTAGAGGGAGTAACACCCTTTTTTGGGTTGCTACAAATGAAATTTAATTTCGTATGAAAATTAAAGGACTAAAAACATATTTAAGCTTATTCTTATTATTTAGTGAAAACATTTAAATTGTATAACAATATAAAAAAAAAAAACAAAAAATCAATTAAGAAACAAAAAGAATTACAAGATAATAAAATAAAATTTTAAATACTTATTTTTTTTATTATATGTTCTTAAAAGGAATAGTCTATTAGTTACAATTTTTTCAATTTATATTCATATGTTTCATATGTAGAATACATATAATGTGTAGAATATTTATGTAGAATACTGACGTGGAAAAACTCATATCAACACATGAATACACACATAAAACACCATTTATCACGTTGGCAAATTCTTAACATTGTTTAGTGATTTCAATTTTACATCCAAAATTTAATATAACTTGATGATACGTTGTTCTTCTTATCAATCCTACCCAAATTTCTGAGGTCTTGGTAAACAATGCAAGGGAAGCAATATTGAAAATTGTGAGTTTGATTATATGAATTATTAGATCTTTGAAATAAAATTTTATATATATATTTTTGTGTATGATATTTACTATTTAATTCATACCTTTATATATATATATATATATATATATATATATATATATATATATATATATAAACCTCTTTTTGGTCCCTAAAATATGAGCGGATGTTCAGTTTAATCTCCGCTTTTAAAAATATAAACATTTGATTTCTAAGTTATAAAAAATGTATGAGTCCTTTTTTTATGTTCATGGTCAAAGTACAAAAAACAATCTAAAGTATTGTTATTATTAAGAAACAGATCAGAGCAATCTAAAGATGTAACAGTTGTTAAGAAACAATTAAAAACAGTATTTCAAGTCAAAAAAGGACTTATCTGATACATTTTTTATAACTTTGGGACCAAAAATTTACATTTTTAAAAACGGGGACTAAACTGAACATCCACTTATAACTTAGGGACAAAAAGAGGTTTAAACCATATATATATATATATATGAGAATTTTCCTTTTAGTTCTCAATTTTACTCTTTAAATAAAAGTTTGTTAAATTAAAAGTTATTTTATCAATTTTAGTATTTAAGTAATTGTTGCTTTAAATTTTATCTGTTTTTTTTTATCTGACTTTTTTTTAGAATTAACAATTTTTTTAATTAACACATCCACCAAAAAATAAATACAAATTATTTACAATAAAATCATAAAAATTATTAATATTTAATTTATATTATAATATTAATAAAGATAATTTTATTACTTTTTACTATCATAGAAAAGAAAAACTAAACACGCACGTAAAACATATATTTTCACTAGATAATATAATTTTATAATTAGTGTAACAACCCAAAATATATAGTATAAATTATATAAAAGAGTAATCATCATAAAAATGTTATAGAACAGTTATAGGCTTACAGATAAAGTATTAACCTTACAATCATCTAAAATAGCTATAAAATTTAAACTTTATAAACAATGGAGTAAGCAAAACTATATACAATCCTAGTTTATCACTAGCTACTCTACAACATCAACACCGTCCAACGCTTGCTCCTAGAAAACCTCAGTTCTCTCTACTTACATCCATTGGATGATCATTGCAAAAGAAAGAACACCGCAGATACAAACACAAACACAAGCAGAAAGGGTAAGCTAGATATAAAAGCATTCATATTATCCCAAGACAGATAACTATATATAACTAATCAGATAACACAACCAATTCAAACATCCTAACATGTTATGACCTAGACTTGACCTGTCCAGACTTAGAATGAATACCGAGCTATGGCGGGTTGTGCACTTGTGGTGGCCTCTACTGCTTTGCAAAGCCATTGCCAATGAGTTTCACCTATCACACACACAAAGTTAGTCTGTTACCGCGTAATAGGCCTCCAAGTAGCGCCTACACTAGGACCTCCTACTACTCTCACCATATGAACCAATCTTCTCTAAGTGAGAATGAAATATCATTGGAGTGTTAGGATAACCCCCAAGATTGAGCTCCCTATATTCATTCTAAACACACAACTATCTCACCAAAAGATTCCACTTTGATACTCAATTACACCACATTGAATCATACCTTTCTTCATTTTGAATCACTAATCATACCTTTTATATTCACGTAATTTCATACATCCTCACACATAATATTCAAGGAATTAGACCATACTTCAAACCACTTAAGAACAAGAAGAAAAAAGTAAATTAAACTCGGACCAATCACTCAGCGTACATCCTTGCTGAGCGAAACCAGAGGGTTTTCGCATAGCAACCCCAATTCGCTATGTGAATCTGTAAACAGAGACCTTCCCTTTACGACTAAACTTGTTGTGCAAATAAACTTACAAAGGTTCCAGACCTCTACTCCTCGCATAACACCCTAAATCACTATGCAAGAGCCCAGGCAGTGGCTCAGGCTCCCTAAACACTCGCAAAGCGCACCCATTCGCTATTCAAATTAAACTAACATTTATCTCAAATCACCCCCAGTCGCACAACGCCTATATTCGCTATGTGAATCACTAGACAAAGAGCAACCCTCTTTAACCACTCGTACAACACACCAACTCGTTGTGCGAGTGCCCAGGCAGAGAGTAACTCTCTACAGTCATTCGCACAACGCACCAGTTCACTGTGTGAATGCCCTAGCAGAGAGCATCTCGCCAGGGTGACTCGTTGTACGAATCCATTCGCTCAGCGAGTCTGCATAATCTGCAGAAGGAATTTTTGCAGAATTATGCAACTCAAACTCCACTTACCAATTCTAACTATTTTTGCCAACTTCTAACACTCCTAGATTGTGTTATATACCTAATTAGACTTATCTAAGTGATTCTAAATCTTCCTAACATCAATCTAAAGTGTTTGTGGATCAATTTCTATATCAAAACTCTAAATTTCTCAACCTAGAGACCAAAATCTAATTCTACCCCTTTTGACATTTTCTTGAACCACTTAGGGACTTAAATAAGTCCCAAATGACTTGTCTAAGCTATCTAAACAAACCAATATAGCTCATAACCCCTGGTTCTCATTTTCACTACCTCTCTTCCTCCAAGTTGACTTAAAACAAGCATAACACACTCTAAACCACAACAAGGTGACTATATCAACATCCAATTCATGTTATAATAGATTTCCAACATTTACCACACCTAATCATATATCAAACATCATTCAATCAAGCTAAATTTCACAGTTCAACAATTGGTACATTACAACTATACAAAAATACAATTTTAACTCTACTTTAAAATAGAATTTTAGTCTAAACATATCATGATATACATACAATCAACTGCTAAAAACAGAGTACTCTAGCTTCCCTTACCTTGAATAATTCTGGACAGTTATACCAAAATCCTAACAGCTTGCTTGCAACGCAAGGAATTTCTACAAACACCTACAAATCACCAATTAGTGATAGAAAACAACTCTTAAAACCTAAATTGAGCTAGAAATTGAAGAGAGAGGTCACTAAATACATGCAAACAAAATTTTTGCATGATCACAACCCAAAACGCATGGAGAAAAAGGAAAAATGACTTACCAACTGGAAACAAGAAACTGATCGGTAAGAAATGTAGCTCTCAACACTAGGATTGCCTAGGCAATTCCTGATTGTCGAACAGATAACTCAAATGAGAGAAAATCTAGAAAGAAGGTAGAGGGGAACGGTAGAGAATATTGTTTTAGAAAAATGGAGTGTTCTTAAAGTAATGAAACGAGTTTATAAAATTCTATTTATATTATAAGGTTGTTTTAAAATAAAATAATTGATCACATTGTTTTAATACACTTATCTATTCCAATACTCTATTTTCTAGATTCTTACAATTAGTATCATCTAAATTCAACATTTATGTTCCTCTATTTTTTCTAAAAAGATAAAAAAAAAAACTTAAGGTAAAAATAAGATAATATTATAAAAAACTAAAAATCAAACCGACACAAAATTTATTTTGTAATATCAAATAATAATGAAGACATAATTTCATACTACTAAATAAATTATATACGTTTTAATAATTTAAAATATAATATATATAAATAGGAGACGAGACGAGACGAATAATAGTACTGGCCTGGTTTTTATATCTATTTTTTAAAAGAAATTAAGTATTACTTGTATTTAATTAATTTAAATATTTCTTATCAATAGTGTGAAAGGAAAGGTGAGAAATATGAGGCCTACAAAATTATATTTTTCAAGATCGCGTATCCAATCTTAAGTAAATGTCCCTTTCTTCAGGTTAGAAAGTCCTTTCCTCAATGTTCCAGAACCTTATGCGTCAAACCCATAATCAATTTCTATTATACATAATGCATTATATATTTTGATTCTTTTTTATATCTAATCAACATAAAGACCTGGAATTATAGGTAATTTACCAATGTAAAGATCCATACTTTGTATAAATGATAAATTAACAAAATATTATATATATATATATATATATATATATATATATAATCAATGACTATAATATTTTTGTTTAATTAATTATTTTTATAAAATATTAAAAATAAAAGAAAACATAATATTATTGAATATTTAATATCATAAATTATAATAGGATAAATTCCAAATCAAAATGTAAAATAATAATTGGATAAAAATGAAAGAATTATATTAAATGTTTTATAATTAACAGAAATAAAATTTCACAATCAAAACATCTATGAATTTTGCAAAACTTAATGAAACAACGTTGATAAAGTAAAAAAAAATGTTTTTAATTATAAAAAGAAAATAAATATTCAAGTTTTAAAATATTTCAAACCTCTCTTTACCTTATCTCTTTTTTTATACATCGATAAATATCATCGCATAGAAAAAATATATTAACCTAACAATAATTTAAATTTAGACATAATTATTTATATTTCAAGTATATGAGGTTGAATGTTCACTTTAAGTTGTTTTTCTTATTTTAAAGCTTTTTTCTTAGCTGTCAGGATACTTCAATTGATCAGGTGTATTTTCTAAAAATATTCTAATACTTAAGTTAGTTTGATATTTCATCGATTTAGCAATTAATGATGTAATAAATATGTTACAAAAGTTTCAAAAATCATACATTTGACCTATATTTATAAGTTTCTTCATAGGTTTCTAATTAGGGTCGGTCTAATCACGAACCAAATCTATTACTAGCTTATTTAGCTTAGTTAGATGGTTAATTGGATATGATTGACACTAATCGGTTTCATCCCTCCTCCACCAATTGGTTTGATGTAATTTGGTTAGTATGTACTTTTGGGTACATGTAGAGTACACTTTCATATGTTCTACTTCAATTTATATTGGATGGTGCAAACAAGATTTATGATAACAACATTAAATCATTTTAATATAGTAAATGAAATATCTTCATGTAATTACAATGGTAAAATTACACATATGTAAAAATAATTATATATAAACTCATCAAAACAATATTTTATATAATAAATAAAACAAAAAAATATTTAAAAAAAAAGTAAAAAAGATAAAACGATTTGATACATTAAATAAAATTGTATAAATAAAAAATTGTATAATTGAAGGTATTATAAGATAGAAAATATCTTCATGCAATTGCAATGGTAAAATTACACTTATGTAAAAATAATTATATATAAACTATCAAAACAATATTTTATATAATAAATAAAACAAACAAAAATATTAAAAAAAGTAAAAAAATAAAACGATTTGATACATTGAATAAAATTGTATAAATAAAAACTGTATAATTG
The DNA here is from genome assembly GCF_000741045.1 of Vigna radiata var. radiata. Taxonomy (NCBI): domain Eukaryota; kingdom Viridiplantae; phylum Streptophyta; class Magnoliopsida; order Fabales; family Fabaceae; genus Vigna; species Vigna radiata. The sequence continues at coordinate 11,034,026 of NC_028353.1, forward strand.
AAGGTATTATAAGATAGAAAATATCTTGAAGATCAAAAAAAGGATTTTCAAATATCAAATTAGTCGTATCAGTGAGAGGTAACGAAAGTTGTTTTAGAAAAACATTGCTTTTTCAAATAAAACAAAAATAAAGGATTAAAAAGAATAAAAGAAGAAAAGTTTTTATATTATCTAGTAAATGAATTCTTTACTCAATTAAACACTTGAAATTGATAATCAAACTTCTTTATGTGAAAAAACATATAAATCATAAATAAAAAATTATTAAGAAGGGGAAAAATGATAAAATATGACAATTAACATTTATTTTAGGGTTAAATATGTTTTTGGTTTCTAAACTATCATTTGGTTTTGGTTTTTGTTTCTCTCTTAAACTTTGATTCATTTTCATCCCTCTCTTTTTTCAAAGTCTTGGATTTAGTCCTCAATGAACAATGATGTTAGTTTTTTTTCTAACGTGGCTAACGGTACAGTAAACATTTGAAATTAAATTGAAATTAGGGTTTAACAAAAGAATGACCAATGAATTTCACTAATTACATCTCTGTTATTCTTATCTTTATTCATTAAACGCAACTTCCCTTCAATTCGTGTTTAATTCGAGTAGTTCACCATGAGTTCTCCTTACAATTGTGGTCAACCCTCTATAGTGGATTTATGTTCCTTCGTGTTTGTAATGAAGGTAGGGTTTGCACCCAATTTTGCTTCAATATTGCAGAATTTTCTATTTTAATTGTTAATTTGGACACCTTACTTCCTCGCTTACTAACTTTTTTGGATTTGTTCTTGAGGTTTTTGGTGCAAAAGTTTTCTCTTACCTTTTCCTTTATTATTTCCCTCTTCCTATAATTGAAATTTTTGATAAAGGAAGTATCTTTCCAGTTTGGCGATTGAAGCTGCGGTGGAGGAAAACAAGAAGAGAGTTGTAAATTCTAGAGTTCCCTATGTTGTTCTCATTCATTCTATTTTGAAATCTCACACAAGGAATGAATGTACGTGTCTTGAGAATGTGGCATACCATTAGTCATGTCATTGGTTATGGAGGACTGAATTCAGAACTTTCAAAACGGAGATGGATGAAAATGGATCAAAGTTTCGAAAGGAGATTTCAAAAATCGCATGATAGTTTAGGGACCAAAAATATATATAGTCCTTCATTTTATTCACTGAAATTGATAATAAAACATTTAAACATAACCACTCAAAGAAAAAAAGTGTAGTCAAGGTTGTGATAAGAGAAATAGTACATTTTAAAGATGTATGGATTTTATAAATATATCAAACAAAAACAATTAAAATGAGGAGGAAGAGAATAATATATATATATATATATATATATATATATATATATATATATATATATATATATATATATATATATAAGGTTATCTAACTAACTATGGATACTTTAGTCATTTAAATGGGGACGGATGGAGGACGAGATATATATTGGCATGGGTATTAGAATGGCACAAGGACCATTCTTGTCTCCATATCCAACGAAAATTATTTTGTATTATTTATATTCATACCCATATCCAATAAATATAGGGATTTTTCATCAAAATGGGGATGGGTTCAAACTTACTAAGAAGGACGACTTCATTTGTTATCCTTACTTTTAAGTTAATCCATTATTGTAATAAATATATAACATAAATTGAAAGAACAAAACATCCTAAAGTGAGTTAACCATTAACCCACCAACTCATGGTCACTTGAATCAAGATATAAAATTTTTGGCTGACCAAAAAGTGGGTCAGGTTGAGCTAACTCAATTTTACCTTAACTCACTGTAAGTCGAGTTAAGTTGACTCAATTTTAGTTCAACTCGTGGTAAACCAACCTGTGTTAGTCGAGTTAGATCACTTTGACACCTAAGGATAATGTTACTATGAAACTCAAGTTAGAAAGATTGAAATAGTTTTACGATATAAGATATATCTTAAGAAAGAAAATCGTTTAGAAAAAAAAAGAGTCAATTTTACTCAACTTAAATTACTAGGAAATAAGAAAAAATCATAGATAAATAAAAATTAAGAATTACTAATGGTAAATACATTTGCACTATTTAAAAGATTGGACTAATATGAAAGATTGTGAATTTTTTTCTTACAAAATATTGTCAAATTTGACCATGAAATTAAGTGTATATTGTAATGCATTAAGGCAAGGTGTTAGATGTGTATTAATATAAGGAGGAAGAGTATTAGTAGCATATATGTTAATAAATTTATGACCAATTAAGTCAAATTATCTTACTTGTGATTTAAAGCTAGTTTTGATAATGTCTACGTAACATCCAAAAATATAGCATTATACTATATAATAGTCATCACATATTCAATATAATAGATCAATTAACAAACGAAGATATAAAGTTATTATAGTTATCTAATAACTATAAAAAGACTATATATTTACAAACCCTCTATGACCAAAACTATCTATAAGAGAAGTCTAAGCATCTGCAACATCTCCACCCAATACCTGCTCTAAAACGATCTCATCTCCCTCTGCTCACACCCACCAGATGATCATAGCGAAAAAGAAGAAGCAAAGGACATACAAGCACAAGCACAAGAAAAAGGGTAAACTAGAATACAACAATTAATGATATATAAAAACATGTTAACATTCATGTGACAACATATAACACATCAAACCAAACAACCCCTTTTATGCATGACGACCCTTTTAACTTGACAATCCGGATTAGTATGAATATTGAGCTACGGTAGTTCATGCACTTGTGGTGAAACAGCTAACCTACCCCAAACTACCAAACAAGGTTAGTCCGTTATCACTCACCTTAGGCCAAGGTAAAGACCCTAGACTAGGACCTCCTACTATTCTCACGACATGCCTCACCCTTCTTTATTTGAGAATGAGTGACCATTAGAATGTCAAGATGAACTCCAAGACTGAGCTTCCTATATTCATACTTACAATACTTAAAACCACCAATGAGAAGTTCCTCCTTGGAACCCTCTTCAACACCTTTGAAATCATTGATATCAACTCACATTCACATAGTACACCAATACTTGAGACTATTGATCATGCATTAAAGAAATAGAAACACAATTACAAGTCATCAAAATCACCCAATAACACAATTTATTCATGGCATAATGATACTCATACTTAGGTAAAGAAAAAAGCTCTGAAATCCTCACCAACAGCTCCGGAAGGGTCCAAAACCCCCAAAACGGGTCAAAATGGACATCCAGAACCTTGAAAACTCCCCAAAAATGTTGCAGTGCTGCCAAGTGGCGCCCACACAAGGGCGTGCAGCGCCATGACAGTAGCAAAACCACTTTGAATTGGGCCTTGAAGACCTTACCTTCAACTTCTAAACACCCATAGGACCCTCCAGAACATGAGAAAACATAGAGAACCCTGTTGTCGCTCAATTTGACACTTGAAAACTCACTTTTCACTCCTACAAGCTATCCAATTTCATTTTTATCCTTTAAAACCCTAAAACCAGTTTGCAACCTGTATAAAAAAGTCCAATTACACTTGCTAGGACTCTCCAAAACCACAAAATAATCCCAACATTCCTACTTTTCATTTTCACCCCTTAGAACCACTAAAATGGGCTAAAAATTCAACCTATGAAGCCATTTTCCATTTCAAAAAATATTTTACTGGTTTAGTTATCTAGACAAGTCCTAATAGGTGCGATAACATATCCCTAACCTTCCAAAACAGTGCAGACCTCTTACCTCACCATTTCACTACTCCACACCCTCTTTTTTACTAAAAATTGTGCACATACACCCTCATAAGACCTCTACTCCAATATAGATTAGATTTTACTGTTTTAAGAGTTCCAACAAGTCTAAAATAACTCAAAAACAGTCCCCAAACTACTACTACTATTAAACCATCATTCCCTCTAAAATTCACCTCTCAAAAACCCCCTAATTTCACTCTAAAATGGTATAGAATGCACTCAAGTACTTTTCAATTTCAACTGCATACTATAACAATTTTAGGATTTAAACCAAATATAATAGACCCAAATACCTTTACCAAACTGTAGAGTTTCCTTTTAAACTAACTAATCCAAAATTTGACATGCTAACACCCATCACTTTAAATCTCCAATTTATACATCAAATCCTCAATTCTTCCAACTATCAATAATAACACAGTTTTATATATACATCTCCATTTCATCATACTATAAGTTATACAACAATCATACATTCACAATTTTCAAAAACACATCATAAAGGGTAATTAATCATATTTTTCTAAATTTCACACCATTAACAATCATATAATCACATGCATACCAAATGATAGATTAAAAACACCTTTCTACAATTATTAAAAGCAAACTAGCTTCCCTTACCTTAGGGAAAACTAGGATAGTCCAAAAATTATTCGACCGACGCTCCCACCACGAAGAATTTTAGGTAAACACCTACGATTGAAAGAATGATAGTTGAGATGAAATCTTAAGACCCATAATTAACCAAGAATAAAAGAAGAAACACACTTTATACATGTGGGACATATTTGATATATATCAAAGACCAAGATAGACCGGGAAAAAACGGTGGAAACTTACTTGCTCTATTGCAGAAATTGATCAGTGGATAATGAAGACAACTCAGCGGTGACCACATAGGAAGTTCATGATCGTCAAAGAGATGATCAGAGGAGAATAAAGTGTAGAGAGAAGGTAGAGAGAGTTTAGAGAACGAGTTCTAGAGAAATGAAGTGTTTTTAAATAATGAGAAGATTGTATACAGGTTTTATCTATAATATTGACTTATTTACTATTTTAAAATAAAATAGTTGATCTCAATATTTTAAAACATCTATTTACTCTAATACCTTTTTCTAGGTTTTTATAGTTTACATTAAATAATGTAAGTATAATATTAAGATCTGGAATCTTTATTTATTACAAAATACTAATAATGATAAAATATGTAGTTTGAATAAGAAATTTTTGAAAGAAATTAAAATTTTATAATATTAGAGTAATTAGATTACTTAAAGTTAAATCATTTTAAATTTTACCTAAAAAATAATAATTTGAAATTTTTTATGTACTCAAATTTATAGTTTGATCTTTTTAGTATTAATTAATTTGAGTTTGAATCGATTTAGTTTGATTTGAGTTTGAATCTACTTAATTTAAACTAATAGTAGATTAACTCGGCTTAATCTAATTTTTCTTTTACTTAAATTACTTATAAGGAATAAATTCATATTCAACATTATTTCCTTGATTAGAAGATGAACTACAACTAATGTTTTAACATACACATCTTTATCTTTTTTTTTTCTTGATTTCCTTAACCTAATAAACAAATTTGATATATGCGCTAAGACAATATATTTTGTATTATTAAGTTCAAATTATTGGTTCTTTAAAATAATTTTACATTAATTATTGAGTAAATAAATAAAACTATGCAAAACTATTATAATTTTAAATCAAATTAAGTTAATAAATTGAATCCAACTTTATGTGAGCTTGAGTTAAATCTAATTTAAAAATTGAAGTTGGTCCAAGATTCAAGATTAATGAATTATTGTAAAATCTAGTCAAGATTAGGTAAACTTAACTCAGTTTTAATCCGGAATTTTTCTATACTTTTGAAAATACAATAGTTATTATGTTGCGTACAAGTTACTGATGAATGTGTATTTAGAGAAAACCTATAATTTCACATCAGAAACCGAATACTATCTTATTCCTTTTGAAGTTAGGTCATTCATATGCTCAGAATCTTTTATTGTTCAATTTAAACGTGTCAGTGGGAGCTTCTTCCTATCTTCAAACTTTATCTTGTAAGTCCAAATTTTCTTTTAATATTTAAACTATTTTTTTATAAGATTAAACTTTTTTTCTCTTTCTTCTATAATTATCCCATCCACTTTTGTTCTCACATTTTTCATTTAAATTTTGATGAAGTATTTAACTGGATATTGAAATTTAGTTTAAAAATTCACAGTATTTCAAAATCCAGTTTAAAAATTCAGAAGATTTCAAAATTTGGTAAACTATTTTTGGATTTCGAGATTCCATGATTTTTTTTTAATTTTAAAATTCGATGAATATTTTTCTCGAATTTTAAAATTTGATATTTATTTCTTTCTGATTTTAAAATTTCTGGATTTCAAAATCTAATATTATATTTATTATTATTTTTTCCATTTTTTTAATTTGTTAAATGTGCTTTAGTTGTTGTAATAAATTATATGTGAAAATATTAAAATATTAACATATATTAAATTATTATTTTAAACTAATTAAAATATTTTAATAAATTTTATTTTTATTTTAATTCAAATGAGTATATAAAAGAAAATTATACTAATTAAAATATTTATCAAATTTTAATTTAAAACAAAATTTAAACAAATATGTTAAAATAATTTCAAAATTTTAATAATACAAATTTGAATCCATCTTAAAAAAAATTATTAAATATTTTAAATTTAATTAACTGATTTTAAAATCATAACTAAAGGCCCACTATATTCTTGGACAATAGCCACCAATGACATATGGGAGTTACTCCCTGTACCTCCCCAATTCCAACCCCCACCCCCCAACTTTTTTGGATTTTTTTTTAAATACAAAATTAATCTTTATGTTTTTTTTATTTTTACCGTTTTACACCTATTTACTAAAGTTAACCTACTCTTTTACAGTCTGCCTCAGTCAAAACACACAGACTCAAATTTCTCTCCTTCGTATTTCCACCCCCACCCCCACCAAAGCTTTTGAAACGCTCCTCCTCCAAACGCTCTCTGCAACTCTCACTCTCCCATTTATACGTTAAAAATATATTTAAAAAAATAATACATCAAAACATATAAATTCCATTATTAAAATATCTGAAAATTAATATAAAAAGTAAACTAATAAAACAAATCTTAAAAATGGAATGGGGGGTGGGGGTTAGAATTGGGGAGGTATAGGGAGTAACCCCCATGACATATTTGTTTAGAGTGAGTGAACGACCCACCAAAGAGCCCTTTCCTCTTGCACGCCATATTTCTTTCTACACCTCCATTGGTACCCAAAATGTCATATTTATCCTTCCATACAGTGTGGTGTGGAAAATTCCTGATTGAATAATCTAAAATTTGAAAGTTAAAAATTACAGTATTATATTTTGAATTAAATAATCCAAAATATTTTATTTTTAAATTTATTTGCACGACTCAACATATATTTTAAGATTATTTAATTTAAACATGTATTTTAGATTATATAACTTTTTTATTATTTTTTTTACATCTGGATTAATTAATCTAGAAATAATTTTTTCACTTCCGAATTAGTTAATCCAACTAATTTGTTTTGTATAAAAGTTTTGATCCCGAACATGTGCAATCCGAAAATGAAACCAAGTTTTGATCTTGAATTTCTAAATAGTAAATTATTTGTACTAGATTTGAAAAGGTTAATTTCCAATTTGTGAATTCGATATTTAAAGTAATTAATTCTGAATTTTCAACACTAACATGAAAAAATAAAAATATTTGAATTCTGTGATCAGAAAATATCTTTTAAATTCTACAATTCAAAATATTAAACAATATTTTAAATCCTACCCTTTAAAATACAACATCCAAACTTTTAATTTTTATAGTGTACAATCTAAAAACTTTGGAAATAACTAAAGGCAGATCCTTTATGACAAAACTATCTTAAGGGATATTCATACGTTTTATAAAAGTGGAGAAAGAGACTAAGGATTGCAAGGGTCAACCCTAAAGAGGTGGATATATGGGTATTTCTTATTGTACCTCCATACTTCCTTCTTGCACTTACAAAAAACTGAAAAGACAAAATTGTTCTCATCTTCTTCCCTTCACTCCTTCCTTTCCACCTCCGCTAATTTCGTGTTTTCTATTTTAGATTATATAACTTGAAAAACAAATTTCATATTTAAAATTATATAATTCACAAATTATAATTTTTATTGTACATGGGAAATTATACAATCTGGAATGTATTTGAATTATAATTTAGAATATAAAATAAATATTTCGGTTTATAATCTGGAACACAAAATAAAATAATTTTGAATTATACAATTCAAAATGAAAAATAAAAAATATTTTTTAAATTAAATAATCCGAAATGTAAGAGGGTAAAATTGAAACTTTTTAAATATATGAAAGTGCAGGAAGAAATTCTTAAAGGTATTTTTTGAACCGGCCCACTCAGTTTTTTCCAGTCATTCGGAAGGTGTGGTAGACTCTTAACATGAATAGAAAAGTTTCTCTATTAATATTTCATAAGGAGAAAATAATTTAAATTAAGTTTTTTATAAGCTTAAATAAATTTTCCGTCATCTAACTTCTCTATGCTTTTATTTTTTGAATTTATTAACTAATTTTAACTTGTACAAAAATTAATTTTATTTTTATAATACATTTATGTAAAAATAACGTGAAGGAAAAATGTAAATTTTTTATTTGATGGAATTGTGACATATTCTACTTTATTTGAAATCTCGATGTATTAATTAGAAGATTAATTTAATTAGGACCAGTAAGTTAATATATTATTTGACTTTTCAAGGTGTATAGGTAAAAAAAAAAAAGATATTCTCCAAAGTTTCAATATAGTGAGAAATTTATCCTACTTATTAAATTATTGTTTTGTAAACAGTTATTTTTTTTTAATGGATTTATGTTGAAGAATTCTGTGAAGAAGTAAGACAATATATGTAAGAACCTAAAAATATATAATATATGTATAAATATTAAAAGAAGTGGGGGGCGAAACTGAATTAAAATAAAAGGGAGGGGTCATTTAACTAAAAAGAACCAGTTTAATTTTGGTGTTGGACTTTCTGAAAAGCATAAGCTATCCTCTCAAGAATGTTTCTCTCTCTAGACCTCACACTCTCCATTTTTCCTCTGCCTTCTCTCTACCTTTTCTTTCAACTGAACCGTTAGAATTTCAATCCGTAGGCGCCTAAACGATCCTGACGCGAGAGCTTCAATTGGCACCGATCAATTTCAGGATTCATTGTTGTAAGTTGCTCTTCATTGTTCCTTGCTGATTTGGAACCCTAGACCATGCAATTTGTTGTTGCGTGTGTCTTCTATTTTTTTTTTCTTCTGTCCAATTCTAGCTCTAAGAGTTGTTCTTTATTATCACATTATGGGTTGTAGGGTGCTGTCTAGATTATTCGCGTGTGAGATATTGTAGTTGTGGGTCTTTGAGCTGAGTAAAGAAATTTCAAGGTGAGGGAAGAAACCTAGTAAATATTATGTGAAAATATGATGCTGTATTTATATATTTGGTTGTTTATTTTGTTTTGGGAGATTGTTTGCTGCAAGACAATTGGCGTATAATATGAGATTATGAATAATTGCTTATGATTGGATATATATATATATATATATGAATGTTGCATACAATGTTTGATTTTAAACGATTAAGATACAGTGAATTGTCGTTGAAGAATTTCACAGGTTATAGAGCATACTTTAAATATTTGTGCGTGATATAATTAGTTCGATTAGAGTATACTTTATGGGATGTTTTCACTTTGTAATTGGTTTTTGATCTAATACAGTAACAAGTTTATGAGGGATATTAGTTGTATCAGCGAATGAGTTTTGAAAATGGGGATATGGAAATAGTTTCGTGCAGTGAACTTTAGGATTGAAAGATATAATCTTTAGAATTTTTATGCATATGGGTCTTAAGGCATTGTTTATATATATATATATATATATATATATATATATATATATATATATATATATATATATATATATATATATATATATATAAAAGATTAAAATGTAAGGTAATATAGTAATATAATTAAAAAGATGCAGAGGGTGTGGGAATGATAATAAACTATATTTAAAATGTTCATATAATTTAAATTTAAAAATATTCTCAACCAAAGGTCATTGAAAGTACATTTAAATGGTAGATTATAAATAAAGCTTGAAATTATGACAATTTAAGTTATAAACGAGAAGTTCAATATCGAAATTACTGAAAAGGAATATAGGTTAGGTAAGAAATTCAAATGCAATTATGAAGGTAAACAATAAGAAAAGTAAAAATTTAACATGGTAATAAAGAATGTGAGAACATTCTCTCTTTTAATCGATTTTACTTTGAACGTTATCAAAATTTTGTAAATATGATCCTTTTCATCTTAAATTGCATAATAAGAAAATTTATGCATAGATAACATTTTGAGAACATTCTCTCTTTTAATCGATTTTACTTTGAACGTTATCAAAATTTTGTAAATATGATCCTTTTCATCTTAAATTGCATAATAAGAAAATTTATGCATAGATAACATTTCTAACAATTTTAGAATTATGAAACATATATGTGTTTATAAACTATAAAACACGCATATAAAACTAACGGCTTGAAGAAAGGACAGTAGAAATGATTTTGCAATGTATATCTTAAGTTTTCTGTTTCTTCATTCCATTTGGTTAAGGATTTCTTTTTTTCTTTTCAATTTCTTATATTTATTGTATTAATCTTTTTCAACAAGTAAATAGTGGCAGAGATTGCATATGATTTTAAATTCTATTAATATAATATAGTTATGTATAAGATTATTATATACGTGTAATATGTATAAAAGGGAATGTTGATATAGTTGGAATCATAATTCATTTATAATATTATAATATGTATATATTTGTGTGTTGGTTTAATATAAATATTATAATAGAATTATGATTTAATATAACTATTATAATATGATTAAAGGAAACATGTGGTGTACATGAATTTAGATATTGAAAATAAGTATAAAAGATTTTAGCATTGATTAATTTAGAGTAAATTTGTGGAGTTGTTACTTCTATAACTTGTGATGAATGAGTTAATGTATGCTTATGTATGAGACTTGTGTGTGGTTTGAAAGAACATGATTGTGGAATAGAATGATATAATTGAGTATGAATTGAACATCTCAGGGTGAGATGATTGAAAGTGAAGTGAGGGGTGTTGTTGTTGTTTGTATAATGTCGGGAGCTTTGAAATGGTGTATCTATCCCTACACTCAAAACATTGTTCATACTCAAATAGAGGAGAACAGTGTGAGTGGTGAGAGTAGAGGGAGGTCCTCGTCTATAGTCCTGGAGTTTAGACATAGACAGATTGGGGGATTTACCTTGCATAGTGTTGGGATGGGCCAACTGAACTATGCAAGTGCAAAGACGACCAATAGCTAGACAGTTATACCAAATCCGGATGAGTCGTGTTGAGTGTTTGATGCATGGGCTGATTGGTATGCCTTGCTTGTTCTTTCATTTGAAATTAAGCATAATGATATTTATAGATTGTACTATATGTTAAAATGTTTGTTTACCTAGCTCACCCTTACTTTTGTGTTGTATGTTGCTTGGGTATGCTTTCTCTTGCGATGATCATCCACTTGGATGGGAGCAGATGTCGTTGAGGAGGTTCCAATGGAGGAAGTGTTGGAGGACGCTGATGTTGCGACTTAGTCCTCCCTAGGTTTTCTTCCTTTTACCTGATGTCATTTTGGAATACTCTTATCTTTGTATCATTTTGCTTAACTCTTTATGTCTAAGTTTTAGGTTTAGACCTCTTTTACTTGAAATTCAAACTCTTGAGTTATATTTGGATGACTATAATCTTATATTTAACTGTCACTCTACTTCCAACTGCTTTCCTATATTATAATCGTGAACTTCTATATTATATTATGCTTTAATATAATTGAGATATCACAATATAAGTGGCCATTTGCAATGCTTAAAATTAATAATCCAAAGATCGAATTTTCACACGGTTATTTGGAGAGAAATAAATGAGAATTTATATTACAAACAATTATTTGGAACACAAGAATGTTAAAAGGCTAAATGGAAACAATAAACAATAAATGGAGAAAAAAAAATGCATATTATTATTATACACAAAAAATATTTAAAAGGAAAATTTTCTCAGGAAAAATAATGGCCACATGCTCCTGTTATGCAAAAGAAAATTAATAAACAGAGAAGCATGCCCCCACAAGCATGTATCAACCTGTCAATGACACAAAATAAATCAATTTATTATCTTCATAAAAGGCCTACATTTGATTAATAATGTAAATAGTTTTTATATAATGAATAGATTCATTATTATGACATTAGACTTTATGAGGACTTTTTTATTTATAAAAATTGGACATAAAGAAAATTTATCAACCAATTTAGGCTTCTTTAAATAGAAAGATGAGATCACATTCATTATTTTTTAAAGAGAAAAAACATGATCAAAAGAGCTGGTGAACATTGATGTATATAATTTTGGCTAAAATAATATTTTAAACTAAATATAGTTTTAATGTATAATTCCTATAGAAAATTATTAGAACTTTTGCATATTGCAAACTTTTTTTCTTGTCAGATTATTTTTATTTCACATGTGAAGAAAAATATTGGAGCCGTAAAAAAGGTCACAACTTGCGAGCCAATCTGACTTACCATAGGTTCGGGTTGAGTTGGGTTTGAAAAAATTAAACTTTTTTATGTGAGTCAGATTTCAACCCGGTTGATTTAAACCTGGCTCATGCGGGTTGAACCCGTGGTGAACCGGGTTGGCCCGCCAACCCACTTACCTAATTTTATTTTTTTAATTTATTATTTTATTTATGAAACCCTAAAAGATAAAATACTCTCTTCACTCATTGTGTAACCAAAAAAGTAACCTCTGCTCTCACACGTCACTCTCACAGAACTTGCTTTCATTTACGGTGTTGTCACTCTCACTTCTTCTGAAATTCTTCAAGGAGCAGGTTTTTTGTATGGTTTTTGTGTTTGTTTTTTGATGACATTTGGATTATATTGTACTTTTTATTACTATTTTGAATTGTCTTCAGTTTAACATCATTTTTTGGGAGTGAAATTTGTTTAAATTTGAATATAGAAAGTTTGTAATTTTTTTATTTAAAAAAAATTGTAGTTAAATGGGTTAGTGAGCTAACCCGTTTACCCACCAACCCGTGATGGGTCGAGCCAGATTCAGATTTTTCTGACTCACTAATAAATGAGTCGGGTTGGGTTGATTCACTAAGTGACCAACCAGTGGTGAGTCGGGTAAAGTTGAACCGGGTTACCCGTTTTGACAACTCTAAAAAATATTAAATAATTATATCCTACTTAATTATATAGTTTTAAAGAAATAAGCATTAATAAAAAGGAGAAATGTGGGAAATTAATTGTTAATAAAATTGGGAAATATCTGAATATGATGATTAAAAAAGGAAGATAGAAAAGATGGTGAAATTAATAAAGGGACTGAAAAGAAAGGGGTGGATGTATTACACTTTCGTGAACCACATTTGAGATATTGTTCATAGGGTCCAACAAAATCCTACTCCTTTTAATTCTATTGGGCCCAAATAACACCAACTACGTACTATCTACTACTCTCTTCTACTCAAATATTAACCCTTTACAAACTCTGCTTATACTTTCTCACAAATATTTATTCACTTTTTACCAAAAAAAATTACTAAGATTAATAATAATATTCACAATAATATAAATGCAGATAAAACTACTTCTAGGAAAATACTAAAATATTCTATTAAAAATTACTTGAACTTGTTTTTAATTTGAACTTGTTTTTCTTTCTATATTTTTCTAATCGATTCAGTTTTTTATTTTAAAAAAACAGAGTCAATTAAGTTTTTATTTTTGTAAAAAAATGTATTGTTTCCTTCTACTAGTTTGAAAGTATTTTATATCAAAATTTGAATCTATTATATGTCAAAATCAAAATCATCTTTTATTTAAAAGTATTATATCAGAAAAATTTCAAAATAAAATATAATTCAGATTTTGACAAATAACATACTATATTTTGACGTATTACGCTTTTAGACTATATTAATATCAATTTCAAAAATATCATATTAAACTTTTTACAAATATAAAGAGTCAATAAAATAGAAAAACAAATAAAAATGTAAAAATTAATTTACTAATCAAACAATTAAAATTATATTTAAAATTCTTAAAAAGGAATATATAAAGTTGATTTAAAGTATATAAATAAAAACAATTCACACTTTACGAATTCAATTTAATAAAGATAATTTATAATAATATAATATCAGTATGTATCCTAGAAAGGTGAACTTTATAGGTATTTATTATTTAATAAAAATAAAAGTTGTAAAAAAGAAAAGGGTATGAAAAGAAGAAATAGGTATAGAAAAGGAGTTGGGTCCCCCAGGGCCTGGGAGAAGGCAGAAGATTTATGTAATTTATTGCTCGGTATGTTTACTTACATCCACGGGTTTCCGCCCAATCAATGAACCAATCACATTTTTAATTTTCTTTCTTTGCAAAAGGAATATTAATACAATATTCTTATCATCATTGCATGTGGTCCTTTACCATGATAACTAAGATGCAAAAATCTTATAAGTGCTAGCTACTAGTTTATTTATCAACCTTCCTTTTATATTCACTCCTAAAACCCTTTTTATATTTTTCAGACTATTATTTCATGGATTAAAACACATTTTTTACACTTCTATATTAGTGTATTAGTATTTAGTGGATGTTACCTATTAAAAAAAATATAGAGAGCAAATGTTAGTTGCTTACTTGTTTTTGTGTCAAATAATTTCTGTTTTATAAATTTCTATTTTATAATTAAGGCTTAATTAGTCTTTAGGTAATTCTAATATTTGTTTCTATTATAGTGGTCCAGAAGATGTTCAGTATGTTTTTTAAAAGTTTGTAAAGTTTATATAAGTCAGTTTTTTCTGCACTTAATAACATATACTATGTAAATCAACATCTATTAACTATTCTTTTAAGATTTTAAGATCATGTGTATTAATAATTGGTGCTCGAGCTTTATAAGGGTCTGATCCAGAAAGTAAGCAAGCAATCCAAATTTAAAATATTTAACATAGAGAGAGTGTGAAAGTTGTTTCATCAGAAAGTACACTAGTAAAAATAACGTATAATGTCACATGTTTAACATCTAACTACTGGATACCAACGTTAAAAATGGTTGATGACATTTTTGTAAATAAATGTAATTATTAAACGTCGTTTACAATTGTAATTCGACGTAAAAGAATATAAAACATTGAATGCCTAAGTGTTAGACGTTAAAAGGTTAGTGAATTCAATAAAGATTTGAGCAGAAGATTCAAAATTCATTCACTTTATCTTAGCGTGTGAGACTCTCTTCTCTTCTCAAACTTTTCTCGAATGAAGTTTGACGACCATCACAGGTAACTTTTCTTTCATTTGATACAAATGCATGTTAATTAACTACTTTATGTATGATTTTCGTTTGTTTTGACCAGTTATTTTCGTGCTCATGTCCTTCATAGGCACATTCTGCTTTCTCTAGTGACGACACTTTATTCTGATGAACTCACCTTTTGAAGGTTAGTTTTCGTTTTCGTTTTGAAGAACTTATTTGTTGAACTNGTTTGTTGTTTTTTTTTTTGTTGAACTTGTTTGTTGTTTTTTGGTTTAACTTGTTTGTTGTTGTTGTTTGGTTGAACTTGTTTGTTGTTGTTTGGTTGAACTTGTTTGTTGTTGTTGTTGGTTATTGTTGTTTGTTGTTGATACTACATTATACGTTCATAGTTCATGCTTTATAAAATACCAAAAACTAAAATTTGTTTTTTTTTCCTGCTTTTTAGGTCTCGTAAAATTGTAAAAAAGGATCACAATTAATTAAAAAAATAAAAAAAAAATTGATTAACATCGTATATTGACAAAATTCGATGTTAATTTAACGTTGAATTTTTTAAAATTTGATATCAATTTAACATATCCTGATATGATGTCGTTCACGAATTTGCAGTTAAAAGCCAAAATATTCGACGTTATACGCAACTTTTGTACTAGTGGTAAGTGAGAAATAGTAAGAGACATTGGAGTAAGGATGTATACATCAAAAAATTTTGTCTGTTGGACCATTCCAAGGTTTGATGGTCGTTATGATTTTCGGTGTATGACTATGGAAAACTTTCTATGAAGCAAGGAACTATGGCAGCTAGTTGAAGATGGCATACTAGTGGTTGGAGACATGCCCAATGAATCACAAAGAAAGAGTGTGACTGATGCAACTCTAAAGGATTTGAAGGTGAAAAATTATTTGTTTCAAGTTATTGATCAGGAGAATTCTTGAAACAATATTGGACAAAAGAACTGAAGTACCTGAAAAACACTAGAAGGGGGTTAAATAGTGTTAATGGAAGATTTTTTTACAACTTTCTTGATATAGCACTTTAGTCGACTACATGATTTTTCAAATAGTTGTTATATGCTCGACGTTCTAAATGGTTTTAACCAATAAATTCTTTTCACGTGCTATTCAAAATATTCATTGCAGTTTTTTTAAGAAATTCTTTTTAATGAGCAATTGTTTAATGTGGGAAGATCTTGTATTCAAAACTAAAATCCAACTGCGGATTTTATAAGAGAAGCGCTGAGACAAAAGTAAACAATAAATGCACAAATAATTTTATACTGGTTTACTCCAACTGAGCTACCTCAGTCTCTTTTATCCTTACAGGGTTCCACTATAATCTTCAATATGATTACAAATGAGTATCCTTACCACTCCTGGTATCCCTAGGTACTCCTAGTATCCTTCCATACGTTGCCTAATTGAGTTTCACTCACTCCTGGTTGTGCAGTATTCTTCATCACTTGTAGTATCCCTAGTCAATGAATAACTCCTATTACCTAGACTGGTTGAGTTTTATACACTTCTAGTTGTGCAATATTCTTCATCACTCTTGATATCCCAGTCAGTGAATAACTATTATTGCCCTAGACTGATTGAATTTCATCCACTCTTGGTACTAGACAATCTTGTTATCCTCTAATACACTACCTAGATTTCCTTAATTCGCCTGAGTTATACAACCAGTGTTTTAATTCTCTTTAGAATTTCAAGCAACCGATTACTTACAAGTCTTTTAGACAATTTCTCTCATAGAGAGGATATGTGTTCAATGCAATACAATTTATAGACTCGTTGGGTGTTTCTTTATTTTCTCTCTTCTTACAATAGTAAGCAAATTTTACAATGAAGCTTGAGAGTGTTGCCTGACTTTGTTTTTCTCTTCTTAGATATTCTCTTTGAGCTTGAGTTTTCTGTGCTTTTCTTCTAAACGTTTTTCGTAGGATGATATTCTTGTTGTAATATATCCTCTTGATTCTTCCTTTGAATGATCTTCTATTTCAAAATATATTCATTAGACTGATCTCTTAGCCTTGAATCACGTGTCTTCTCTGTCTTGCGTGTGAAGTAACCGTTGGTTAAAATCAACTTATCAAAGTATACTTACTTTTTCAGTACTTTACTCAAAGTAAGTTGTACTATCTTTCAGACACGACTTCTTATGAAGAGAACATTTCGTGAATGCCTTCTTTTTCTCTAATGTCCGTTTCTAATATATTTCAAATAAAGTATGTGGACGTGTGCAAATTTGTATAGAATAGAGTAGATTGTGCATGCAGTAAATATGTCTTATCTCTTATCACTTTTATTGTTTTTCAACGTCGATCATTTAATGATATTTAATGCTTGTTCAAAACAATAAAGTGCATTTTACATTTTCTACCATTAAGGTAGCATTTATCATTTAAGCTTTTCTCTAAGATACCAAATGTTGAATAAGAACTTCTTTGTTGGACAAAGTAAATATTTAAGCTCGTGGTGTTGTTTAGTATGTTCTAAACGCTTTTTGGGTCATTGTCTTTTTAGAGCTAGAGCGTTTAACAAGTTTTTTTTTCTACATGTTTTTGGGTTATTGATTGAGACACTTGAGGATTTTAACAAAATCAGTGTCTTGATATCTCAACATCCTTATCCTTTTGAGAGTTTAAGTGTTTGTCGTTGGGTACAATATAACTTACACGTTTAACATAACTTTCATAGACCCTTTGACTTGGTAGTCGTTTAGCTTTGTGTTTGGATGTTTTAATTAGTTTTCTTTTTTTTTCGTTTGATATAACCCTAAGTGTTTTCCTAAAGCTTTTCTATGTTGTTGGATGATTGAGGATTTTATTCCTAGCACTTATGTTTTTGCCTATCCAACACTTATGGTTAAGCATTTTCAAATTTTTATCTTATTTAATGTTATTTGATTAAACTTCACAACATGAGAGCGTTTAGACATATAAGTCTTATAAAAGATTTTGTTTTAACAAAAACTTCCCAAGCCATATGGAAATCTATGCAACAGAAATACCAAGGATCAATAAGAGTAAAAGTGTTCAGCTCTAAGCACTACAACATGAGTTTGAACTCTTGACCATGAAAGATGGATAAAAGATTGATAGCTATTTAGGATGCACTCTCAATATAATCAATTGCATGAAATCGAATGGTGAATAATTGGAATCAAGCATAATGGTAAGTAAGATACTTAGATCGTTAACCAAAAAATTCATTTATGTGGTGTGTGCATTCAAGGAGTCCAATGACTTGACTACCTTAAGCCTTGATGAGTTACATGGAAACTTACTCGTTCATGAGCAAATGATGCATAATCTCCAACCTAAAGAACAAGTATTGAAAGTCACTCAAGATGATAGAATGGGAGCAAGTGGTGGTTGTGAAAAAGGAGGCCATGGACGTGGAAGACAATTCTTTAACAAATCTCTCATTAAGGGTTTTTGATAACCCTCCATTTTTGCACTCTTTTTCGTGTCTAGATGTCTCTGTAAGTGCATTTTAGTTTATTATTGTCTAGAATTCATATAGTTTTAGGGTTTTCTTTTAATTCCTTATTTTTATAGAATTTTAGTTAAAATTAGGTTTTCAGATGTATATTTAGTATTTTTGTAAATAAGTAGGAAATTAATATATTCTGAAAATCTTTTTAATAAAAATTTTTTCTTAGTTTTTGTTTAAATAGACTTTATAATTTTCTAATTTCTGAATAGGTTTTTTTTATATTTCTTTAATTACTATTGAACTTTTTTTCCATTTTTCTCTTTTTGCAGATTTTGGCTCTATTTAATTGTGTTCTTTTGGAATTGGGATAGTTATACCTGATTTGGGTTGCACCTAGTAACAAGTTGCAGATGCACTTGGGTTGAATCTAGGAGAAGTAGCACTGAGCCCCGGTCCGTTTAAGGTTGATTGAGCTTCTTTTGCATTAGGTTGTCGGAAGTGGCCTACGAATTAGTAGGACGACGCCGTTTTGAGGCTTGACAGCTGTTGCCTTGGGGGTCTTTACTTTCGTAACACATTTAGGAGAAAAGCACCCACGAGCCAAAATTTCCTAAAGCGAGAGAGAGAGTAGAGCTCGAGAGGCCACTTATCTAGAGAGAAGGAAGATGACCAGGGTACATGCGGATCTTGAACCGATAAAGAAAGAGAGGTTGATCGAAGGGTTTAAGGTGCAACTCATGAGTAGAGCGAAGGTTCTTAACCCATCTCTTTTCCCTTTCTTCCCTTTTCAATCTTTGTTTGATTCTTATACTATAAAAGGGTATGTAAATAGTTTTTCTAGAGGTTAGACAGGGGTGTAACAAGGAGGGTGATAGACTCCATGAGAGACGATCTGAGTTCGCTAGGTATTAAGGTTTTACGCTCTTTTCATAGGGTAGGTTTTCGTCATTCTTGGACTTTTGATCGGGAAATCACGGTGGTGACAGCCCGTGGTTGGCTTGGTTCCATTTTATCAGTGTAATTTCCATTTTCCATTCTAAATCACCTTCATCTCTCTAGAACACTATTCTCTTAGAGTTCTCTGACTTCTCTCTACAAATTCTCACGCTTTGAGTCTCTGTTTGACGATCAGGAGGTACCCAGACGATCACTGCGTCAAGGGCTACAAATCTTACTGATCAATTTCTTGATTCTAGCAGATAAGTGGTTTCCCCTCTTTCTTCGTACATTTTTGAACTGTGATCATGCAATGAATTCTGTTTTCATGTATCTAGTAGCTTTTTCCTTCAATTCCTAGCCCAATTTAGGTTCTAAGAATCGTTTCCTATCACCGATTGGTGATTTGTAGGGTTTTCTAGAGTTGTCTTGCGATGCAAGCAAATTATCGGTGTTTCTTTGAGTTGTGCTGTTAATCAGAGGTAAGGGAAGCTAAAGTTACTTTGATTTATAATTTTGTTATGTATGTATGAGATGTATGTGAATAATGAGTTGTTTGAACTAAATTTATGTTCTTAAGGTATAAATGATGTGTAATGTGAATGTTGTGATGTGCAAATTAAGGAACTGTGAAATTAAACTTGATTGGATGATATTTGATTTGTTATTGGGGGTATAAAATGTTATGAAGTTGTGATTATGTTGTTTTGATTATGAATTGATCCAAATAGTTATGATTATAGTGAAGTTGTAGGAAGTAGAGTAGTGAAAATGAGCATTTGGGGTTTGGTGTGCAATTGGTCTGTGGGAAGGGTTTTGGTAAGTCAAATAGGACTGGGTTGAGCCTTTAATTTGATTAAAAACATGTCAATAGTAGTAGAATGATATTTGTGTCCCTAGGTTGAGAAATTTGCAGTTTTGAAGAGGGAATTGGTTCATAAACACTTTAGATTGATGTTAGTAAGGTATAAGAACACTTAGTTAAGTCTAATTAGGCATGTAACACAAATTAGAGTGGTTAGAAGTTGGCAAAAATAGTTAGAATTGGTAAATGGGGTTTGAGTTGCATAATTCTGTAGAATTCGTGCTGTAGAATTATGTAGACTCACTGAGCAAATGGATTCTCACAGCTAGAGGTCATGGTGAGTTTTTCTCTGTCTGAGCAATTCGCATAGCGAAAGGGTGCGCTGTGTGAATGGTTGTGGGGGTTGGCTCTTTGTATGAGGATCCGCACAACGAATTGGTGCTCTAAGCCACTGGTTGGGGTCTAGGATCACTGCTAGATTTATTCGAATAGTGAAGGGGTGCGTACAGTGAGTGTTTGGGGGGTTTGGTCACTGTCTGAGCTTTCACATAGCGAATTTGGGCTGTTATGCGAGGGACTGAGATCTGGTACCACTGGAAGTTTTTTCGCACAGTGAGATGGGTCGCTGTGCGAGAAACCTCTGGATTTGCTCTGAGCGAATGGTCCTGATTTAGTTTACTCTTTTATTAATTATTCTCGTTTGATTTAAATGATGTGGTGGACTATTTTGGTTTATGTATGAACATTTATTGAATCATATGAGTATCAAAGAATGGAGTTGTGAATTCAAATAGGAATAAACTATCATTTCAATGTGAGATCTCTTGGTGAGACTCAAGTAAGTTAGAATGAACACATGGAGCTTAGTATTGGGGGTTATCCTAACACTCTAATGATCTTTCATTCTCACATAAAGAGGATTGATTCATGTGGTGAGAGTAGTAGGAGGTCTTAGTGTAGACGCTACTTGGAGGTCTATTGCGCGGTTACGACTAACCTTGTGTGTGTGGTAGGGTGAAACCCATGGCAATAGCTTTGTAAACCAATAGAAGCCACCACAAGTGCACAACCTGTCATAGCTCAGTATTCATTCTAAGTCCGAACGGTCAAGTCTAGGTTGTTAGGATGTTTGAACTAGTTATCTTGCATGATTAATCTTGTGTATGTTATATGATATGCAATTATATGAAATCTTTTATATCTAGCTTACCATTCTTTTTGTGATTATGTTTTGTATGTATGGTGTTTTTCCTTTGCAATGATCATCCTATGGGTGTGAGCAGAGGGAGATGAGATCTCAGTAAAGCAGGCGTTTAATGGAGATGATCTAGTTGCATAGACTAGTTAGAGTAGTATTGTATAAAGTTTTGTAATAGATTAATTGTTTATAAAATTTAAATTTTTATGGTTATTTTGGATAACTGTAAACTTAATAGTTTATATTATAGTCGGATAATTGTACTAACTTATCATGTATGTGACGACTCTTTTAATATGGTTTCTACTATATTTTGGAATGTTACATAAAAAGTATAAAATAACATATTTAGAAAATGATCAAGATACGGTTATTATTATAAATATATTGTAATAAAACAATCAATTATAATTTTATTGTTATTATTACTTTATACTTTTTTTTTATAATTGTTACTATTATTTTTTAATTTTTAATTTTATTTATAAAGAATAACTATTATTATTAAAAAAATATTAATATTAGATTATATCTTATTATTATTACTATTATTTTTCACATCGATCCTTGTTACCTATTAAAATATTGTTACTTTTTATTATTAATATTATCATCATTGTTATTGATATTATTTCTTATTTTGTAGTATTATTTTATATTATATTATATAAAAAACATAATAAATTGTTTTGATTTGTGGGGTTGAAGTTAAGTTTTTTTGCACAAAGTATCTCTTTACTCTTTAGTATAGGTCACAATTTAGTTCTTTAGATATCCTCGGTTTACTCGGGTGCCACTTGTTGCACTCACTCAGATGCTCAAGTTAGTATTTGTCTGAATAGTTCTATAATAAATATGTAGTAAAAGTAACTAGTTATATGAATATCATACCGGTATTGATAGGCTTTCGTGATGGACTTCTCATTAGAACTAACCCAGTTATGGCCCATGTACCCGTAACTTGGCTTAGGGTTAACGTAATTATTATTGACAACTAATATGATTAATATTCTGACCAACTGTTTTGTTACTTGTTGTCACGACCACCCGATCTATTACTGACCGGATAGTCATATGATACATAAACTATACAACATAATTGATTATGTGTTATATAAGATAGAAATGTTATTTTTAAGCTTAAATTATTAAAATAGGGATAAATATATTGTTTCGGATGTAGGGTCGAGTAACTCCACAAAGCACACATTCACTCATTTACTCCTTAGTCGTACAGGTAACAATATTCGTTCTTAGTCTAAGTTTTCCTTCGTCAACACTCCAAACTGATCGAGAGTATTTGCCAAAGGTACTAAATCAATAATTAATCTGGACAAAATTAGATTAAATTCACAATAAATGTGATCATCTATATCTTACCTTTGACCTGTATTTATAGTTTTTGAAATGAGTCTAAGATTAGTGGAATCCTTAAATACGGTTCAATCTCAACCCACTACACTAATTGATACTTACATTTAATCTTGATTCTTAATATCTCTTAAAAAAACAACATTTTGTTGTTAAAACAGACTGTCGAGTTTGGCTGGATAACATTTATCTTTGTCTTGTCCAAATTTAAAAATTTAAATATGAAAGACTGGCCGCTCTTTTTTAGGGTGTGGCTGTGTGGCCATACGGTACATATATAATTACTTATTGCAAACTTTTTTTTTTATTGAAGGATGAAAAAGAAAATATTCTTTCTCTAAATACATCATGGTCTTTCTTAACACTTAACTAAGTACAAACATAGATTTTCAGTGTTTTTTTCCGTACAGCATTACATTTTCGTAAAAAGAACACTATTAGAGTTATTAATAGAATATTTTTATTATTTCTTATTATAATTATTATTTATATTGTTAAGAATTTAAAACAACTTATTCACATATGTTGAGCTGAATTAGATTATTTCACAATGAAACGGATTAAATGAGTTTTATGAGTTTTACTACATAATTACATGTTTGTGGTTATATCATTTTTGTTTTTTAGACTTTTAATAATATCTTCTTGAATTTTTGCATGTCCCACGTCTCCATCTTATCATGTCACGTGTTAATATATTTACTTCATAGTTATATTTAATTAATTTCAATTAAAGGAGAAAAATTAATTTCTTTGTTGGATGCCAGCAACCATTTATAGAAAAAGGCCTGGATCATGAGGAGACATGGCCCCTTTATTTTGCAGTATAAATTCAATAGCATTAAATCAAGAGTGAAGCTATTATATGAGGACCAAGTTCATTCATATTTTACACACAGATTTATTAAGGTTTATTTTTTTTATGTAATAATTAAAAAGGTTTTTATATGTTGCCGACAATGCAAGTTTACGTCCCACTAACTGTTTCCAATTTCGTCTTCATTCAAGAGATAAATTGTTTGAATACATACATACATACATACATATATATATATATATATATATATATATATATATCATAATTACTTCAAATAAATACTTCATTTATAGACTGTTCAAATATAAAGATAAGATATTTTTAGAAAAGAATGTGAAAAAATTAAACTCAATTACCATTGTGATATTTTAAGAGTTTTCTTAGATTGGAGACTATGCCAGCCTTATTATTTGTTTTGAAGTATTACATTAACAACCTTTATATATCACATTAACCTTAATAGTTAAACACCTTACATCATATATTCTTATAAAAAAAGTTGTAAACTTTAAATAATAAATATTGGAATCACACGTGAATTATATTTGCAATGAATATAAATGAGTGAAAATCACACTTTACAAATCAATTTTGTAAAATTAAATTATGTCTAAAGTTAATTTCTTAATATAGTATCAAAATAATGAGTTTGAGTTTATCATAATAAATGTAACATCTCAAAAATTTTATATGAAACATATAATATATAAGGGTGACCATTATAATATAACATAACAGTTGAAGGATTGCATATGTAGTGATAAGTTTACAGTCATCTAAAATTGACCATAAATTTAAAATTTTATTTACAATACAGTATTTCAAAATAGATAAGGCAGCTAAGAAGAATCCTAAAAACTAAATAGTTGCGTCATCTCCCTCCAAAGCTTGCTCTAGAGGCACCTCATCTACCTCTGCTCACATCCAAGTGGGTGATCATTGCAAAAGGAAGAACACACACATACAAGACACAAACAAACAGCAAGGGTAAGCTAGGTTGAAAAGCATACATGTTATCTTATAGCATTAGAAATATAAAATCACATTCATACAAGTGAGCAAGCAAAACATCATATCATGTTATAACACAGACTAGGCACTTGTGGCGACCTCTACTGCTTTGCAAAGCCATTTCTAACGGGTTTCACCCTACCACACACAAGGTAAGTCCGTTACTGCGCAATAGGCGTCAAGGTAGCGCCTACACTAAGACCTCCTACTATTCTCACTGTGTACATCAATCTTCTCTAAGTGAGAATGAAAGATCATTAGAGTGTTAGAATAACCCCCAAGACTGAGCTTCCTATATTCATTCTAAACACTACAATGATCTCACCAAGAGATCTTACTTTCACCACAATCATCACAATGTCTTTCCTTTTAAATCATTAACATACCATCTTCTAATTATATAATCACATTCAATACTGTATTAAATCATATATGTAACATACATCATCAACCATTTTAAAACAGAAGAAGAAAATAACAAACCAAAGCGAGCCAAGTCGCTCAGCGCACAAGGTCGCAAGGCGCGACCAGATGACTTTCGCATAGCGCACCCTATGCGCTATGCGAGCCACCACACATGGGCTACCCTTCCTAGTTAATTCGCATAGCGAATTAGATCGCCTTGCGAATTAACTCACAGAGGCTTCAGGCCTCACACTCTCGCTAAGCGCCTCTCCAACGTTATTCTAATTAATTAGATAATTTCCCAGACCTATACTAGTGGTAAAGCAACCAATTTTAAGCGACTCACCAGATAGAAGGGAACCCTCTGCAGCGATTCGCATAACGCACAGAGTCGTTATGTGAATGCCCTGGCAAAGAGCAATTCTCCATGGTAGCTCGCTGTGCGAATTAATTCGCACAACGAGTCTGCAGAATCTGCAACACTCTAAAACCTACATAATTAAGCAACTTCAACCTCCATTACCAATTCCAATCATTTTGGTGAACTTCTAACACTCCTAATTCGAAGTATATGCTTATTTAAACTAACCTAAGTGTTTTAAACCCCTCCTACCATCAATCTCTATTGTTCAAGGATCAACTCCTATTCTAAAACACCCATTTCCTCAACTTATAGACTTAATTCAAGATTTACTACTTAGAACCGATTTTTCTTCATTTTAGCACTTCCAGCAAGTCATAAATCACTTATCTAAATTGTCCCAAAGGTCTAATTCAGTCCATGACCCCTAGATCTCAAAACCACTACCCTACTTCCCTTAATTTTGCCTAAACACTATAATCAACTTAGCTTTTTACCTAGTAACTTGCACAACATGATTCACAACNTTCAGACACTCAATTTCAACATCACACATTCTGCTCATACCATTTCCTAACCATAAACTCACAGTCTCATGATTCACACATCAGAAAGCACATGTTCTAACACATAAATTCATCAAATTCTACTCAAACAGTAATACATTCTACTCAAACACTATAATCAACTTAGCTTTTTACCTAGTAACCTGCACAACATGATTCACAACNTCCAGACACTCAATTTCAACATCACACATTCTGCTCATACCATTTCCTAACCATAAACTCACAGTCTCATGATTCACACATCAGAAAGCACATGTTCTAACACCTAGATTCATCAAATTCTACTCAAACAGTAATACATTCTACTACCCAGTCTACACATGCATTATCTTACAATCACAAAAAAACCTAACTCACACACACGACAATTTCACAAATTAGAAATAAACCCAGCTTCCCTTACCTCTAGGTCAAACACCTCAAATTACAGGACGATCCAACTAGCCCTTGCACCACAAGAAACTTAGAGACACCTACAAATCATCAATTGATGATAGAGGACAGTTCTTAGAACCCAAATTGAGTTAAGGATTGAGGGGAAACATAAAAAGGCTATATGCAAACAAAATCTGCTACATGGTCACAACCTTAAGACGCACGAAAAAGAGGAAAGCACTTACCAGTTGAAGAAACAGGAAGTTAATCTATTGAATGGAAGCCCACAACGCCATACTCACTTAAGCGGTTCCTGATTGTGGAACAAACAGCTCAGTGAAGAGTAAGGAAGGAAAGAAGATAGAGAAAAAGAAAGAAAAGCTTTGAAGAGTGGTGTTAGTTTTTTAGAAAAATGGTATGAGCTTGTAATGTACATGTTTACAAGTTAGTCTTTATTTTAGAAATATTTGCTCACACCACTTATCTGCTACCACGCGTGCACCATCAAAGTTATTCTTTTTTCATTCCTTACAATAAAATTTGTTATTTGTTAAACTTATGCCACCTACTATTATAATATTTATTGCTTGTTAAATCTATTGTATCACCTTTTATCAAATCATTATTGAATTACTTATTAATTTCTCTTACACTTGAGTATATATGTTTAATGTGAGAAAATATATTAAAAATTTCATATCAAAAATTTCATATCAATAATAAAATTAATTTATAATATATGAGTATATACAAATCTCATTTTATAAAATTGATTTTGTAAATTGAATTAGACTTAAAATCCATTTATTAATAAACATATAAAAATAACAAAAAATTCACTTAAATAAAAACTTAAATTTCATATTTTTCCCTTAAATTATAGCAAAGATGTCTAGCCTCGGTATCAAGAGGTGAATTTTGTCTATTTTTTCTTTTATTTTTCTATATTTTTTTTTATTTTTCTATATTTTTTATCTTTAATTTTGATAATTTTGGGGACACAGATTACATCATCTGGAATCGTTTTTTTATTTCAAAGTAATATTATATTTCTAAATATGTTTAATATTATATTTCTAAATATGTTTAAAAATATCTAACGTATAAAAATTTATAGAGAATAATGAATCCAAAGAGAATGAAATGATTATAAAAGAAGTATCTATTTCTTCTCACACACTTATACAATTATACAATTAAGTAAATTGACAAAAATTCGCAGAAAAAAAAATTATAAATATACTTTTTTACATAAATGTGAAAAAGGTGTTTTTGGACCTAATGACACGTATAAATCATGAACTTGTTGCATTGCAATACTTTTTGGTATGGTACAGAGCATGTGCATGTTCACTCGTGTGTATAGAGAGACATGTGATTTCTTTCAACTTTGTAAAACAGTATATATATAATAATTATAGTTCCACAATTTTTTCCTTCAAATAAAAAATAAAATAAACTTTTAAAATTAAAATTTGTTTAGGTAGAAATTAGTTAGTAAACAATTTTATATAATTATATAAATTATTGAATTTAACTTATTATGCTTGGGTAATCTTAGTTTATAAGAAAATTATTTTATTCATTTAAGAAATATATGAAAAAAATATGCCCAAATATATCCATAATGCAATATTATATATCAGTTTGAACTAATGAGTTGATACAGTTAAAGTTAGGCATAAATAAACATACCTCAAACTTTTAACACGAGATATACAGTACATGTGTCTGTTTTTGTTTGTATGGCCATGTATGTGTACATACGTGTCAGTTTCAAACTCTTACTATACTAGTATTTTATATATATATATATATATATATATATATATATATATATATGTGTGTGTGTGTGAGGTTTTCTTGATAATTAAGTATAATCTTTTGATATGTTTTTTAGAATTTCAACAAACAAATTGCATAATATTATAATTTTTTTAATATCATCATAATTTTCATATATTTAATTAAAAACGCACGGAATTGATAGCTAAATAAATATGCTATAATAGACAAAGGCATAGGGTTATTAGTGTATCAAATTCATAAAGCAAAATAATTAATAATTTTTCAACCAAAATAGTACTTATAATGATCACAAAATTTTCACATAGATGAAAAATAATGGAATAACTATTTTTTTTTAATTAAATTTAAGTTAGTGTACAAATGTATGAAAAGCAATAACTAAGCATCTTAATTGAAAGGGGAAAGACATGCAGCAGGTAACTTTACCACCTTAGTACAAAGAACCTAAAAGCCAATAGAAAAATGTATAGATTTGCAAAATAAAAAACCAAAGTATTCATTGTATTAAAATGTGAAAAAGGAATTCGATATATCATTAATATTGCATTTTGTCATTTTGTGATCATATAATTTTAATTCCAATGAATCTGAATACTTGTGAAACATTAAGCCCATGAACGACAAATACACTAAGAAAAGAGACCAAAAAGTCTCAGACCTTTTTTATATTTTGAGATTAAAAAATATGAACGACAATTAAATTAAATTAATTTTCTTTTTAAAATATTTGTGAGATTAAAAAATATGAACTAGATTTAAAATACTGTGAATATTTCTTTCTTTCTTTTTAAATGAATATCTCTCCATAATTAAAGGGATAAGAAGTGAATTTGTTTTAATAACAAGTACACAGTCCAATCAATTCCCATAGGTAAAACTCCTAATACATGATTAACTTTAGTTGCAGAAAAATTAGAAAGGAATTGCAAAGAGATGTTGAGTAACCCGTGCTAAAAGTAAAAAGAAAAAAAAAAAGGAAAAATGAAAAAACATGTATACTCAACTCAGTTATTATTATGGTAGATAAGATAAGATAGGTAATGATGGTAGTCATAGTTATAGATGTACTTGTAATGTACACTTTTGTTTCATTTGCAATAACTTAAAGTCTAATTCTCACACACACACTCACACGCATTATCTTTCTTTCTTTTCAAGACTTTTTTGTTCTTGATTTGGTTACATAGATCTAGGACTAGATTAACTAGAACAACCCATCTGTAGTTTCCTCTAGTGACATGTTCATGAGATCTTCGTTGCACTGAGGTGCACCATCCTCGAAAAGCCAATTCTCCAGCAGCATCAGAGGCACTTGCGTCTCTACGTTTGGCTTGCTCTCCACCAAGTTCGTGTTCTCTTCTGCTGACACAGACTGTGAATGGAAGCTCCACAAGGAGTCAAGCTGGTCCTGTGTGCTTTGTGTTCCCTCACTCGAACTAGACCCTGTGGTTACCATGTTGCTCATGGAGTAGTTTGATTCGGTTTTGTTTGGAGATTTTTTCATCCAATTGTCCAGCAACCTGGCTATGTTTTCTGTGCTTGAGGCATACAAGGATGATGTTTTGTTTGGTGATGTGGGATGGGAAGAAGTCGAAGGTAGTTTGGTCTCAGGGAAGATTTGGCTTGGTTTGTCAAGGGACAAAGCCTCACATAAGGCTTGTTTGGCCATGTGGATATCTGTTTGAAGTCTTCTCTCCCATTGACCCTTTGGCTGTGAACAAGAGTTTCCCTTGTCATAATTGTTACCTTCATCGTCACCTTCCTCACTCTGCATCTTCTTCAGCTTCTTTTTCAAATGGGTATTCCAATAGTTCTTTATGTCATTGTCTGTCCTCTGTGGAAGATAGGAGGCTATTGCAGCCCATCTGCACCCATCACAAACACTTCACGTCATCATAAATTCATCTTTATCAAAATCCCATTATTACAAAACAGATCCCAAAGCCTTTTTCCTTTATACAAAATTCCCAAAACTCATCAAGTCAACCTTTTCCATTCATGCCAGACAAAAATCCAACCTTTAAACTATCAAGCCTTTAACATAACAAGCTAAATATATTTGGTACCTGTTACCCAAAAGGGCTTGGAGGTGGATTATCATTTTCTCTTCATGATCGGTGAAATTGCCTCTTTTGATTCCAGGTCGGAGATAGTTGGTCCATCTGAGTCGGCAGCTTTTGCTGCATCTCATCAACCCTAAAAAAAAAATCAAAGTTAATAAAGAATAAAAGTAACCTAGTTAGAAAAGAATGAAAAGGCAAAAGAATTGTGAAGGAAGAAGTTACCTGTATTAGAGGGAACCAATCTCCAATTCCCGGGTCCATGTTCTTGAATGTAAGAGACCAAGATGATGTCTTCCTCAGGAGTCCATGGCCCTTTCTTAATCCCAATTTTGTCACAGCAAGGTGGTCTTCCCATTTGGTATGAAGGAAAAAATAAAAAATAAAAAGTCCTTTTTCTTGTTTTGTTCTTGTATCCCTTGTGGATTCCTGCTATAGAAGGGAGTGAGTGTTTGAAACGCAAAGACAAGGTTCTGCAACTGGGACTGCCTTGTCTATTTTCCATGAGTGGTATATATATAGGGAAAGAGAAGAACTTGTTGGGTTAATGCCTCACTGCAGAAAAAACTGAGGTGGTAATATTACCAAGGAAAAGGAGTCAAAACAAACATTTACTCAACCATTGCAAAAGTCCACTCTTCTTCCCTCTCTTTCTATATTCACATTTCACACACAAATCAGTCGGCATTCATTATTATGGCAACTGTAGCCAAATCCTTACTTCCCATTATGTAAAAACAAATCAAGTGTACAACTGCTTAAATTAGTTCATACTGTATGTCTAAGTTAAATTATTTTATTTATTCTTTTTTATTATTTATTAATCAAAATAAGAAATCTATAATTAATTATTAATGATCTACAATCAATTATGGATACTCTATAATAAATTATGTATGTATGTATAAGACACTTCTAAATTATTATTTTATTAACATAATTCATTTGGTTTTCATCAAAAAGACATCCCCGAACTGCATAATTTGTGTTCAAAATAAAAAAATAAGGGTTACCACTACCCCTTTTACATATTTAAGATGTTTAAGATTTAAAATTAATATATAGATAATTAAGAATATTTAATAATAATAAAATGTTGGTATTGGATTAACTATCTTTACTTAGTGCATTTTGTAAGAATATATGATTACTGGTGAAAATTGAAAATTTTAAAATATAAAATTAGCTTCTAGATGAAATGTAAAATGTTGAAAAATGGAAAAAGAAAGTATTATAAAAAAAATTAGCATTTTTTATTGATTCTCTTTTTTTTTCTTTGTATTTATCTCCTACTTTCGTTTCTTAGCATTTATTTTTATGACATTAAATGCATTTAGCTTTTAGTAGTGAATATTATATAATAAATATTAAAAAAACGTTAAAATTCTAAAATTACATCTTAGGAAAAAAATAAGTATCTAAAGATATATGAAAAGAACGTAATATCAAAATAAGAACGCTCTTTTATTAATTCTCTTACTTTTCTTTGTATTTATTTTTGCGACATTAAATGCATTTAACTTATATTAAATGCCTTTATACTAACAGTGAAAATTTGTACGAGAGTATGACAATTTTTTTTTTAAATAAAGCGTCAAATGTATTAGAAAATAATAAGACTAACAACAATTATAATAAAAAAATACAGCTATATATTTTTATACAAAAGACAAATTTATTTTACGAATTGATAAATTAAAAAATAATATATACATATATGTAGAAATAATTTACTATATATTATAATTTCTTAAAATAACATTTTAATTGTTGATTAATACCCTTAAAATTTGAAAACTATTTATTTGCCATTTATGTTTTTTATTATTATTTCATACTTTGCTTATGTGAATGAAATTTTCATTTTTCTCCACAGAATAGTGTGTCTAATAATATTGGGTTTTGGATATTACAAGTTGTTTTCATGGTAATTAAAACTCAGGCCTTGTGATGTGTGCTTGATGATCGTGTGGTTCACAAGGTCTTCAAGAACACAACCTTTTCAACTTCACCATGTTATCACCGGTCGGCATAATGAAGAAAGAAGAATGTTAGTAGTATGGTTTATTAATTTTTTCATTGGGTTAAATATGTTTTTAGTCCTTTACTTTGGGATGATTTTGGTTTTAGTCCATTTTTAAACTATGGTACAATTTAGTCCTTCAACTTTAAACAACTCTGGTTTTAGTCTTTTTTACCAATTTTTTTTAATTTTATTTTATTGTTTCAAACAGTTCATTATAGCATTTGGATTGTTTAACATATTTTTGCTTCAATGTTAACTAAGAAACGTGCTTGAAACAACAAATAAAGTTAAAAAAAAATTGGTAGAAAAGATTAAAACCAGAGTTTTCTAAAATTGAAGGACTAAATTGTATCATAGTTTTTGAAAATGGACTAAAACCAAAATCGCCCCAAAATATAGGGACTTAAAAATATATTTAACCCTTTTTTACTCTTCCAAAACTTCCTTTTTATATTTATTCTTTTTTTTAAAAATTTGGACTTGTCTTTTATTAATAAATTTTATACTTAATATTGGAAAAATACAATGAGGACATGTGGCCCTCTTCAAACTAGAAATACGACTTTCCGGTATCTTGTCGGTTATTAATTTAAGTTATGGACTGATTTTTTTAATGATATAAAAATAGTGATTTTCTTCATATTTATCTTCTTATATTTTCACGTCTCCTTCGATCAAATTTGATATCGGTATGATGAAACTCAAATCTGATTCCATAACAGCATTAACACTGTAAGTTTTGTCCTAGTTAGAGTTACATCTAATTCAGTCAAGATTCCAAAAATTTTAGACAATATTAGAATAACTGTGTATCAATAATAAAATTATATATATGATTAAAAATGAATAAAAGAAATAAAATAAAAATATACTGCCTTGTACTTTTTCCTAAGTATCTTCCTTAAAAAAGTTTACTTCTATCACGATTTTGATTGAGTTGACTAACATTGTGACAAATTTATTAAAAATATTAAATTAAGTTAATACTTTTTTATTATTATGTTAAAAGTTTAATTGTTTCTAAGTGATTTGGTTGAATTTAGTCCATTGAATCCAAATTATAAAATATAATATATTAAAAGTTGCAATTTTCAATATTGGAAAACAAAATATTTATTAAAAGTTGAGGAGTTATTTATCTTACTCTAATAAACTCCAATCTTTGAAGAATAAAAAAATTGTAGGTTTTCTTTAATCCTTAAAAGGCTTAATTTAAATGGTGCAAGTAAAATAATATTAGTTACAAAGACATAAAATTTCAGAAAATGATATTTTTAGAAGTGGTAGTAATCTAAAATCAGTAAGATTCGATTATTTTAATACTAAACGATTTTATTATAAATTTTTTTGTTATAAACGAGTTTCATTATTTTAAAACGTATCATCTCTCTATAAATCACTTTTCTAGAGTTCTTTCTCTTTTCTCTAAGAGTTCTAACTCCTGAGTCATCTCTTTGACGATCAGGAGGTATCAAATCGACCACGACAACGAGGTCTATGTTTCTACCCGATCAGTTTGTATAATAGAACAAGTAAGTTTCTACTCCTTTTTCCCTTTTCGTTCCCAAATCTGTTTTAAAGGAATCTTGTGTTGTTGCATGTGTAATCATGTCTCTCCTACTCATTCTTGGTTCATCTAGAGTTCTAAGGGCTCTGTTCGTTTTCAATTTGGTGTTTCGTAGGTTCGTCTAGCTATTCCTTGCAGTTCACGTAATCGGCGGAGCGCTCTTAGAGTTTGACATTTTCTCTGAGAGGTAAGGGAAGCTAGATGTTTTATCATTAACTATAATTGTTTTGCAAGTTTAATGGTTACTTGCTTATTTCTTGATTGAGTATTAATTTGAGTAATTATGTTAATTTAGTTCAAATAGATGTGTATGTTATTGTATTGTATGGTTTATGTTTGATATGATGAAATTACATGTATTTTTTGTCTTGAATGATGTAATATGAAGTGGTTTTGATGTTGGAAATTTAATTCAAAGCGTTTGGAGGGAAGAGGGATAAAATACTTAGGTGGTGAAGTTAAACAGGGAGGTTTTGATAGGTGAGTTTGAGAAATAGGTGTTAGGGTGAAAAAGCAATTGTTTCAGGGCTGTTATATGGTCATTTCTAACTTGTTTGGGATGAGAATTAGTTGTTATGTGTGTTAGTTCAAAGTTGTTTAAGTGTATTTTAGGGGTTTGAACTAGTGAGATTTTGAATCTTAGGTTCTTTGTATAATTGGTTATTTTAGATGGTGTTGATAAGTCATCTGTGACTTGTTGAAGTCCCTAAGTTGAGCTATAACTGGTAGAATTAAATTTGGGTCTATAAAGTGAGATTTTTGTTAATGTTAGATTGAAATCTTGTGGTTAATCACTTTAAGATGAGTTTAGGTTGGTTTAGATATGTTTTTTTAAGTCCATTTGATAGTATAATACAATCTAGGAGTGTTAGGAGTTGGGAAAGATATATAGAATAGGTCATGAGTGGTTGAGTAATGCAAATTCTGCAGTTTTGGTGCTGCAGAATTATGCAGTCTCGTTGCGCGAACTCCCCGTTGAGTGAGCAGAACCCTTCTAGCTAAGCGAGAAGTTCGCTGAGCGAGAGGTGAGTGAGCAAAACCCGCTGTTTCTATTTTCGCACAGCGAGTTTGGGGCGTTGAGCGACCAATCTTGAACCTGATTTCATTCTTTTTATCTTTGCTTTCTGATACCCTTGATCTATGTTTTGATTTTTAGAATGGTGTAAAAGTATTTATGGTATTGTATGATCATTAATATTATATGTTGGAGTTCAATGTGAAAGTATATGGATATAAATATGGTTTCAAAGTTATGAAAGTTAGTTCCAAGGTGGAACTTCTTGGTGTGGTTCAAGTATCTTTAGAATGAAATGCAGGGAGCTCAATCTTGGGGGTTGTCCTAAAACTCTAATGGTCTTTAATTTTCAATAGAGAAGATTGGCACATGTGGTGAGAGTAGTAGGTGGTCCTAGTCTTAGGTGTTTCCAATATGATCCAAGGCGTGAAATAGACTAACCTTGTGAGTATGGTTGGGTGAAACCAATTGGCAATGACTTTGCAAAGTAGTAGAAGCCACCACAAGTGCTAAACCCGCCGTAACTCAACATTCATTCTAAGTCCAGACAGTCCATACATGTTAGTGTCATGCATAAAGTGTTTAATGATGGTGTATTGATATGTTTGTTGTATGTAAAGTGTTTGAATGGGTTTATATTTATTATTCTTTAATTGTAAACTAGTTTACCCTTACTTTTGTATTGTTTGTCTGTGTGTTGTTCATTCAATAAAATATGAATGTATCACACTTTGTTGGTGTGCTTTTTGTCCATGAGTAAGAGTTTGTGTTTCAGCAAATTATAAGTAAGGAAGTAACAAGGAGATAAAGTGTAATGAAAAAGAAAGATAAGATTTTTATTTAAAAGAATGGAAAATTAAATTCAAAACATTTCACCTAAAACAAAGGTGAAGATGAGATTGTGCCAGAGTAGAGGCAACAATGGCACATAACAAAAACAAGTGATGCAAACACAAAAGACGGAGGCAAGTAATGTAGAAAACTGGTTGAAAAGAAGAATAAATGTAAGAATTTTAGAGTTGAGGTGAAGGAGAAGACACATTACAACAATATTTATGTTTGATGTCTAATATTAGGGTTGTGATATGGCAGAGGTGAACAACAAAGATGAACAACGGAGAAAAACCAAGAGGTGTAATATGAAGAAGATGACGTACTACCATAAAGTGCTTAGGTTTTTTCTATTGGAAAAGAAATTGAGACTAAGCTAAACCAAGAGAGAGTGATGTGAAGAAGAAGACGCACTACCACCAAAGTATTTAGATTTCTTTTGTTGGAAAAGAAATTGAGGCTAAACTAAACCAAGAAGCGGTGAATTTATTTTTAGAACTTTATTGAAAATATTAACCCTTTCTTTAAACTCTTCTTGAAACTAAGTCTAATTAAAAATTAAATGCAATTAATTAGGGAATCAAGATTGATAAATAATGTACACAAAAATACAAAAACATGAGAAAACAATGTGAAAAAATTAAGAAAGGATGAGAAAGATTACATAAATATATATATATATATATATATATATTGGTTCAGATAAAAACAAATCTTATATCTAATCTTAAATAATCAACCTTAAAACAATCAAAATTCATTATCATTATATGTCAATTACAAATACTCAACACATGTGAAGCATATAAAAATAGGAAATAAGCAATTCAATTTTCGAATGCATCTAAGGATATGTTTTACCCTCGGATTAAACCAATAGGAATACATCAAACAGAAGCATCTTTGATACGGACACACATTTGATGCATTCATGATACGATGTTTGATATGGTGAATTGATTTGGACACGATTTCCATCTTGGACACAACAGTTGTAACATGATCCACTCTTAAACACACGTATAATACCTACTTTGGGAGAAATAAAAAGTTAAAGGCTTAATTCATCATTTGGTTCCTAGTTTGGGGCTTTGTGTTCAAAGTCGTTCTACCTTTTAAAAAAGTTCAGTAATGACTCATGTTTTGTAAAAAACGGTTCAAGTTGGTCCTTTTGGCTTACAACGTTAAAAACATAACGGTGCAATTGCCCATCTGGCCAAAAAGTGAATGAGGTGTCCAGTTTTGTAATACGTGACATGCTGAGGCTAATTAGGATGTAAGTTTTAAAAATAAAAATTAATGACATGGAAAAGGTTTAATAGAGGTTTAAATAAAATCGTGGTTGTATCGTTTTACTATTGCTCGTGAAATTTTTGTTGTGTGTCATGACTAATTGCAGGGTGGAGGAAGTGAAGAAGTTCCCTTCTCCTTCACCATGCCCATCATCTACCTTTTCTTCACCTTTATCATCACCATAAACCTTCATTCTTTTAACACATACATGATCACATCTCACTTATGCAAATAGAAAAACAATAACTCATTACCCATTTCTTCATCCCGAACCCATAATCAACACATCATTCCAGCACCATCATTTTTCAAGTTTAACACTATCAAAACCCACATGGTCATCATCCAAAATCTGCATTCTCTTTCCCTTTCTCCTTTGTCCATTCATACATAGAGAATACAAAAAAACAAAGGGAAGTCACCATTCCACCACCACTCAACACATTGAACGCTGGAATCACAAAGCAATTAAAAACAGGGAGCAAGATAAGGAGAAATCCCAAATTGCAAGATAATGAACAACAAAACCTAAAACCTAAAATAGAATTACTCTTAGAAAGAGTAATATTTCAACAGCTTATCACTCTTCCTTTTCCGCAAACTAGACTCTATTAGGATTGATGTTGTATAACTACTTTCACCATGTAGTTTTGAAAATTGTTGCTCTTGTTCTTTTTTATCGTATGTTGAAGTTGTTGTGTGTCTCTTGATTAGCATGCCATCCATTTTATAACTGTTAAAAAATGGTTGTTGAAGCTTTTGTTGATAAAAAATATTTGATTCTTCATTAGCATCTATTGGCATTTTCTCATAAATACAAGGAAAATCTTGAAAATATCTTCAAATTGATCTTCAATCTTCACTTAAATTTTTTTTGTCATGAAATATTTTTGAGGTTTTAATCTTTTTTTTCCTTTTTTAAATCATAAAGAACTTGATTTAGAAACCTTCATTGTATCTTCTTCAACTTTTAAAATTTTTTTGTTAAAGGAGACTCGTGAAACTTATAATTTAAAATCTCATTAGTCACAATACCAAAAAAATGTTGATAATATATCATGATATATATATATATATATATATATATATATATATATATATATATATATATATATATATAATATCTCTATATATAGAGATAAAATGGTTGTTTTAACATTAAAAATAGTTTTTATTTAAAATGACATTTGATTAACAGTTATATTTTAATTTTAAATCATCATATAATAAATTATCACAGCAATTTAGTAAATGAAAACTTTGAGTAGCAAGGCTTTAAAGGAGGTATTATAAGGGTGTTACTCCTTCACCACCACACATAGCTCCCTACACCTCCTCATCCCTCTTTTGTCCTTTAGTAATTTTTAATTTTTGTTTTTATTTTTTTCCCAACACCCAACCACTTCATTAACGTCTCCACCCATCATCACTCTATGAATGCACCTCCGCAATAGTCAACCACTTCCATTTGAATGAAATTCCTCAATGTTCTTCTCTCTATGATTTTTGTTTGTTCAAAGTGTGGTGGTGTAATGTGGGGTTATTGTGGTGTGTTTGGTTGGAGATAACAAAGCTTCATTGTGGTGTCAAAAGGAGTAGTGGTGGGGAGGCTTCATCTTAGTAGTGGTGGTGGTTGAAGATTCACTAAATATATAAGTCTAAGAGTGTAACAGATGTGGATATGAGTTGATTCTTAAACGCATGTCAAGTTCCGTGTGTGGATATCCACATTCGTTGCATTTAGTGGCAGTGTGAGTGTCACTTAAATTGAAATGTATGATTCATGCTTAATGTCATTGCATGTTAGATTCTTCCAACCCCACAACGGGATTTAGACACTTTCTCATTCCTTCTAATGCTTTGGGCGCCGGAGCTGAAGCCAAAGCGTCGGAATATCCCTCTGGTGGCTGTGATATTGCTAAACCAGGATATCTCGGAGCCAAACCTATCGGAGTATAACCTTTCCACTCAGATTCCTCTTCTAAAGAACCAACCGGCGAAGTGGTCAATGCTAGAGCCTCAACTGGGGGAATGTGAAGCGAAATTCAGAACTGGAGCAAGAACTGGTTGGCTCGACGGCGAGTTAAGACTGCTTCTTGAACGAGCCGGAGGAGCCAACTATGCCGGCAAAGGCAAAGGAGAATGAGAAGGATAAACGTTGGATTGAGGACTGAGAATTCCAAGGAGGTCGTGAATGGCGAAGTAGTGGTCGTAATAAAGGTCGTGGAAAGAAAAGTTTACGCTGCCGACAAAGATGGCAAAGGTATTATAGTGCATAAGTTAGAGAAGGCGCTGAGGGAGGAACGTAGGAAACGTGTAACCGTCAGGGAGGCAGCGGAGGTGGGCGAGAGAGGCAACGAGGGATGGCGTGCAAACGAAGTGTGTCGGTGTAAGTGGAGGCGATCTGAGTCATGTCGAGTGCGAAGAGGGATGCGTCTGTGGGAGCGAAGAAGGTGAAGGCGCGCAAGGTGGCATTGTTGTCGTTTTGGTGAGAGAGAATGTTCATTTGGAGATCAGAGGTGATGATTGCGTTGCAAAGGTCGTAGCCTCTGGCCTTGCACCAACCGAGGGTGGGGGTGGGGTGGGGGGCTTGTGGTTGAGTGAAACAGAAAGGGGATCAGGGTTTTAAAAGTTAAAAAGTAAAATATGTAAAAGTAAAAGTGAAAAGAATAAGTTTGGAATTTAAGAAATATCAGGGAGGTGTTGGGAGAAGATGGGGTGGTGGAGGGAGTACCTCTCGTATTATAATTATTTGGTGACTAAGTCTTGTTTCTGTCAATCACTTTGTTTTAATATCATCTGATGGATTTAAGATTGTATTGTCTAGTAAAAAAGAATGAACTTCATAATTGTGTCGTCTGATCAACACTTCTTCATCCTATATGTGTAATTTCTCTATATAGCTACACATATTATATGGAAATGACATTTTTGATTGCATCTTAATAGTATTTGTTATAATCAAAACTATTTTTTCTAATTACATTTGTGATTGGACACCAACTACTTAGAGATATATATTGAGTATCGTTTGAGCATAAATCACTTTTGGATAAACAATGAGTGTTATTTTGGATTAGCAACCACTCTTGACTAAGTATTAAGCATTGCTTGGAAAAACAATCACTCTTAGGTAGGACAAGTTTATAAAGAAAGGAATCAAAAGATCACTAAAAGGCTAACTAAAAGAGGATTTACGCCTTAAAGTAAGCACAAGGTTAAGTTTACTCTTTTATATTGTTAAAGAACGCTAAAATGTTTTATAAAACCGATTG
Organism: Vigna radiata var. radiata; assembly: GCF_000741045.1. Classification (NCBI taxonomy): domain Eukaryota; kingdom Viridiplantae; phylum Streptophyta; class Magnoliopsida; order Fabales; family Fabaceae; genus Vigna; species Vigna radiata. Next base: position 11,074,426 of record NC_028353.1, read on the forward strand.
TACGTGCTAGAGTACAAGATTGTTTTCATTTAAAGATTCTTTTGTGTTATCAACCTTTCTTCTTAAATATATGCCTTCAATAAATTATAAGTCTTGAGAAAGTAGTTGTTGCAAATCATTTCTAGTTATTATGTAATGACGAAAGGTTCTTTATTTTGTGAAGCACTCAATCAAAATCTCTTAGGGTAATACTAGGTTTGTTGAAGTTTAACCTAATGAGCTCCTTCTTTTTTATGACGCTTAAAACATGAACACTTTTTAAACATCTTTATCAAATCAAGTTTTTATAAAATATTTTTTTGTTGAAAACTCATTCAAAACATAGAATATAATAGTATACTTCATAGATGACTTTATTTACAAGAAAGAGAGTATGTAACATATAAAGGATCTAAACATGACTCTAAGCAAACTTGAAGGATTTGAAAATAAAAACAAACTCCTAAGTCTTAACCAAACCAAAACAAGACAAAGAGCACAAATAAAAATCATGTTATATTTATACACATGTGAATTTATTTAAGGATAAAGAACAAATGAAATGAGTTAATTGACAAGAAATATGGACATACATAAGAGAAAAAATATAAAAGACTAAAAAATAATTGTGAAACAAGACATGAAAGAAAGAAAAACCAATAATTTCGTGTGTGTGTGTGAGAGAGAGAGAGAGAGAAAGAAAGACATAAAAACTATGTGGCTTTACTTCCTAGGTGCCTAGGTACTACCTTAATGTTTCCTACTTTTGGCTTATTCTTCATGATGTGGGACTTCCTTCCATGGGCTTGGACGTTGTATGTAAGGCCTATCATAGGTAATGTTGCCAAAACGGATCACCTGGCTCGACTCGGCTCGACCCATCACAGGTTGGTCACTTAGGGAGTCAACCTAACCCGCCTCATTTATTAACAAACCAGAAAAATTCGAACCTGGCCCAACCCACCACGGGTTGGTGGGTTAAACGGGTTGACTGACTTTTTGCAATTCAAATCTGAATAAAATTCATTTCTAAAATGATGTTAAACTCAAGACAATTCAAAATAATAAAAAAAAGTACAACATAATCTTTCTTGGTATACAGTCATGGTAAGTAAGGAGAGTATTTTTTAGAGTTTCATAAGATAATAAATTAATAAAATAAAATTAGGTGGATTGGTTAGTCAACCTAGCTCACCACGGGTTCAACGCGAATAAGCCGAGTTTAAATGAGCGAGTTGAAAATTGATCCGCATAAAAATAATAAATTTTTTTCCAACCCAACCCGGCTTAAATCTGTGATGTGTCAGGTTGGTCCACGAGTTATAATCCATTTCAACATCTGTAAACATAGGTCCAAACAATGTTTATGCAAAATCCTACAAATTTCTACTCTAAAGTAGCAAATAATTCTTTCTTAAAGTTTACTTTGAGACTTTTTCACCTGTGGTCAAACTCACAACAGTAAGATTGGTTCTGGCTTTAGCAGCTTCCAAAAATTGGTATTTACATCAACTAGATGTAAATAATGCCTTTTTACATGGGGATCTAGATGAAGAGGTATACATGTCTGTTCCTCTTGGCTACAAAACAGAAAAACCAGGCCAAGTTTGCAAGTTGTTG
>NC_028353.1:11076759-11110687 GCF_000741045.1 Vigna radiata var. radiata
GAATATAGAGCCTTAGCTTCCACAACATGTGAAATTCAATGGCTTTTGTATTTGCTCCATGATTTGAAACAACCTCTACCACAACCAGTTCCTCTGTTTTGTGATAATCAATCCGCTATACGAATTGCACAAAATCCAGCCATGCATGAGAGGACAAAGCACATTGAAATTGATTGTCGTCTCATAAGGGATAAAGTTCAAGCTGGTGTAATTAAGCTCCTGCCTATTTCTACTTCATCACAACTTGCAGACATTCATACTAAAGCTTTGCATCCAACACAATTTCAATCTTTGTTGTCCAAGCTGAGCATTAAGGATATATATGCTGCAGCTTGAGGGGGGATATTGGAATTATTTTATTATCTGTTCATATCTGTGCATTTATGTTTATATATTTTTATACTTATATTCCTTTTTTATATTGCTCTGAACAATTATATATATCAATTGTACTCTCTCTTTATTATGAATAAGAAATACAATATTTTATTCTTTCTTCTTTTCTAACAATCTTCTTCTTTCTTCTTAGTCCCTTGTGGTTGGATGGTTTCCATTACGCTCTTCATCATTCACATGTTTTTTCATAAATTTCTTACTAACTTTAATTAACCTGGTAACATACGTAAAGAAGTAAGTTACCAAGTTGATTATTGTACAATACATGCACATATCATTTATCTTTTATGGTATTATAATTCATTTGATATAGTCCACACAGTACAATATGAATTAAGAATAAAGTGCATAGGAAAGTTTTCATTCTTATTCATTCCCAAGATCTGTAAATATTGTAAATTTTCTCATCTCTAGTTTATGTAAATTTTCATTCTTATTCATTCCCAAGATCTTAAGATACGATTTGAACCTTCAAACTTTATGTTGATCATCGTATTCCTTAATTTTCCAACAAGAAACTAGTTTGAAAGTACTATTTCTTGAATCCCATAAACTTTATATCCTAAAGCCCACTGTAACACTTTCAGATTTAGGTAGAGGTTAATATTATTTGTAAGAGTCATCCTCTCTAATTTTGTTAAACAAGTTGATTTTGTTAAATTTTTTTAAGGTTTACAATGAATTTTTGTTCACTGATGCCTGTGTTATAAATAACGTTATATTTTCGTTTCAATATAACGAGATCAAGATACATGTTTATAATAAATAACTGTAAAATATGTAATTATTTTATATTTATATAACTTTATATCTTATAAAAACAAAAATGGAATAAATAATACTCTTAATATTTCATTTTAAAATAAATTACATTGTTTATTTATAAATAATCATCAATTTATATGTATTTAGAATTTTAATTTTTAATTCCCAAAAATTTTATTTAAATTTTAATTAATATACTATATAGGATATATGTGTTATCAGTTGAAAACAAAAGATAAATGTGCAGGAAAAAATTTATAGGGACATAAAAGCCATTTTATTGGAAACATAAGAAATGTTAATTTCATTTTAAATTAAAAGATATATAAGAAACATCCAACATTATTTTATTGAAGGCGAGGAGAATTCAACTTTTATCTTTATTTAGAAAATGAAAGATAACTTTTAAAAATGAATAAATGAAGGTAATTTCCCCATATTATAAAAAAAATCATATTTAGTTTCTATTTCTTATATTATTAATTAATTTTATTTTTAAAATAAAACTATTTAATTTCAATTTCATCATTATGACTTTGGCTCTTCGACTTCGTAATCATAATCAATGTGGTTTGAAGAGGGAAACATATAACACTACTAAAGTCAAAATCAAAGAGGTTGAATTTAAAAATTGATGGACCTTGTTGTCAAAAAATAATTGATGGACCTAGGGTTACAATTGAAATGATTAATCAGCATTAATTTTGTGAATTAAAATTTTATATCTGTAATTTTGGAGACTAAAATCAGTCATTAATATTATAACTTTAAAGATTGATTGGTTGTTTTAAATTTTTTGAAGTATTGGAAATCCTATTTTGTTAAATTAATTGGCAGATTCTAACCACATATTGAAATCACAAATCCTGACAAATAATTGATTAGTTATGTAATCAAGGTAGATTAGACCAGTAACTAGTTCAGAGGACAAATGAGTAGTACTAGCATTATTATTACTCTTAATTCATCGATATTTGAATTTAAAAATAAAGTAAATTTCCCTATTTTAAAAATAAATTATGAAACCAAAATTATATAATCTATAAATTAAAGGAATAAGAAACATATTAAGGAAAAAATACATCTTGTTTACCGATCATAAGAACAAACTCTTTAATTTATAATCATTTAAATTTGTAAAAGAAAAAAAAGTTAAACGACTATCATGAAGGTATTTTTGTTTCAGTTTGAAACCATCCGTGAAACTAGGTTGGTTCATTTCTGGACTTGGGACCATTGTCTGTCAAAAGTTCAGAATAAAAATACAAGATATAGCTAACCGCCATTCCAAACTTTTATCTTCTTCTTTATACAGTTTTCTATATTTTCAACAATGGCAACCTCTGCCATGAATTTTACTGCATAAAAAATAGCATATATAACTTATGTTTGTGGCCATAGAATAAATTACAAGCTGTACCTTCAATTAATTTCTCTTGCAAACCATTGCATTTGTAAGTGTGCATGCATGTAATCATGTCATGCCTTCATGCAAATTAAATTTCCATGTATATTTCTTCAAGTGTCAGATTTAGCAGCAGACAGAAATTATTAATTATCTCACTGTTATTCAAGTTTCAATGCATCATCCAGTCCACAATAGTTAAGTTAGATACTTTGAACTGTATGTGACTTTCAACATTGCTGCCATTGGCTATGGTGGTTCACTTCGGCTGTGCACTGTCAAAGTTATATAATTATTATGTGCACAACAAAACTATAAATTTTGTACAGTGCAACATCATATTTTTTATTTAAAATAATAAATTTTATAAGAATGGATCAAAGTATAATACTTTTATAAACTGACTAACTAAATATTTAAAAAATCATCAGAGCAAAGTGAAAGTAATATTCTTAAGTCAATTTTAGCATGAATAATTTGATCTTATATAGTTTAAAACAGGTTTAATATTGATCTTTGAGTGAGTACTCCATTAAGTGATTAAATTACAATTAAAATTCTTCAAAAATATTTATTGATTTTAATTATTTTGAAATTATGTATATATACCAAATTATCAATAGTATTAAAATGACATGGATTTGTAAGTATTTCTCCATTATTAATCTTAGAAGGAGAATTTGATCATGTTTTTTAAGTTTTGAAACAACATGCTTAATAGATGAAAAAAATATTCTTTAGCATACTTTTGTATTTATTTGATAGTATCTTCTTTCACTTTTTACTTTTTTTTTAAAAAAAAAAATATAAAAAATTATATTTATATGATCCTTTTATCTTTATATTTCATGTTAAATGAATGTTAAAATGTGTTATAATATTATTTTTCTAAAACATATTTAGAGAAGCATGAGTTTGGACAGAAATGCTTCCACTGTGAACATAACATCTTTTTCTTTTTTTCATAGGCAAATGTTGAAATACTTACAAGAAAACAAAAAGTAAGGAGTATAGGAAGTGTGTGCTAGGAAGTGCTTTCAATGTGGGACTATCTAGGTAGGGGCCATGTGATTGCTCAAGACTTTTGGCTTGTGTGAATGATATTACATTGAACTCCAACTCCACTTTTGCAAAATATAACATGCAGAATGATTGCTCAATATGTTGGTTGTTTTGCTTCTTTCCAACACCAACACTCATGATTCTAGTGTTAATGTTCACGTGTTACACTTGTCAAATACTTTCCTTTAACCTATGTTGGAGAGTGCTAAAGTTACTCAATTTCTTTACTTTTACTCAGGAGATAACAAAATTTGTAATCTGGTTGGTCAATTACACAGATTGAATCTTGGTAAAATGTTTTTGTTAGTTAAAACATTCACTTATTTTGCTAAACATTATTAATTATTATATATGTAACAAATTGAAATTAAATTGTTACTTCACATAATTAGACAAATAAATAAATTGAAAATTATAATCATTCAAACATTGTTGTATAGTATTCTAATTTTTGAAAAAAAAAATACTCAAATTGTCAATCTGCATGATTAAAAGTAATAAATAAATTATAATTAAAAAATTATTAAAATTAATGATAAAAATGATAAGGAGTCATTGTTATTGTATTAAATGTAAACCTATTTTCAACTTGAATTGAATCTTTTTAATTTGTTCATTAAATGAGAATAATTCATTTTCACACACATTTAAAAAAATTGGATTTTTTCAACTCAATCTAATTTGAATTTAAATACGTTAAATCATTCGCACCTTTTTCGTTTGGTTGTTAAAGTTGTGATCCTACCAAAATTACACTCAACTTAATATATTTTCAACAGTCAACCCACACCATATGAGTTAATATGATAAATATTCAACATAGAAATATATCATCCTTTATTAGCGACTTGAAAGAAAGTGTTTGCGAATAATCATCTTATTAAAAGATGAGAACAACAACAAAATAAAAAATAAGATATTTGTGGTATTTAGTTGCAAGTAAAGCTATGAATAAATTTCTTTCTTATAATTAACTTAAAACTATTAAATTAAGAATAATTTCTTCGAAAAAATTATTATATTTTATACTAAGTCTACAAAAATAGTAAGTTGGTACGTATTAATTATACATTAAACTTGAGTGACAAAAATGAGTGAGTTTAAATAGAAGTTTTCCAAGGGTTCCAGAAAGTTATAGAAATTATTACCGATAACAATTGCTGTCAGCTGTCCATTTAATTTATAAGGTTGTAGTGGCAATAAAAATGACAATATACCTACCCATCCCCTTAGAAAGAAACAGGAATATCTTGCTACCATGAAGGAACTCTGTTGCATTTTCAAAATTCAATAGCAAAATATTATTTAATTAACAAATTATTAAAAATATTAATGATTTGTATTATACTATGTTATGTACTAATAATTTTCTAGTATAACACAATTATATATATAAGTGATTTTGTAACTATTTAATTTTTATTTATTTATTTATCAGTTTTTAAAATGACAACTTTTTTTATATATCACTTACTCTTTCAAACCAATTAGTATTTTCGTCTTTTTTTCGTACACTTTTCATTTTCTTTTTCTTTTCAACCGAAGGAAGAAATAGAATAAATAATGTCTGAATTTCGACCTAAATACATACACCAACCACATTAAAGATTTTGCTTTCCCTTATAGTTATCGAAATGAAAGCATAGCTTAAATCAAATTGAGAGCATAATGAGGCGCATATACACATAATTCGCCAGATAAGATTTCTTATACGATCGATCTCATTGCTTTAGTATTTGGATAAATAATTTGATTAAACGTTTATTAAATAAGAATTGATCATATAAGTATTATGTGGAGAGAGTATTGCTACGTGCTCCTTTAAAAAAATTGTGTCACGTGAATCCAATAAAAATGTTATATGTAATAATTTTAAAAGATGTGACACTAATTTAAGTGATAGTCAACCATCTCTAAACAATTGCAACTACATAGGGTAGTCCATCATTTAACCCAACATCGACCACCTAGTCTTGCTGGTGTTATAACTTCATGAAATACTTAACAATAAACTTTTCTTTTATATTCCTAAAAAATTACTATATAAAAGGTTATGAGATGAAAAAATATCTTATGATATTAATATTTCATATTAAGTGGAACAAGAGAGATTTTTTTTTTTTCAAAAATAAAATAAAACAAGTGAAACAATTTAAAAGAGTGATTAGTTTATTTAGAAATTTTGAAATTCCTTAAATTAAAATGACTTAGATGAGAAAATTAAAAGAAAATTAAAATTAAGAAATATTAATAGATAAATAAAATTTAAAATTCATTCAGAAAAGAAAAGAAGAAAATTGGAATTCCACATGTTCTGGAATTCCTTATTGCTTTAAATGAAAAAAGTTCACAAGTCTAGATAGCTGACAAACATCAATTTTCAGTTCAGGATAAATCATCTTGACATTTAGTATGAACTGACTCGGCTTGACTATGAGAGTAGATTAATTTGACTCGACCTTCGATAATAGTCAAATGTCAAGTAAACTTGGCATAAGCCAATGGTCAAGAATAATGGACCCGGGATGAAAGTTACCCAAGTCATCCAAGCATAAGGTTGGGTAATGTTGGTCCATGTCGATTCAACATAAACAAAAGGTCGAGTTAATTTGGCATAAATCAAAGGTCAACCCAATTTGACATAAATCGAAGGTCGAGTTGACTTGATCGAGCAAAATCAAGTCAAGTCAACATGGGGAAGGTCGAGCCAAACCGGTCAAGGCCGAAGGTAGAGTCGAGTCAGCCTAGATCGTAAGTGGAGCTAAGCTAACCCGAATTAAAGGTCAAGCTAAGTCGACATGGGGGAAGGCCGAGCCAAACCAGTCAAGGCCAAAGGTGGATTCGAGTCGACCTAGGTCGTAGGTGGAGCCAAGTCAGCCTAAGTCAAAGGTCAAGCTAAGTCGACCTAGGGAAAGGTCGAGCCGAGTCAGTCAAGGCAGAAGGTGGAGCCAAGTCGACCTAGGCTGTAAGTGAAGCCAAGTCAACGCAGGCAAAAGGTGGAGCCAAGTCAGTCTCAATAATGTTGAGCCAAGTCAGCCTAAATGAATGTCAAGCCAAGTCAATCGAGACAAAGGTCATGCCAAGCAAGTCTGATCGAAGGTCGAGTTGAGTCAACTGTGACTGAAAGTCGGGTCAAGCCAATCTGAACCAAATATCGAGTTCTTTCTTCCCATACCGAAGTCGAGATGAGTTGTCTTGAATCGAAAGTTGAGCTAACTCTACTTGTTTCAAGGATGAAGTTGAGTTTGACTTAAAACAAAAATTAAATTACTTTATCTAAACAAAAATAAATTGAAATCTGAAATATTTTAATTACTCCATCCAAACAAACTATTTAAGAAATGAATGTAATTTCAATTACAACTATTTCAAATACTCATTTTTCAATTTCTTGGAATTATTGAATCCTCATCAAAATATAAAATAAAAGTAAAAATAATGAATTTATGTTATCTTTTATTAAATTAAATATTTTATAAACCAAAATAAAAATGTACTTAATTTAATTCCTATAAATTTCTATTATACATACACACAATTTAAGGGTGTCTTCGTTTATAAGGAAACTATTATTCACATCAATTTGCGAAGACAAATTAAAAGTAAAAATTGAGTTCGTTTTTATTGATTTATGAGAAAGTAAGAACAAGTAAACGTGAGATTGCTTTTTGGTCAATCATCCCATAAGAGGTATGATTTGAAGGAATTTATGAAAAGTTCTCATATCCTTGTCACAATTCATATCCCAAATTTTTTAATATTTAAATTTACTAAATTACCATTTTTTAACATTTTAAAAATTAATTTTTATTTTTTTTCTTCTTATAAACATTTTTACAATTATATATATAACAAATAATTATCATTTTATATTACTTTTATGACTAGGATTATTTTAATAATTTTCAATTTTTTCTAATTAAACAATTTTTTTAATCAAATCTTACACTAATTTTTTTAAACTTTACTTCCAAATTCACTCTCACTCACTTTCAAATCTTCTCAAAAAACCAAAAATCAATTCATTCTCAAATCTTTCTGTTCAATCTCTTCCAAATTAATACTTTAAAGTAAACACAACCTAAAAATTTGGAGATCACCAAACCCAAACTGTCATCATGCTCCCCCTACCCAATAACAAAGATAAGAAGAGATTGAGGCATGAACAAATTGAACACATTAGATTTTAGATTTTGTTGTGACACATACATATATATCTCTTTATATAATACTTAAATAATTGATTTCAAATATAAACGGGTTTCAAAGTGTGTAACCACAAAATCAACGGCTCGATCCTGAAAAAGAAAATATCCAATAAAAAATAATTAATTTTTTTAGATTGATTTTATTTTATTTCTTTGGGTCAACCTGCTTCTAAAGAACATATTTTTTAAGATATGAATAAGAAAAGAGAGAGAGAGAGAGAGATGTACCAAGTGGGAGATGTGATAAGAAATATATAATGCCAAAGATAAAGGGAGAAACTTTAAGAATGAAGTTTTGCGTTTAAACATATATGGTGTAGGAAATTGCATTAAAAGAATGAGATAGGGTGCGACATGTATCGGCATTAAATTGAAAATCTGAAAAGTCTTGTAAAGATGAAGGCAGGTAATCCTATCATAAGAAGATGCTAAGAATCTAAAGTGATGAAAAGTGTGAGCATGATTCTGATGTACGTATTTTGTATTTTGTTGTGTGGTTTGAATATGCATACTATCTCTAGTGTTGAATTAAGATAGGTTGGAATTTATGAGAAGGGTTGATTAGAGAGACAAATGGTTTTGACTATTTTGCTTATGTTATTTATTAGACGGGTAAAGCAGAAGCAGACGCGTCCCAAAATCTGTAACATCGCCAAGACATGCGTAATGGCGGCACACCTCCAAACTTTATGCCAACATGCACATCCAAACAAATTACGCTGTAAACTATTAAATGCTTCTCCTCATTCTCAACAATATATAATCTCATTATAAAATCCAAAACCTTCAACGTTTTCAATATTTTATCTTTTTATAAACTTATTACAGATAAATTTCTATATATAGTCTCTATACGTTTTTCTTCTTTCTACATCTATCATATCACACATGATAATATATACATATATATATATATATATATATATATATATATATATATATATATATATATATATATATATATATATATATATTACTTCATCTATTATCAAATTATTATCAAAGATCCAAACTTCACATTAAATTATCCTGAAATTTATATTCACATCTTTAACATCTCTTTCGATTTCTTAACTTATTTTCTATCTTTCTTCTTAAATGCAATTGTTATGTGTCAATAAACTTCTACGTCTAACGTCTTTTTTTCTTTGAAAACATCATTCTAAAAAACATTAATATGACATCTTAATTTTGACACCTTAAATCTCTCTAGAAACTATTTATACAGAAAAAAGAAACAAAATGCATATGTACGTCATTTAAAAGATTGATTTTTTTTTTCTTTGTTCATTCATTTTTATACATACTATGCTAATTACTAGTTTAACCATACTCGTTATTAAGACCTAAAAATTGTTTTTATCCAATAGCTATCCATCATGGTCGCTGTTGTTATTTCATTAATACGATTTTATGTTATTATTATTATTGTTGTTGTTACTATACTACTATTAATATTACAATGATAATGATAGTGAAAAGAGCGAGAATAAAATTTGAAAAATTAATAAAGATATTAAAAAAATAGGGATGATAAAGATGAAAATTATAAGTATAAATATACAATTATAATAATAACATAAAATAAAATATTTATCTATGTAAACTTCACTTTTAAAATTAATTTTAAAATCATTTTTCATAAGATCTGATCAGACATAACTTGTAATTAAATTCATAAAGAATCAGATCTAAAACTTACATCATTCTATTAAAAAGTGACATTACTTTTTATTGTCCACGTGTTGCATTATTGTTATTATTATCATAAACCATAATTTACGTGTGGGTGAAATATACAATAAATTCTCCCACTTTATTATTATTATTTATCATTTTTGATATGGCTGCAATGTGTTGAAATGGCACAGGGACACGTAACATGCATTAATTTATTTTTGATATATTGCAATTAATGAGAAACTATAAATGGTTTGGTTTATTTTTCTTTTGGTTTTTGATATGGCAACAGAGGCAGAGTCGTTGTTGAAATAGCAGAGAGACACGTGGAGTTCATTAATGGTGTTTGATATATCGTAATTAATTTATGGTATTTCTGGAATTTGAGTGTTGATTGTGCATAGTGTAATCCCTGTTGCTCACGCTTTCACGAAGAGGGAAGAATAAAATGATTAGGTATTTTGCGTTGACAATGTGTGTGAAAGTTGAGATGGGATATCAAGAAAATAGGTATTTATGAGAAATAGAGACTACGTGGAACTGAATTTCAATACAAAGATAAAAGTTGATATTAAAGAAGAATGGGTAGTCCTCTTCACATTCTCACAATCTATACGTCTTCTTCCACTAATTTTTTTTTTTTTTATGACTTGGTTATGTTATCCATTAAAATAAATCATTTCAACTCAAAACATAATAAACTTTATAATTATTTTAAGGGTTAAACATGTTTTTAGTCCGTATACTATGGGATGATTTTGGTTTTAGTCACCTTTTCAAACTAAGGTATAATTTAGTCATTCAACTTTAGAAAATTCTAGTTTTAGTCATTTTTATCAAATTTTTTTAATTTTATTTATTGTTTCAAGCACGTTTCATTATAGTATTTGGATTGTTTGTTTGACACATTTTTGTTTCAATATTAACTTAGAAACGCGTTTGAAACAACAAATAAAGTTAAAATAATTTGGTAAAAAAGACTAAAACCAGAGTTTTCTAAAATTGAAGGACTAAACTGTACCTTAGTTTAAAAGAGAGACTAAAACCAAAATCGCCCCAAAATATAGAGACTAAAAACATATTTAACCCTTATTTTAATTATCTATCAACTTTCATAAACTTTATAGTTATTTTAATTATTTATCAACTTTAATAATATACCTATCAACTTTATGTAAAATTAAAACTTTATATGACTGAATATCGTCAATGAAACAAATGTTACTCCACATTGTATTTTTGTTATTATGAATTTGATAGAATGAATAATGTTGATTCATTAAAAAAAAAAGACTAAATTAAGAATATTCAAAATACTGGAATGAATTTGAAAAGGGTATTATAATATTAAAATAAAAGAAAAACCTTATTTTACCTATTAAATACTAATAAAATAAGTTTGTGAAACATGCACAACTTAATTCAATTAACATCTTTGTCATATATATTTAATACAGTTTTTCCTTTAATAAGCACGTTTTATAAGAAAGTTTAATCTTTTATACATAAACACAAAGTTTACAAAGAACATTATATCAAACGTATATTTATGGAAGAGTCAAATAAAAATGTTATCAAGCACGTAATAAAGATTTTATTACTGAAGATCACCTAAGAAACAATCATATTTTCTAATATCTATATAAAGACCAAGTTAAAATAGCTCGATACCAGATTACATATTATTTCCAGTGATATTATTCTTCTAAGTTTGCTTTGTAAATCTTTTACATAATTTATACAATCATTAATAGCGAATAGCACTAATTTTTGCAATCATTAATAGCGAATAGCACTAATATTTTTTAAGTTATAAACAATTTTTTAAGTGCTTTCAAAGATTTAGTAATCCAAGGTTGTATTGATTTCACAAAGTCATAATGTCAATTTTGTTTTAGTAAAATTATTTTTATTGTCTTTTTTTAAGTGTTTCAACTTTGTTTATGGGTTGTTATATAATAGAGTTAATAAGGTTAACATCTTCTAAGATAGTCAAAGAGTTTATAAAGATAAAATTCTCTTTAAGTGGTTCAATTCTACCTTATTATGTTTTGTTAGTTTTGCACAAAAATGTTTTGATAGTTAAACAATATTTTTTTAAGAAGAAAATTCAAAATTTGATAAAGGATTAATTGAATTGGAATCAGTATAAATTTGTGTACTTTTTTGAATATTTTTTTTTTTACTTTCCATTGCATTGAATCTCTAAATCTTGTACCAATTGGATTTTCAAGATAATTACTTATATTATGATTTTTCTAAGTTAAAAAAATTTAAAGAAAGAAGTTATCTTCAGAAAACGTTTTTGAAAACAATCCATTCCTTTATGATTTAACAAAGTTGTCTTTATTTTTCTAAAAGTGACATCAATCTTTCTTTTTCAATATATGTCTTCAATTTATAAGGACTTAAAAAAGTAGTCATTTCAAATCCTTTTTATTTGTTGTAAAGATTCTTCATTCTTCAAGTTACACTTGTTCTTATAGATTAAGGAAATTGCAACAAATTCTCTTCATGCAACATTTAATATAAAATGTCTTTTGAATAAATCTTTGATGTAAAACATGACATAGAAGGCTTAAGATAGGCAGTTTTTTTTAGTAAAGCTCAAGAAAGTGCATGATTGATAGTTTATATATGCAAAAGTGATAGTCAACATTTTCAAAGAAGTTGATGACTGGTAACTTTGACATAAGAGATGTTTGATATTGACGTTTATTATAAGATCTCTTGGTGGTTAGACAAAAGAACATTATCTACAAAAACATATGGTTTTGCTGGATTGGGAAAAAGATAGATCTTGCTCAACTTCCTGCCTTGACGAACATCTACTCTTCTCTCGGCTCTGGGTGACCGATCGGTTTGAGGGAGGTTGATCTGTAGAAAATACTCCAACGCTCAAGTCACAATTTTTCTCTCGAGGTCTAAAGTAATTTGACTATGACAAAAGTAAGTTTACCTTGAAATTAAACATCTATTTATAGAGTTTAAAAGAATCTAACCAATTAATTTATCTCTTAATGATCATTAATGTCAACTTTAACCATTCCTCAATAGCAGTCACTGTATTGATTGCACCTTAATTCTACTTAACTACTATGTGCTCAATGGATTGTGAAATTTGTTTCCACATCTCGACCACTCGATCCATTCAACTCAGCATGCATATAGTTGTACATGATCAACTGACTCTCATCCTATAATAGCAACATAATATAAACATTTATATATTGAGTCGTATTTTATAATACCAAGAATTACATATTTTATAATCTACCTACGCATAAACTTAATAGAGAAAGTTACATTACAAGTTGTTTTTCGTATGTGGTTATAAGAAAAAAACAGCAACCACACTCATCAATATCTAATACTTAAAAGTAAATATACTTTTTTATGTTTCAAACTTTACTATAAAGACTTTAATCAAAAGCATTAAATAATAAATTTGTTGATATTTAATCTAACAAGTTGTATGAATGAAATTTAGATAATATTGATCATCTATTGAATAAATGCCTATGGATATGCACTACAATATTCTTACTTTTAAGTTTGTTGAATCTTGAATCTAACAATTAGTGTGAATGAAATTTAGATAATCTAGGTTGTCTTGCCGATTAGCATGAAGTACAACATTTTTAATTAAGGAATTTATTGTTTTGCGTAAATACATTTTCCAATATTTTTAAAATAAGAAAATAAAGCAAGTCGGAATTTGATATTCTAGGGACCAAATTTGAAACTGAAATACTTTGGTAAATATTTGTGAAATGAATTGCTTTTGGATTGGAGTGGGTGATTAGAAATTGAGTTGCGGGTAACACATTTAGATTAGCGGTGTGTAGATAAATATTTCGTTGGGATGTGGATAAAAGTTTAACTTGGGAGTTCGTGGATAGAAATTGGGTGTATGAATAGAAATTTAGGTTGACGGGCCATAGAAATTGGACTAGGAGTGCGCGAATTGGATTAGGGGTATGTGAATAGGAAATTGAGTTGAAAAGATTAGCACTGGTTGGAGTTTTGAGAAATAAAAATCTTATAAGGAATAGAAATTAATATTCTATATCATATTTTATTTTAATAATTAGTTTTAAAGTCGTGTCTATGCGTCAGTTGATATTTGTTTGTTTATGTTTTTTTTTTAAAGAGATTCAAAAAGTGAGAAAAAAATATAATAAATATTTTAAAATTATAATAAATATGTTGAATAGAGAAAAAAAAAATAGTGATGGTTAAAATGTATCTAAATAAACACATTAAAAAAGTAATTATTTACATATTTTGAAATCAAACTAATTTTTAAAATATATTTTACAAATGTATATAGTGAAATTGATTAACTGAATGGAATTATTACATATATTAATTTATATATGTTTTACTTTTATTTGACCTTTATTAAAATGGGTCACAACCCGCAGGTTAACTCAGTTTACCATGGGTTTGGACCGGGTACGAGTTCGATCCTGATTGGGTTTGAAAATTTGTATTTTTTTAAGCGAGTCAGATTTCAACCCGGCTCATGCGGATTGAACCTATGGTGGACCGGGTTGGTCCACCAACCCATCTACCTAATTTTATTTTATTAAAATTTAATTTTAATTTTATAAAAAATATATACTATTTTCTTTTGCTTGAAAAAACTATTTAAGTTCCCTATTTCTAAAATTAATTAAACGCTCATGTTGGGATTGAAATTTGGAAGTGAAATTTGTTTAGATTTAAATTATAGAAAGTTTATAATTGTTTTTATTTAAAAAAAAATTGTAATTAAGTGAGCTAGTGAGCCAACCCGTTTACCCACCAACCCATGGTAGGCCGCGTCAAGTTCAAATTTTTCTGGCTCGCTAATAAATGAGTCGAGTTGGGTTGGCTCATTAAGTGACCAACCCGTGGTGAGCCGGAATGGATTGGGTCAGGTGACCCGTTTTGACAACTCTACTTTATTTTTAGTTTGTTTGATGTTATTCTCTATTTGTATCTTGAGCTTATCTCATGTCTCTTCAATTATAAATAAAGTTACATATGTATATATTCAATATAAGAAAGAATAATTACATATTCAACATGATATTAGAGTCTAATTATAGAAATTTGTGTATTTTGTGATTAACTCTAATCTCTTCTATCATAAATAAAATATACTATATAAACACAAGGGAGATTAATTCAGTTTGATATAAAGATTTTAAATTTGACAAAATAATTGTGCTACTCAAAATTTAAAATAATAAGTTATTAAAAATTAAATGATATAGTTGAAATTATTCTCATTTTTACGATAAATCAATTTAAAAACAAAATAAATGGATAAAATAGTTAAATAACCTTTTGGAGAGAAGATTTTCATATAACATTATAAATAATTTGTATTATTAATAAATATATATTATTTTTTAGTAACTCTATTTAAGAAATAAAAGTAAAATATATTTTTTTAAAATTTTATTTTTTTAAATGATTATGTAATTAGAGATCATAAACATACAAAATTAAAAATGAAAAAAAAAGTGTAAAATTTAATTAATACTTTAAATATAAGTTATTTTTTAATAATTTATTAAACTATCAAATAATTAAAAATTATAAAATGATAAAATTAAGAGTGAAAAGAATAGTATAGAAATACTGAATTAATACTTCATATATAATTTATTTTTCTAATAATAAATATGTTAAAATTATGTTAGAGAAAAACTTGTAGTGGTGATTAAAATGTGTCTAATTGCACATACTACAAGAAGTAATTATTTATTTATTTTGAAAATAAACTAATTTTTGAAAACAAAATATATTTAAGAATGCATATCCAAAGTAGGCTTAAATATTATTATAAACTTTGTTGATATTTTTTCAAATTTTTTTTATAGCATATTTAAAATTTTAAACTTTTAAGCCAAATCAATTTAAAATTAAAATAAATGAATAAAAGAGTAAACCAACTTCTTTATATATTTATACTCCTGTCTTTAAATATTATTATAAACTTTGTTGATATTTTTTCAAATTTTTTTTATAGCATATTTAAAATTTTAAACTTTTAAGCCAAATCAATTTAAAATTAAAATAAATGAATAAAAGAGTAAACCAACTTCTTTATATATTTATACTCCTGTCTTTAAGGTAGTTAAGGCTCGATATGCTCTTTAGGTGAGTCTTGTCTACTCTCGGTAATCATCTCCATCTCTACCCCACGACCTTGGATGATGACGCGTCAAATGACGTTTAGATCTGACTATTATTACTATCTAAATCCTTCCCAAAACCCATATTTGACTTGTTATGAGACATACCTTTGAGTACTTTGCTCTTGAAGTGATTAACTTTTCTCATAAGATATCAACAACATAAAGTTTCTCAGAAAATTTAGTACTCATATGTGACAAATGAGACCCCTATTCATAAGAAAACTCACGACCTTTCACCTTCCCACCCCTTCCCTCAACCATTAGATCTCTTCATATTTGAAGGCCAGTGGTCATGATCCTTCACCTCCTTTGTGTCTCTTTGATTTATGTGTTATCTAACAACAATTAGCTTTCCACCTTACCAGAAATGACACTTATCATTAGATCCTCTTCGTCACTACTCTTCATGAGGTCGGGGGACTACTATACCTATATTGCTATATAACCAAAGAAATACATATTATCCTAGCATGTAAGAAAGGGATCAGATTCTGATATCAAGACTAACAAGACGAGTACTAAAGACCGACTACTAACAATAAACACCCAAAAACTCTTTTCAAGTCTTTAACATATATCATGTTAAGCCTAGGGGGCTAGTGTAGTGTATACATCCAAGGTCCCCTTGGGCACGGTAGTATTGGACTTGCTTTTGATGGAATACATGTACATGGTTTGTATCTATGCGCCACGTCAACATCATGTCAACCACCTATTATTCACCATAATCCATAATTGACTACAATAATTCAAGATTAACAAGTTATTCATTTGTTTGACTTAGGTCATCCAAGCAAGGACCCATGAGTATTAGTATTAAAAGGGCATTTACGATGTATATGATTTATGTTAATTATTGTATTTATTTTTAGCTAACACACTTGGATGACTTAGGCTTTAGAGCGTCTTCCGTAGACACAATCCTTATTTGGTTTGAAGAGGACAAACATTCTTGGAGAAGATGAGTATTCTTAAGGTTGAAGACTTGAAGTGTTGGAGTATATTCAAAGTCTTTGCAAAATATATATTTAGCTTTGTATCAATACTTAGTTTTTGGTTAAATATATGTTTTAGTCCTCATATTTGTTCCCCATTCTCAATTAGGTCCTCATGTTTTTTTTTGTCCCAATTGCATCCTAATATTTGTAAATTTGAGGCAATAAAGCCCTCTCCGTTAACTAGCCACTAACGCCGTTGGCACTGTGCTGATCTGTAAATAATTTTATATTCGTGGCATTATGTATTAAATTAAATGGATTATGTGTTAATTACACGTGGAAAAGTAAATTCTTACCATAAAAAATTACTATTAAAAAAAAAATTCCCACCTATTAACTTCGTCTTCTCCACAGAAACCTAACCCTAGCCGTCAGCATGCGCCGCTAGCATGAGTCCATCGTCTCTCTTCGTCTTCTCCAGAAACAACCCTCTTCACTCGCCTTACTCACCCATGGAGGAAAATGCAAAAAGGGCCTTACTCACCCATGGAGGAAAATGCAAAAAGGGAATGAAATATCCATTGATAATATCATATAGAGGCAGACAACCTACAAATAAGAAATTACAGAACCAGAAACCTGCACTGCGATTCATGCCTTTAAACAATGATTCGAACAAATCAAATGGATTGCTGAAATCCTGGCATAACAGAGAAATCCTTTGTTGAGAACTCAGAGGTAACTTACCCCTATCCCCATTCCAGAAACTTTAAGTCCAGCCTCTCCAAATTTGTCATATGTGGATCGTTTCTCATCATCTGATAACACTTGTTGTGAGAGTGAGAGGAGAAGGCATTGACGAAGGGGAGAAAGAGAGAGAAAGGAGAAACCTTTTTGGCTCGCAAGATTTTCCTGGCAAAATACATTGCGCATAATCATCAAATCCCAGCAACTCGCTAGCCTTGCAATTCGTCATTCCCAAATCACCAGCAATCAGACCCATTTNATTCATCAACCAAATGTTCCTCCCACTCACAGGCATCGATCCCAAACCAATCAACTTTCCAACACCCTTGGAACTCAAAACCCCTTTCGCAACCCTAATCATCGCATCCGAAGAAGACGACTTCAACCGAGGCGTTAGACGAGGAAGGCGAGGCCGCCCTTACAGGGGAGGTCGACGGCTGTCGGTGATTTTGCTCCGCCACGATTCCGCTGCACAGAAACAGAAAAAAAAAAGAAAGGTGAGCGCATCAGAGGGAAGCTCATCGGCGGCCTTCCACGTCGACGGCGGTGTTAGTATAAAAACTTTAGCCGGAGGGAAGCTCTTCCGATGGTGGTTGGAGAGCGAGGAGGGGTTGAGCGGAAGCATTCTGACTGAGGCAGCGCCGCCATCTTCGTCGTGTCGTTAAATCCCTAATTCCTCTCACTTATTATTTTATGATTCAATTAAAAAATCTAAATTAAAAAACTTAATTCCACATCAAAAGCTTTATTTTATATACTAAAATTCACGTAATTAAATCATTTATAAGTCAGCCAATTCTCTATCCACCACGTTATCAGTAACAAACGGCGTTAGTCATTAATTAACGGAGAGGGCTTAATTGTTTCGAATTTACAAATATTAGGATGCAATTAGGACAAAAAAAAAACATGAGGACCTAATTGAGAATGGGGAACAAATATGAGGACTAAAACATATATTTAACCTTAGTTTTTTTTAGATGAAAGAGTGAATTGTGATGAAAATAAGAATAAAAAAATTTAAATAAAGGGTTAAATATGTTTTTATCCCTTAACTTTTAGTAAAAATTGGAATTAGTCCCTCTTCGAAACTTTAGACTAATTTAGTCCTTTATCTTTAGAACTACATGAATTTAGTCCCTTTAAACAAATTTTGTTAAGTTTATTTGAGGTTTCAAATGCATTTCTCAATTAACATTGAAGAAAAAATGTGTCAAAGAGTGTAAGCAACTCAAATGCTATCATGAAATGTGTTTGAAATGTTAAATAAACTTGGCAAAAGTTGGTTAAAAGGACTAAATCCACATATTTCTAATGTTGAGGGACTAAATTGGACCAACGTTTCAAAGAGGGACTTATTCTAATTTTCATTGAAAATTAAGGGACTAAAAACATATTTAACCCTTAAATAAATGGAATCATCAATCCTTCAAACTTTTCTCTTTAAATTTTTAAGATATACATTAATTTATATTTTGTCTTCCTAAAATTCTATTCAACATTGAAATTCTTCTAAAATTATTTCAAACTTTTAGTTTTTCAAACTTTTCAAAGAAATTCATCCACTCTTATCATTTATATCAAAATCTCTTCTCTAACTTAATTTTAAAAAATTAATATGATATTTTTCTTAGAATATTTAAATTTAATTCTTTTCATACAACCAACGAGTTCAAAACTAATTGATAGGTTAAGATGAGCAGACTTGAAGTATTATAGTTCAGATGTTTGATAATTGGTTAGATTTTGTTAATAAGAAACATATGCATTTGTGGTTAACTATTCATGAACATTGTTGTAGATAGATCCACGATATAATCAATATTCGTTTTCACATATTTGGATATGATGGGAAGGAATGATTTGCAGGATTTAAAAATTTTCCAATCTTTGCTGATTTGTTGAGATTTGAGGATTATGAGGCTAAAAAATTCGTTTTTACTCTCAAATAACGTTTTTTGAGGATTATGAAATGAAGGAACTGATTCCATTATCGTGAACTTCCATTCTCATGAAGCTCGAGTTGAGGTTGAAGACGAAGGAGGAACTAGTTCCCCCTTAACTTGTAACCTATTCCACAAAGGAGTAAACAAATTAAAATCAATTCCAGGAGCTCGCATATTCCATTCCAGGAGGTTGTGTTTCCCATTCTAAGAGTAACCTATCCAATTCTAGAACTCGCGTATCTAATAACAAAGCTCACGTAACTAATTCTAGAACTTGTATAATCGATTATTAACAATGTAATAAAGTTCAAGATGTTGGAATGGATTCTGTGACCATAATTATTTATTTGATTAGATGTTAATATGGTTTGATTAATATAAAAAAGTTAATTAATTACAAATAATAGTCATTACTACTTTATTATTTTTACTTATCCTTCCATGTCATTTTTCTTTTTCTATATTAATTATTTATTTGAACATGGATAAAACATAATGGATATACAATTATAACTACATCAAGTACAAAATGATGTTATGATAAATAAAAATAAAAAATAAATAAATATATTTTACGTTATTATCTATATAAAATGTGTTTTTCATCCTATATCTTTTTTAACATTTTACTATTTTTATCATTTTTATATTATAATTTTTTTAATAATGCCTCATGCAATTGTTTAGAACTTTTAATTTTTCAATTTCTTCTTAAACAAGTAAAGAAAATATTTAATATATCAAAAATTCTCTTGCATATTTTCCTCCTAATGTAAAATATATGCTTGACTTTTTTTTAAAATTTATTTTCTCTTTTAACAAAATAAGTTTAGATATAAAAAAATATATTATCAAAATATGCTCCTAAGACTTAATATTTTTATTCTACTATTTCAAATAATTTTTATAAAAGAATATATTACTTAATGTTATTTTATGTTACTATTGACAATTTGATTCTAATTTTCTACCTTTTAAAATATTTTTTTAATTTATTATATTAGTTACATCTCTTACCAACTTTTACATATTTTAATTTTGAAAAGAAATAATAATACTTTATTTTTAAATCTTTTCAATTTCATCCACAAGTTTCGAGATTTGGCATTCATGTGAAAATACGGCATTAAAATAAAAGAACTCAATGACGAAAGAGCGGTGAATTTAATGATTGGACATCAAATAAAGATGCGGATGGGATGTGGCAATGGGCTTAGCATCTACCATATCATGCCACATTCAACATCTTGTCGGACTATGGGCCCCACAAGACAGCTATGTTCGGCCACTCTGTAATTTTCATTCCTATGAAACTCTTCCCTTCATCATCACGCGGACACGTGGCAAACAACATCTTAGAACAAGACAAGCCTAAAGCGTCATCTTTTAAACATGACACCCAACAAAGACTTTCCGGAATGGGCCCAGGCCCACCATTGAAGATTTAAAAATTGCCTTCTCTTTTCTTGTTGTTGTGGGCTCCTGCAATGAGCGCAACTAACTAAACTACGCAGGCCCAGTTGTGATAGGTAGGTGGGTTTAGTGGTGAAACCGAATTCGTATCTTTTTCTTCTCACATGGGCTTACTAATTTCTCACCTCAATCATGCAATATCATAGAAAGACCATGTCAAACCCGCATCACCATCACCAATTAAATATATCTATACTTGATATGATGTGAGCTTCTTGTTAGCTATTAAATGTATTTGGAAGTAGGCAAGGTAGTAAGTTCATGAGCTTTCATATCTATTTAAAAATAAAGTTTGACATTTATTCGTTGTGATTTTGACATATTGTTTTATGGCGCACTCAACAATAGTACTAAATTAGGTTTTTAATACTTTTTTTTCATTGGTGACTATACAATTTACTTTTTTTTTAAGTACTATATTAACAATATATTAACAACTAAAGATATGAGGAAGTGTTTTCAGAAAGGAATCATTCTTTGTGAAGATTTAAAGGAGATGTTCATCTTTTGTGAAGCATTTGAAGGAGATATTCATTTCTTAGTGTATTTTATCTCTTGTGGCTTCAAAAGAGGTGCTTTATAAACTATTACAAATTGTATCCGTGTTTAATTTTTCTCCCCCTAAATTAATTATAAGTAATACTCTCCCTTAAGAAAAGCATGTATGCATAAAAACATTTATGAAAGACATTGCACATTTGATGTAAAGAGATGAGACTAACTTCCCCTGACACCACAAGGGATGAACACTTCCTTTGAATTCTTCACAAAAGATGAACACCTCCTTTGATACACAGAGGATGACAGCATCCTCAAAACACCTCCTCTGACCAATAAAGCATGATTGCTCTCTTTGAACACCTCTTATGAATCTTCACAAAGGATGATAAACTTTTTCCTCAACAACAACAGCAACACTTCAATAGCTCTGCCAACACCAAGTTTCGCAAGCCTCCAGAGAGTTTTACAAGATCTCAAGCTTTCCTCAAAGAGTTCACAATATTTTCAATGATCTATGTCTCCAACAATGAGAAATGAGAGTCTATTTGTAGACTCAAGCAATTGAGACCTCCAAAAATTCATTTTCAGCCTTTCTTACTATAATAATCGACTATCTACTGTTGATAATCGATTACTCACTAATGTTTTGTTCTTTTGGTAGGATTTAAGGGAGATGATTTGAGTGGATTTGAGTAGATTTGAAGATAATTTTTTTGTTGTTTTTTTGAGTGAATTTGTGGTAATTGAGAGTGGATTTGAGGGTAAAGTTTGTGAGAATTGATGTAAGATTTGATTGATGTGACATATTCAAAAAATTAGTTTAATGGATATAAATTAAAGATTACCAAAATAACCCTAGTTATTAAAATAATATAAAATGATAAAAAATTAATAAATAATTAAAATAATATATTTTAAAAAAAATATCTAAGTTTAATACAATATATTTAATAAATAATTAATACAATATATTTAAATAAAAATTCATTTTTTTTAATTTTAATTTTAATTTCAATTTCAAAATTTCATATAGAAAGGTAATAAATCTTTTGAATAAAGTTAAGTTTAATATTTATATTATTATTATTATTATTATTATTATTATTATTTATATTATTATTATTATTTATATTATTAGTATTATTATTTATATTATTATTATTATTATTATATAAGTATGAAAGTTAATTATCAAAGGTTAAAAATGAAATTTACTCACCATTCCTTCCAAATCTTCGCATTATTGCAGTGATGGAATAAAGGGAGAATATGCGCAAATCCTCTCATTTCATTCTCGCAAATCTCTAAAAGCGAACAAAAAAAAATTCCTCATCCATCCTCGCGAATCTCTGTGAATAGGAGAATCTGTTCAAACGAATAGACCCTAAGGGTGTGTTTGTTTGGTAAGATTTGGAGGAGATGATTTGAATGAATTTGAGGGTAATTTTTTTTGTTGTTTTTTTTAGTGGATTTGTGGGTAATTGAGAGTGGATTTGAGGGTAAAGTTTGTGAGAATTAGTGTAAGATTTGATTGATGTGATATATTTAAAAAATTAGTTTAATTGATAAAAATTGAAGATTACCAAAATGTCCCTAGTTATTAAAGTAATATAAAATGTTATTTATTAATTTTATATTTAATTGTAAAAATATTTATAAAGAATAAAAATTAAAATTAATTATTAAAGTTAATTTTAAAAGTTAAAAAAAATTGTAATTTAGTAATATAATTTAATCATAATTGATATAATTTTATAATTTTTTGTTTTTATAATCAAATTGAATATTCATAATAAAAAGAAGTGAATATATCAATACTATAATTATCTAAAAATAGAAAAAATATAAAATTTATTTAATTAAAAATAATATGAAATTATATGAGGCAAGAAGATGTTATCATCGCAGGGAACAAGTTCAATAATAATAACTTCTAAAAATAAAAATATTATATATGTGTATCAACTTTTATCAAAGTAAAAAATAATTTATATTTTTAAAAGAGTAGTGTTTTAAATGTCAGAAACATTTAACATAATAAAAGCAATTTAATTATGGAACGAGTGTGTTACAGAGAGGTTAAATATGACATTTCTCCACAAATCATCTCAAATTCGCTCATATGCACGAGGATGAGAAAAAGTATATATCCTGTAAATCATTGATTTTACTTGCTCGCAAATCCGCACAACCGAACAACAAAATTCATTCAAATTCATCTTCACTAATCTGCACCTACAGTAAATCTTCGCAAACGAACACACGCTAAAAGACAAAGTAACGAACAATCTAATGGCTAGAAAATCAACAATTTATAGTGATAATCAATTATTTTGAGTGATAATCGATTAGTACTAATCGATTATTGTACCAAATGATCGATTATTGTCGAATGCAAGCATTTTCGAAAATAGCGTGCAACAATCAATTATTTATTGTTCATAATTTATTATTTCACTATTCACGTGAATAGTGATTTGTTATCGTGATTTTGCAAAACACATTTTCTACTCTTAAATTAAGTCCTATACATTAAATCTAAATTTATTACAAAAGTTTTACAAATAAATTACAAGTCTTCCACTATCTTTTGTATCTTGAATTCTTGGAATTATATTCATCATCATAAAAACACCATATGTTTTGCTAACAATCTCCTCCTTTTTTATGATGATAAAAAATATGGTTTAAAGCTTTTTGTAATGCCCTGCAAGTACACAACTTAAACAAAGAAGAGCATAAGATGGACCTATAAAAAATAATTCAAATTTAAAGAAAATTTGAAATTTTACAAATTTAAACTTTACAAATTTAAACTTTAAACTTTAAACTTTTTCTCTCCTTTTTTTATCATAATCAAAAAATTCGTTCATTTTATTGTCTTTCCCAAGTGAGTTAATTTAAACAAAATTAAACTTCCCCTAAATCAGACATCTTAAGGAAGATAGAGAGAAATAGTTTTTTAAAAATAATTGTCAAATTTTTCTTTAAGACATTCTAGTGTCTAAATTTCTAAAGAGATAAAAAAATCTCCCCCTTAATTTGACAATCCATGCATTACCAAATTTTGGTGCAAATATTCACTTTTGAGCACCTACAAAATTCTTAATTTTTGAAATAATATGCAAACAAAAAAAATAATATTTTGGTTTCAAAAATACTTATTTGTGTCCTTTGACGTTAGAGACAAATTATTTTATAATAGGAATCTATGCATATATTCCATTTGGAACACCATAATGTTTTATACTACACTTATTATGTGTGTGTCCCTTTTTCATGCAAAAAAAACATGTAACAACATTTGGATTCCTATAATAAGTAGTTCCTTTTTCTCCCCAATCTCTACCGGTTCTTTTAGTTTTATTTGTAGATCTAGGAATATACATATTTTTAACAACCTTTTTACTTTCAACACAATTTTGACTACATTCACCTAAGGTTGTTTTATCTCGTAGTTTCTTATAATTTTCACAAAATAAACATTTATCACTACTAGTAAATTTTCCTTAGTCTAAATATGAAATTTTATTTTTCAAATTTTCATTTGAATCTGCGATTGATTTTTCAGATTAGTAATTTTGAATTTATGTTCATTACAAAGTTCACACTTAGCAGATACATTTTTATCATTTTCTAAAATTGAAACTTTACTATTTAAAGTTTTGATTTCTTTTAAGGATTTTTCATATTTCTTTTGCAATTCCTTAAAATCCTTTTTCAGTTTCTTATGAGCAAGATCTAGTTTTTTTTATTCTATCAATAATTCTCTATATGTATCATGCAATTCATCTTCATCAAAATCTATATCATCAGAATCATTAGAATTACTAAAGGTACTTGGCTTCTAGCAATATTGTCATCTACCACTAAACAGATATATGCTTGCTTATTAAGATCATCAGTTCTTGATGTTGTGCTTGATTAGGAACTTGGTGAATAACTTGAGTTATATTGCTCCTTGATTAAAGCATTCTTTTGAGCATACTCAACTTCATCTCTGCCTTCATGAGTTACTCTTAAAAAGAAATCTTGTAAAACTCATCAAGGGTTAAAGCAAATGAAATTATATTTCTAACCCTAATATCATATTGAGCCCTCCTTCTCTCATCAACAGTCCATTGTAAAAAGGGCTTAGGTTCCTACATGTTATTTGCGGTGATAGTAGAAACAAAAGGACCATTTATAATAGCGTCCCAAATATGTAAATCGACAGACTCTAAAAATATTTGCATTTTTATTTTCCAAAAAGCATAATTTTCTTCAACAAAAAGAGGGGGTCTGTCAATTGAAGCACCCTGTGCAAATGTTTGATATTGTCCAGACATTTTCAAAAAATTTGAATAACTATCAAACCAAGCTCTGATACCAATTGTCAGAGTGGCAACAACAAAATGGTTTTGCGTGGTAAATTGGACAACACCCAAGATGACGGGTTGAATTGGTTTCTTGTGCTTGAAAATTATTTTACTTCTCTCTTAGTTAGCAAATAATAATAACAACAATAAAGAGTGTAGAAAGAGAGATTTGCACAAGTAATTTTATATTGGTTCGGATCTTACCAATCCTACATCCAGTTGTTAATCTTAAAGGTTTAGAAAACACCTCTCTTGACGCAGAAGAGATGAGACTCACTTCCCTTGACACCACAAGGGATGAACACTTCCTTTGAATCCTGCACACAGGATGAACACCTCCTCTGACGCACAGAGGATGACAGTTACCTCAGAACACCTCCTCTGACCAACAAAGGATGACTGCTCTTTTTGAACACTTCCTCTGAATATTCACAAAGGATGGCATACTTTTTCCTCAGCAACAACATCAACAGTTCAACAGCTCTGCCAACACCAAGTTTCCCAAGCCTCTAGAGAGTTTTACAAGATCACAAGTTTTCCTTAAAGAGTTCACAATATTTTTAGTGTTTTGTGTTTCCAACAATGAGAGTTTATTTATAAACTCAAGCAATAGAGACCTCCAAAACTTCATTTTCAGCCTTCTTATTGTAATGATCGATTATCTACTGTTGGTAATCAATTATTCACTGAAAGACGAAGTAACGGATAGTCTAACGACTAAAAACTCAATGGCTCACAGTGATAATTGATTATTTTGAATGATAATCAATTAACACTAATGGATTATTGCACCAAATAATCGATTATGTCGAATGCAAGTGTTTTCAAAAAACAATGCGCGATAATTGATTATTTCAACATTCACATGAACAGTGATTTGCTACAGTGATTTTGTAAAATACATTTACTACTCTTAAACTAAGTCCTATACATTCAATCTAAACTTATTACAAAATCTTTACAAATAAATTACAAGTCTTCCATTATCTTTTGTATGCTGAATTCTTGGACTTGTATTCATCATCATCCTTGTTTTATCATCATCAATACATCATTTGTTTTGCTAACAACTTAGCTAAAATTGATTGCAAATCGCCACAAGTAAAGTGACCATTGAGCCAATGGGTCAATGGGCTCATGGTTAGTGAAATACTCCTATTAATATTATTTTAATTGAGTTTTAACTTCACTTTTACATTAATAACATTTGATATAATATCTTGAGCATTAATTTATTTTTTTTTTTTGCAAACACCCCACTTGCTTATTTGGTAAGAGACAAGTATAGAGAAAATAAACATATGCATAGCTAGTAGAAGTTCATGAAATAGAAAAAGACTTTTCATGTATATATATATATATATATATATATATATATATATATATATATATATATATATATGGAATTAGTCCAAGAATCAAAATTTCTAGTTAAATTTATCATCAATCAAATGAAAATTGAAAACTTAAAATAAAATAAAAATAAGAAGAATTTAAAAATAATCCTCATAAGAACTAACTTATTTAAAACTCTTTTAACAATATTTAAACACAATTTTGTAATATTCATTTTTGTAAAGGTATATTGGTAACTAAGTTATGATAAGATAATTATTCTATTTATTTTACAATCCATCATAAATAATTATTAATAGAGTTAAATATTTTCAATTAAAAGTTAAGAATTAAAAACATATTTAATTCTTAATTCTTAATCCTTATTAATATGATATCAACGCTAATATACATATAAAGAAACAGATATTCTAACGATATATATATATATATATATATATATATATATATATATATATATATATATATATATATATACGTACACCTATTTTTCAGTTGGTACGTTTTAACAATGTGTACCGGATTATAGTAGACAAAAATACCCTCATTTATCATGGATTCTAAGTTTGGACATTTAAATAATTTTTATTCTCAAAACTAAAAAAAAAAAAAGAACCCCCCAAACCCCAATTGTACTTCTAGGGAGCTCTTCTATACTTATTTCTTTAATTTCCTTATGTCCACTTTTTATCACTGAATCAACTTCTACAGGCGTTTAGAATAAACTTTAACCACTGTGCAAGATAAAAAACAGTAAAATCATTTTCTTACCTTTGAGTTTTGGAAAGAGTAACATAAAGTGACAAAGTTTATATTCATTTTACACAGATTAATAAATATAAAATGATTATAAAAGAGTAAACTTTTTCAATTTTTAAAAAATATCTCTGATTCAAATTACCACCACCATCTTCAATTGGGTTGAGATGAGAGAAAAAATGTTGGAGTGATGGCAGAGAAAATGTTGAGATGAGAGAGAAAATATCTCTAATGACAAAGTGTTTCTGATTTTTTTTCAATTGGGACAACAGTAGGGATGACAATAAAAATGTTGTAGTGAGAGAGATGACAGAGTAAATGTTGTTGGAGTGAGAGAGATGAAAAAGAAAGGGTTGAGAGGAATGAGGGAGGTGAGTAAGGGTTTGGGGTTTCTTTTTGTTTTTTTTAGTTTTGAAAATGAAAATTATTTAAATATCCTTGACCTTAAAACTTAGAATCCATGATAAATAAGGGTATTTTTGTCTATTATAATCCGGTACACATTGTTAAAACGTACCAACTGAAAAACAGGCGTACGCGTGTTAACGAACCCCATATATATATGGGTTTGTTAATACGTGTACCTGTTTTTTAGTTGTGTACCAGATTATAGTAGACAAAAATATCCTCATATATTATGGATTCTAAGTTTTAAAGTCAAGGATATTTAAATAATTTTTATTCTCAAAACTAAAAAAAAGAAACCCCTAAACCCTTCCTCACCTCCCTCATTCCTCTCAACCCTTTCTCTTCCATCTCTCTCACTCCAACATTTTCTCTATCATCCTATGGTAGATCCAACTGAACAAAAAATAGAAATACTCGTCGTTAAAGAATTTTCCTTTGTAAAGAGTTGAGTCATTGAAATATTCGCCTTCAGACAAAGGTTTATTCAAGATCTCTTCAATTTCATCATCTTCACTAACCTCTCTAGTTTCATCATCTGCAGATGTTGAATCATCATCTCTTAAAAATCCTTCAAGCCAATTACCAATTCCTTCTAATGCCATTATGCTCGTGAAAATTAGATAAAATTAGATAAGACAAAAATTATAAAATGAAAACTCATTATAAAATCATTTTTTTGTAAGAAATTGTTTAATAGCGAATGTTTCTGATTTTTTTTCCAGGCGAATTACCAATTCCTTCATATGTCATTATGCTTGTGAAAATTAGATAAGACAAAAATTATAAAATGAAAACTCATTATAAAATCATTTTTTTTTGTAAGAAATTGCTTAACAGCCAATGTTTCTGATTTTTTTTTATTGGGGTTATAGTAGAGATGACAAAGAAAAGGTTGGAGTGAGGGAGATGAAAGAGAAAGGATTGAGATAAATGAGAGAGGTGAGTAAGGGTTTCGGGGTTTCTTGTTTTTTTTAGTTTTGAATGAAAATTATTTAAATATCCTTGACTATAAAACTTAGAACCCATAATATATGAGGATATTTTTTGTCTACTATAACTTGGTACACATTGTTAAAATGTACCAACTGAAAAGCAGACGCACATAAATTAGCAAAGTGTACCAAGTTTTAGGTTACAAAAATGTCCCTGTTAAAAAAGAAAACCAACTTTAAATCCAAGGGTATTTTAATAATTTTAAAATTTAATTTAAAATCCTGATTGGTCCACGTGTATGAGAGAAGTTATTAGCTTTTATTATATATTTTTTAAAAGGTAGTTTTTTTTAAAATAAAAAATATAAAAGGTAGTTGTTTTTTTAACCCAGACGGGTTCTATAAACTCAGACGGGTTTTATAAATCCAGACGGATTCTATATATCCAGAAGGGTTCTATAAACCCAGACGGGTTCTATAAATCCTAAACCCTAAACCATTATATTTTTTAAAAGGTAGTTGTTTTTTAAAATAAAAGTAAAATAAAAGTTAGTTGTTTTTTAAAATTAAAAATAAAATAAAAGTTAATAACTTCTCTTGTACACGTGGACCAATCAGGATTTTTAATAACTACCTTTTATTTTTTTATTTTAAATTAAATTTTAAAATTATTAAAATATCCTTAGATTTAAATTTGGTTTTCTTTTTTAACAGGGACATTTTTGTAACCTAAAATTTGGTACACTTTGCTAAAATGTACCAACTGAAAAACCTCCTAACGTAAATTAGCAAACCCATGGGTTTGCTAATGCGCGTACACTCCTTTTTGAGTTGGTACATTTTAGCAATGTGTACCAGGTTTTAGTAAACAAAGACACCCTTATATATCATGGATTCTAAGTTTTAAGGTTAAGGGTATTTTAATAATTTTCATTCTCAAAACTAAAAAAAAGAAACCCCAAACCATTACTCACCTATCTCAAACCTCTCAACCCTTTCTCTTTCATCTCTCTCACTCCAACCTTTTCTCTCATTCTCAAAACTGAAAAAAAAAGAAACCCCCCAAATCCTTACTCACCTCTCTCATTCCTCTTAACCCTTTCTCTCTTTCATCTCTCTCACTCCAACATTTTCTCTGTCATCCCTACTGTAGCCCCAATTGAAAAAATCGAAAACACTTGCCTAACCATAATTCACCTTCCTCACTTATCTAATTTGTTTCTCTCTCATCTTCATACTTTCCCTCACCCACATACAACAACCTGCGACACCGCAATTGTTGCTCTTGCTTGTTCGTTCATTTGTTTTTCACTTTAATAACAAAATAATTGATGATGTTGATGTTGATTTTTGATTGGAGGATTGTGTTATATAATTTCCTTATTATTATTATTATTAAGTCACGGTAAATAAAACCTTCACAAATAACATAATTTCCATGCATCATTTGTACATCTACACCACATTTCATTATATTTTTATCACAGTATAAATTGAGTCTATTTATTGATGTGTATACATGACTTTTTTTTTAATGATAAATATTAAAATTAAAAAAGTTGATTAGGCAAGTGTTTCTGATTTTTTTGAATTGGGACTACAATAGGGATGAGAGAGAAAAAGTTGGAGTGAGAGAGATGAAAGAGAAAGGATTCAGAGGAATGAGAGAAGTAGTAAGCATTTGAGGGTTTCTTTTTTTTTTCTTAGTTTTAAGAATAAAAATTATTAAAATACCCTTAACCTTAAAACTTAGGATCCATGATATATAAGGATATTTTTGTCTACTAAAATCTGATACACATGGTTAAAATGTACCACTGAAAAAATAGCGTACACATGTTAACAAAATCCATATATATATATATATATATATATATATATATATATATATATATATATATATATATATATATATATATATATATATATATTAACAGAAAATTATTTTATGTTGATGATCAATCATAAATCATTCTTAGTATGATTTTTTATTATTGTAATTAAAGTTAATAAATTTATGGTATTATTTATGATTGAAAGATAACATGAAATAGTTTATTTCCTCTTTTATATTTATTAACAATATTAGTTTATTATTATAATTGTTACAGAATTTAAATTACAATAATAACATATAAAACATTAAAATGTGGTTTGATTTCATTCTAACAATACGTGGTATTACTTCTTTTTCAGATGCTCATTGTGTATACAGTAAACAGATCATAGAGTTAATAAATTTTATACAGTAAACATTAATTAATACATAATATTTGTGGCCATTATAATAGTTTTGTTTTATTCAAGTAACCAAAACTATAGCCCTACCTGATTACACAATTGATAAAAGAAAATGGGAAAAATTTAAAGTACAATAAATTGAGATGTGAACACAATAATTGCTGAAATGAAGCATCATAATAATTTTAAATTTATGTAATCAAATAACGCCCAAATCTTTTAACATTTATTAACTATGAATTGATTGATATGCATTGTCTCCTGTCATAGAAATTATATTCATTTTCTTATAGTTTTAAAGTAGTGATTATTTTCCCGTTACGTCTATCAATGATGGAATCTACCTTTATTTTCCCTAAATAACAAATTATTTCACAAAATTTAATCCTAAAATCAAAAAATTCAACGACAACCAACTCAAATAAATGTCTCTGCATCATCTTTGTCCCAATTGTATCGCACTGAAAAAACAAAACGTGTTCAACTTAGCGGTGTTTATCTCTTACAAGTAAAAAAAAAAAGTTTTAATTTTTTTTAAGAAATTAGGAGTTTTTATCAGAGTTTATTTTTATTCGAAAAAAATATTGAAAAATATTGATGACGTAATTAATTTATTTGGTGAATTTTAAATTTTTTAAAATATAATAAGTTATTTGAATGAAAAAATTTGTAAAATTTTATTTTAATAATATTTAACTATTATAAAAATCATCACAAATTCAATATAAAGAAAATAATATACTAAAAAATAAACAGTTATTTTAACATTACTGTAACATCATAATATATATTAAGTCTTAAATTACTAAGAATAAATTCCCTTTAAACAAAAATTGTAATAGAGTATATCAAAAATTAATAAATCAAGAAAACCACATTCTACTATAGTATTGTCGCAATCATGAACCTAGTCAACTATGACATCCTTATCTACTCATACCAATTAGGTGGTCATTGCAAATAAGAATTCAAGCACACAAAAATAAATAAAGATAGAATGGTAAACTAATTGTACCAAAAGAGCATAATAACACAATGCAAAAGTTAATTCATAGACAAAGATATATCAACAAATTCTAAGGCATATAATAATAAATCCTAGACTTGACTATCTAGATACATATATTGATATCAGACTCGAGCGAGTTATACACTTGTGGTGGTGGAACAACTCATCCACCAAGCTACCACACTCAAGGTTAGTCCGTCAACCATCTTAGGACAAGATAAAGCTCCTAGGTTAGGATTTCGTGCTCCTCTCACCACATACTTTACCCTTTTCTACTTAAGATTGAATGATTATTAGATTGTGAGGATAACTCTCAATACGATGTCTCTACATCAATACATACACTAAATAAAACCATTACAAGAACTTCTCCTTGAATTTTTTTTATTACATCAAGTGCCATACATATTCACAACCATATTTACAATCCATGAATCATCCACAATTCCAAATAAACATGTATTAAATTCATTTAAACCACTTCAAAATCAAACAGGAATTAGTAAACATAGAAAACATGTACTAGCTTTACAATAGGGAATGCACAGTGCCAAGTCTAGTGCTCAACATCAAAGCTCTCGCGTTTTCTCTCACTCAACACCAAAAATCTCTTACTCAGAGAATTAACATGAAATTAAGTTCCAAGCCTACAGTGGTAATTGGAACTCAATGGTGTCTTTCCACTGCTCAACGCTAGACCATTCACACTTTTGTCAGTGCAACGGTGAAATTGGCGCTTAGTGGCATACTAGAAAACTTGCATCAGTCCAATTTTGATATGATGAACTAAAAACTTATTTAAATGACCAAATTGATAATCATGATTCATAGTTAGGTCCAAAAATAAGTTTTAACCTCATATAGAATACCAGTTTGCTCATATAACTATAGACTCAGTTTATCAAGCTAACACCAAACTTAAACAATTCGAAAACAACACGTAATCATTTTGCACAATAGATTTCAGCATGCGATTTAACTCATTCAAGACAGTACTTTCATTCATTATAGATAACCAAAACCAAATTACACTTAACAAGTCATCCAAACAAAATTCTCATCCTACCTACAACTTTAGATCAAATTCAACATGCATAAAAGACTAGAAATGTATCATTGACTTTAAAATACAATAGTTAGTTCCCTTACATGTCAAAAGCTTAAACTATTCTAAGGGGAAACCACAAAATCACTAGTAAGATATTGTCCGCTTTGGGTCAAGTCACTAGTAAAAAATTGGGTTTTTACAGCGCACATTATGCCACGGTTCACCAGAAACCGCAGCAAAATGGTGCGCGGTGGCAGTTCTGTAAATAAAACGAACAAATATGCCGCGGTTCAGAGGAGAACCGCGGCATATACCACAGTCAACCATCCCCTTTGACCCACGTTTGAATAAAAAAAGAAATAATAGGGGAATAGGCCGCGGTTGGGCAGGGAACCGCGACCTATTCCCCTGTCAATTTAATGCAGGGGCTGACTGATGGGGAATGTCAGCAGGTGGCAGGGGGAATAGGCCGCGGTTCCCTGCCCAACCGCGGCCTATTCCC
>NC_028353.1:11113462-11252768 GCF_000741045.1 Vigna radiata var. radiata
TCTTTGTTATGTTGAAATTGCATTTCTGTATATGTTTTTATGCAGGTCTGTTTTTGTGGTAGTGGATATCACAAAAACATACCTGCAATTTTAAAAAACTGCAGGGGAATATGCCGCGGTTCTTACCACAACCGCGGCATATACTTTCTCATTTTAATTTTTTTTTTAAAAAAAGACTATAGGCCGCGGTTCTTGCACTAACCGCGGCCTATAGTGGCACTTTTTGCCGCGGTTGAACCGCGGCATATAGTGGAATATATTTTTTTTTTTTTTNAAAAATAACTTAGGCAGCGGGTCTTTAGACAACCGCGGCATATTGCGGAACTTATATACCGCGGTTTCAACCGCGGCCTAAAGTCTTTGACTTACTACCGCGGTAAAATATACTGCGGTTCGTAAACCGCGACCTATAGTGAAAAATAACAGCGGTAAAATCCCCTCGCTGCACTAGTGAGTCCTTACAAATTTGCTTTTGGTACCACTCCAATAGGTCTCTTACCAATGGAGGTATCTTATGTGTATATAAATTCATGTTCATCTCTTATTTTATCTGATGTGAGACTTTGTTTGTACAAAACAGGACTTAGGGGAGACATGCACTGATCAATTTCTCACATGCATGGGGAAAAAGTACCAACTGGAAAGAAGAGCAAAAACCAATGTACTCTTCTACAAAAACTAATCGGACATCATTAAAGGCTTTGTTGCAATGATCACTAAAGCACTCTTCGATCTTCAAACAGATAAAGTACAAGTTAGAAAACTTATAGAAAGGGTAGAGGACTTTGAAAGAACATATTTTAGATAATGAAACTTATTAATTGCAATTATATTTATACTTTTAAACATCTAATATTGAAATAAGCAAGTCTTGGTATTTAGAACACATTATCACTTCTAATACTTTATGTCTAGGCTTTTATAAGCTTTTTAAAAAAATTATATACATAAATTTTTAAAGCTTCAAATAACTAAATCAATATAATTTAAAATTAATTGAAATTTTACAATTAGTTACTTTCTCTTTATACACGTCATATACACATATATTGAAATAACTAAATTGTTAAACATTATTTGAATTGCTAAATTTAGTTTATATCTTTTGTAATTTTTTAATTCTATAATTAAAAATTTTTAAATAAAATTTTATTTTAAAAGAGAAATTCAATTATTAGGGTTTAGGGTTTTTTAGGGTTTAGGGTTTAAGGTTTATGGTTTAGGGTTTTTTAGGGTTTGGGTTTAGGGATTAGGGTTTTTTAAGGTTTAGGGATTTTTAAGGTTTAGGGTTTTTTAGGGTTTAGGGTTTAGGATTTTTTAGGGTTTAGGGTTTTTTAGGGTTTAGGGCTTAGGGTTTAGGATTTTTTAGGGTTTTGGGTTTTGGGTTTCTTAGGGTTTAGGGTTTTGTAGGGTTTAGGGTTTTGTAGGGTTTAGGGTTTTTTAGGGTTTAGGATTTTTTAGGGTTTAGGGTTTAGGATTTTTTTAGGGTTTAGGGTTTCGGGTTTCGCTTTAGGGTTTAGGGTTAGTCCGTCAACCATCTTAGGCCAAGATAAATCTCCTAGGCTAGGATTTCGTGCTCCTCTCACCACATACCCTACCCTTTTCTACTTAAGATTGGACGATTATTAGAGTGTCAGGATAACTCTCAATACGATGTCTCTACATCAATACATACACTAAATAAAACCATTACAAGAACTTCTCCTTGAATTTTTTTTATCACATCAAGTGCCATATATATTCACAACCATATTTACAATCCATGAATAATCCAAAATTCCAAATAAACATGTATTAAATTCATTTAAACCACTTCAAAATCAAATGGGAATTAGTAATCATAGAAAACATGTTATAGCTTTACAATAAGGAATGCACAGTGCCAAGTCTAGTGCTTAACACCAAAGCTCTCGCGTTTTCTCTCACTCAACGCCAAAAATCTCTTACTTAGCGAATTAACATGAAATTAAGTTCCAAGCCTACAGTGGTAATTGGCACTCAATGGTGTCCTTCCACAGCTCAACGCTAGACCATTCACACTTTCGTCAATGCAACGGTGAAATTGGCGCTTAGTGTCATACTAGAAAATTTGCACCAATCCAATTTTGATATGATGAACTTAAATGACAAAATTGATAATCATGATTCATAGTTAGGTCCAAAAACAAGTTAGAAAGCTTATAGAAAGGGTAGAGGACTTTGAAAGAACATATTTTAGAAAATGAAACTTATTAACTGGAATTATACTTATACTTTTAAACATCTAATATTAAAATAAGCAAGTCTTGGTATTTAGAACACATTATCACTTCTAATACTTTATGTCTAGGCTTTTATAAGTTTTTTTAAAAGAAATTACATACATGAATTTTTAAAGTTTCAAAGAACTAAATCAATATAACTTAAAATTAATTGAAATTTTACATTTAGTTACTTTCTATTTATACACATCATATACACATATGTTGAAAAACTAAATTGTTAAACATTATTTGAANTGAAATTTTACATTTAGTTACTTTCTATTTATACACATCATATACACATATGTTGAAAAACTAAATTGTTAAACATTATTTGAATAGCTAAATTTTTTATATCTTTTGTAAATTTTTAATTCTACAATTAAAAAAATTTAAAATAAAATTTTATTTTAAAAGAGAAATTCAAATATTAGGGTTTAGGGTTCAGGTTTAGGGTTTTTTAGGGTTTAGAGTTTAGGGTTTAGGGTTTCGGGTTTAGATTTACGGTTTACAGTTTAAGGTTTAGTGATTTTTAGTGTTTAGGGTTTTTTAGGGTTTAGGGTTTT
Organism: Vigna radiata var. radiata; assembly: GCF_000741045.1. Classification (NCBI taxonomy): domain Eukaryota; kingdom Viridiplantae; phylum Streptophyta; class Magnoliopsida; order Fabales; family Fabaceae; genus Vigna; species Vigna radiata. The sequence goes on from NC_028353.1 coordinate 11,116,272, forward strand.
TTAGGGTTTAGAGTTTATGGTTTTTTAGGGTTTAGGGTTTAGGGTTTAGGGCTTTTAGGGTTTAGGGTTTTTTAGGGTTTAGGGTTTAGGGTTTTTTACGGTTTAGCATTTAGGGTTTAAGGTTTGAGTTTACGGTTTAGGGTTTAGGATTTAGGGTATTTTAGGGTTTTTTAGGGTTTAGGGTTTAGGATTTTTTAGGGTTTAAGGTTTAGGGTTTAGGGTTTTTTAAGGTTTAGGGTTTTTTATGGTTTAGGATTTTTTAGGGTTTAGGGTTTTTTAGGGTTTAGGCTTTAGGACTTAGGGTTTATGGTTTAGGGTGTAGGGTTTAGGGTGTATGGTTTAGGGTTTAGGGTTTAGGGCTTATGGTTTTGGGTGTAGGGTTTTTTAGGGTTTAGGGTTTAGGATTTAGGGTTTTTTAGGGTTTAAGGTTTTTTAGGGTTTAGGGTTTAAGGTTTAGGGTTTAAGTTTTTAGGGTTTAGAGTTTAGGGTTAGTCCGTCAACCTTCTTAGGCCAAGATAAATCTCCTAGGCTAGGATTTTTTGCTCCTCTCAGCACATACCCTACCCTTTTCTACTTAAGATTGGATTATTATTAGAGTATCAGGATAACTCTCAATACGAAGTCTCTACATCAATACATACTCTAAATAAAACTATTACAAGAACATCTCCTTGAATATTTTATCACATCAAGTGCCATATATATTCACAACCATATTTACAATCCATGAATCATCCACAATTCCAAATAAACATGTATTAAATTCTTTTAAACCACTTCAAAATCAAACAGGAATTAGTAAACATTGAAAACATATACTAGCTTTACAATAGGGAATGCACAGTGCGAAGTCTAGTGCTCAACACCAAAGCTCTCGCGTTTTCTCTCACTCAACGCCAAAAATCTCTTACTCAGCGAATTAACATGAAATTAAGTTCCAAGCCTACAGTGGTAATTCGCACTCAATGGTGTCCTTCCACTGCTCAACGCTAGACCATTCACACTTTCGTCAATGCAACGGTGAAATTGGCGCTTAGTGCCATACTAGAAAATTTGCACTAGTCCAATTTTGATATGATGAACTTAAATTACCAAATTGATGATCATGATTCATAGTTAGGTCCAAAAACAAGTTTTAACCTCATATAGAATACCAGTTTGCTAATATAACTATAGACTTTGTTTATCAAGCTAACACCAAACTTAAACAATTCCAAAACAACACGCAATCATTTTGCACAATAGATTTCAGCACGCGATTTAACTCATTCAAGACAATACTTTCATTCATTATAGATAGCCAAAACCAAATTACGCTTAACAAGTCATCCAAACAAAATTCTCATCCTAACTACAATTTTAGATCAAATTCAACGTGCATCAAACACTAGAAATGTATCATTGACTTTAAAATATAATAGTTACTTCCCTTACATGTTAAAAGCTTAAACTATTCTAAGGGGAAACCACAGAATCATTAGTAAGATATTGTCCGCTTTAGGTCAAGCCCTCACGAATTTGCTTTTGGTACCACTCCAAAAGGTCTCTTACCAATGGAGGTATCTTATGTGTATATAAATTCATGTTCATCTCTTATTTTGTCCGATGTGGGACTTCACGAATTTTCGTTTGGTAGCACTCCAAAAGGTCTCTTCCCAATGGAGGTATCTTATGTGTATATAAATTCATGTTCATCTCTTATTTTTTCCAATATGGGACTTTGTTTGTACCCAACAAGACTTAGGGGAGACATGCATTGATCAATTGCTCACATGCATGGGGAAAAAGTACCAAACTAGAGAGAAGAGCAAAAACAAATGTACTCTTCTACAAAAACTGATCGGACATCATTAAAGGCCTTGTTGCAATGATCACTTAGGCACTCTTCGATCTTCAAACAGATAAACTACAAGTTAGAAAGCTTATATAAAGGGTAGAGGACTATGAAAGAACATACTTTAGATAATGAAACTTATTAATTGGAATTATATTTATACTTTTAAACATCTAATATTAAAATAAGCAAGTCTTGGTATTTAGAACTCATTATCACTTTTAATACTTTATGTCTAGGCTTTTATAAGTTTTTTTTAAAAAAATTACATACATGAATTTTTAAATATTCAAAGAACTAAATCAATATAATTTAAAATTAATTGAAATTTTACATTTAGTTACTTTCTATTTATACACATCATATACACATATGTTGAAAAACTAAATTGTTAAACATTATTTGAATAGCTAAATTTGGTTGATATCTTTTGTAAATTTTTAATTCTACAATTAAAAAATTTTAAATTTTATTTTAAAAGAGAAATTCAATTATTAGGGTTTAGGGTCTAGGTTTAGGGTTTTTTAGGGTTTAGGGATTAGGGTTTGGGTTTAGGGTTTTGGGTTTAGGGTTTAGATTTAGGGTTTACGGTTTAGGGTTTAGTGTTTTTTAGGGTTTAGGGTTTAGGGTTTAGGGTTTTTTAGGGTTTAGGTGTTAGGGTTTAGGGTTTTTTAGGGTGTAGGGTTTAGGGTTTTTTAGGGTGTAGGGTTTAGGGTTTAGTGTTTTTTAGGGTTTAGGGTTTTTTAGGGTTTAGGGTTTATGATTTTTTAGGGTTTAGGGTTTAGGGTTTTTTAGGGTGTAGGGTTTAGGGTTTAGGGTTTTTTAGGGTGTAGGGTTTAGGGTTTAGTGTTTTTTAGGGTTTAGGGTTTAGTTTTTAGGGTTTAGGGTTTAGGGCTTAGGGTTTTTTAGGGTGTAGGGTTTAGGGTTTAGGGCTTAGGGTTTAGGGTTTAGGGTTTTTCAGGGTTTAGGGTTTTTTAGGGTTTAGGGTTTGAGTTTAGGGTTTAGGATTTAGGGTTTAGGGTTAGGTTTTAGGGTTTAGGGTTTTTTAGGGTTTAGGGTTTATGGCTTTGGGGTTAGGGTTTAGGGTTTAGGGTTTTTTAGGGTTTAAGGTTTAGGGTTTAAGGTTTTTAGGGTTTAAGGCTTAGGGTTTAGGGTTTAAGGTTTAGGGTTAAGGGTTTAGGATTAGTCCATTAACCATCTTAGGCCAAGATAAAGCTCCTAGACTAGGATTTTGTGCTCCTCTCAGCACATACCCTACCTTATTCTACTTAAGATTGGATGATTATTAGAGTATCAGGATAACTCTCAATACGAAGTCTCTACATCAATACATACACTAAATAAAACCATTACAAGAACTTCTCCTTGAATATTTTATCACATCAAGTGCCATATATATTCACAACCATATTTACAATCCATGAATCATCCACAATTCCAAACAAACATGTATTAAAGTCATTTAAACCACTTCAAAATCAAAAAGTAATTATTAAACATAGAAATCATGTACTAGTTTTACAATAGGGAATACACAATGCCAAGTTTAGTGCTCAACACCAAAGCTCTCGCATTTTCTCTCACTCAACGCCAAAAATATCTTACTCAGCGAATTAACATGAAATTAAGTTTCAAGCCTACAGTGGTAATTGGCACTCAATGGTGTCCTTCCATTGCTCAACGCTAGACCATTCAAACTTTGGTCCATGCAACGGTGAAATTTGCGCTTAGTGGCATACTAGAAAACTTGCACTTGTCCAATTTTGATATGATGAATTTAAATGACCAAATTGATAATCATGATTCATAGTTAGGTCCAAAAACAAGTTTTAACCTCATATAGAATACCAGTTTGCTCATATAACTATAGACTCAGTTTATCAAGCTAACACCAAACTTAAACAATTCCAAAACAACACGCAATCATTTTGCACAATAGATTTCAGCACACGATTTAACTCATTCAAGACAATACTTTCATTCATTATAGATAACCAAAACCAAATTACAGTTAACAAGTCATGCAAACAAAATTCTCATCCTAACTACAATTTTAGATCAAATTCAACATGTATCAAAGACTAGAAATGTATCATTGACTTTAAAATACAATAGTTAGTTCCCTTACATGTTAAAAGCTTAAACTATTCTAAGGGGAAACCACATAATCACTAGTAAGATATTGTCCGCTTTGGGTCAAGCCCTCATGAATTTGCTTTTGGTACCACTCCAAAAGGTCTCTTACCAATGGAGGTATCTTATGTGTATATAAATTCATGTTCATCTCTTATTTTGTCCGTGGTGAGACTTTGTTTGTACCCAACAGGACTTAGGGGAGACATGCACTTATCAATTGCTCACATGCATGGGGGAAAAAGTACCAAACTGGAGAGAAGAGCAAAAACCAATGTACTCTTCTGCAAAAACTGATCGGACATCATTAAAGGCCTTGCTGCAATGATCACTTAGGCACTCCTCGATCTTCAAAGAGATAAACTACAAGTTAGAAAACTTATAGAAAGGGTAGAGGACTATGAAAGAACATATTTTAGATAATGAAACTTATTAATTGCAATTATACTTATACTTTTAAACATCTAATATTAAAATAAGCAAGTCTTGGTATTTAGAACACATTATCACTTCTAATACTTTATGTCTAGGTTTTTATAAACTTTTTAAAAAAAATTATATACATGAATTTTTAAAGCTTCAAATAACTAAATCAATATAATTTAAAATTAATTGAAATTTTACAATTAGTTACTTTCTCTTTATGCACATCATATACACATATGTTGAAAAAACTAAATTGTTAAACATTATTTGAATTGCTAAATTTGGTTGATATCTTTTGTAAATTTTTAATTCTCCAACTAAAAAATTTTAAAATAAAATTTTATTTTAAAAGAGAAATTCAATTATGTTATCTACACAAAAATTTAAAATATAAGACATTTTAAATACTTTATCCAAAACAAAAGTTAATTATAAGTAATTCAAGGATTACATACTTTAATTTTTTGAAATTATTAAAATCTCTCCTCCAAAGTAAAAATGTATCATAATTCCAAAGGCTGACATATCAACCATGTTTCGAGCATGTGATTGTCAATGTCATACCAGTGTTCTTTCCATCTGCATGTGTCGAGGGATACCTCTATGGTTCAAAAAGGTATCCCATCCCTCTATTATTCCTATTGCCGAGGACGATCGGTCGAGCATTGTACCTCGACTTTGTTGACATCAGTCAGACAACATCTAGTTCATGGGAGATTGGAATTAGAATCTGGTTATTGGTATGTAATCCTACAATGTTTATGTGTTTATGCTATTAAAGAAAGTTAAATAATTTGTTGTTAATGTCATTGTAGGGATCTATCAGGAACGTGATGAGAATCTTACAAACGATGATTGATTGTCTTGATGTTGGGCATGTAGTTTCTTGGGATCATACTAATGAGTAGAGCTGTCAAAATGGGTAACTCGGCTCGATCCGGCCCACCACGGGTTGGTTACTTAGTGAGCCAACCCAACTCGGCTCATTTATTAGTGAGCCAGAAAAATCTGAACCCGACTCGACCCATCACGGGTTGGTGGGTAAATGGGTTGGTTCACTAGCCCACTTAATTACAATTTTTTTAAATAAAAAAAAATTACAAACTTTCTATATTCAAATTTAAACAAATTTCATTCCCAAAAAATGATGTTAAACTGAAGACAATTCAAAATAATAATAAAAGCACTTTAATCTGTAACACAATTTCTCAAATGCAAATATATCAAAAGCAGCTTGTTCAAATAATATATACTCAAATTGTTTAAATAAAATGAACAAACTCTGATATATAGGGTTTCCGAAAACCCCTAGTTTTGTCATTATAAAGTTTTCGAAAAAAAAAAAGAAAGATAAGTGAGAAAACAAAAATATGGAGAAAAGAGAAGAAAAAAGGAAGGGTGTTTTGCCTGAAGAATTTCACTGAAGAAGTGAGAGTGGCAGCACCGTAAATGAGAGCAAGTTCCGTGAGAGTGATTTGTGAGAGCAGAGGTTACTTTTTTGGTATACATAGTGAGTGAAGAGAGTATTTTATTTTTTAGGGTTTCATAAATAAAATAATAAATTAAAAAAATAAAATTAGGTAGGTGGGTTGGCAGGCCTGCCAACCCGGCCCACCACAGGTTTGACCCGCATGAGCCGGGTTTAAATTAGCCGAATTAAAATCTGACCCGCCTAAAAAAATTCAATTTTTTCAAACCCAACCCGGCCTAAACCCGTGGTGAGCCGAGTTGGCTTGCGGGTTTTGACCCATTTTGATGGCTCTACTAATGAGTTATTGTAGATAGCTCGTGTAGCATATGAAGAACATGCATCCAGTAGAAGAGGAGGTCGAAATGTACGCAACAAACGTTCATCATCATATTGCTAGCATCGTCTTTTACTATGCATTTGGTTGTCTTGAATTTTAATATAATATTTGGAATGTCAAAACTTTACTTTTATATAATTAAATAACTTTGTTAATTTTTACATAATTAGTATATTAATGAAGAGGATGTGAGTTTTTATATGCACAAGAGTGGTACGCTTGTCAAAGAATTAACAACAACTTTGTATTTTTAATTATATATCTCTTTACATAACGCAAATATCAATTATGATGCTAGTCTAAATAACTGGTATTTAACGCCCATCAAATCTATATAGATGTTTCCTACTGACATAAAAAGATGACTACGCCTGCGTCTCGAGATTACAAGGATGGAGATATGATACCCACCATTGATAAAGGACAACCTCTTGTAAGTGCACATCAACATCTAAAAATAAAATTAAAGAAATGAAACTTATTTTATAATGGAACAAAAGAATAATCACTCTAGCTATATTAAGTAATAAATCATTACAAATAATATTTTATTTAAAATTATAATCCAATTATCTTAAACTTAAATAATAATTTTAAAAAATTCAATAACATAGACATAAATGTATTACTAAAAAATGAAATTTATAAATTCTTTAAACTTAGAAGATAAAAAAGATAACCATTTCAATTTCTTTTTTTTTCTAAAATTCAGATTCATTATCAACAAGAAATTTGAAATTTAAAATATATGGTAACCAAGTTTAAATTTTAAATTTGAAATTACAAAACAAAATAAAAAAAAAATATAGTAACAAAATTTGCGTTTAAAATTCCAAAAAAAAATTGTAAAATGAAGGTTTTTGTATAGCCTTTTCAATGTGTCAGAACAACTTTCGCATGATAAAGATAAAAAAGGTTAAATCATTTCATTAATTCTTATTTTTGTGACAAAATCTTAAATGGATCATTTTATTTTTTTTACATCTCGATTTGGTTCCTATTTTGAAAATTTTAATGTAAACCAGATTTTTTTAATATTGTAGTAACAAAGTTAAAGAGATATCACTTATTATTATAGGTTTAAACTTCTTTTTGGTCCCTAAGTTATGAGTGGATATTCAGTTTAGTCCCTGTTTTTAAAAATGTAAATCTTTGGTCCCTAAATTATAAAAAATGTATCAAATGAGTCATTTTTTAACTTGAAACACTTTTTTTGGTTATTTCTTAACAACTACTACATCTTTAGATTGCTCTGATTTGTTTCTTAGGGACCAAAGATTTACATTTTTAAAAATAGGGACTAAACTATCCACTTATAACTTAGGGACCAAAAAGATATTTAAATCATTATTTTATTATTATTATCATTTAAAAAAATAGAAAAAATATAAATTTGTCATGTGTCAATGTCACGTGATAGTAATAGTATGATGTGACCGTATTAATACCATGTATCACTATCATGTGAGTATCATTACTTTTATCTTAATTTGGTCTTTATATTTTTATTTTGCTTTAATTCTGTCTTATTTTTTTTAAATTAAACAATTTTAACTTTCTCTAAATTAAAACAAATTTATTTTTCTTATAACTCTTAAACAAATATTTTTATTAAATTTTTTTAAAAAGAGTAAGTTTATTTATATTTATATTTTATATTGAATTTTATTCAAAGTTGTTTTAAACTTTTTAATATAAAATAATGCTAATAAAACAAATTCAAAATTAATATCAAATAACAAATATGTTAAAAAAAGTTGTTTATAAATTACATTTTATAAAATAAAATAAAATTTTCAACTTTTTCAATTATTTTAAATAGTTTTATATTTTAAAAATGTGTAAAATTAATAATTTTTATACAAATTTTTTACTTGGTTTAATGATAACAATTTTACAAATTCAAATTCTAAATTTTAAAATAATTTTAAACAATTTTATAACAATTTAAAACAAATAAATTTAAAATTTGAAAACAATTTTAAATAAAGTTTCAATGTAAAATATAGATAAAAATAAATTTATTCTTGTAAAAAATATTTGTATAACATTTACACAAATGAAATTGCATCATATTGATATTACATATACTGCACTCACTGTCACTCAGTATTATTAACATGACGTGAACTTAAACCTATCAAATGTTTTTTTAAATAAATAATAAAAGTATAAATAATTTAAAAAAAGTTAAAATTTATAAACTAACACGTGACTCTTCTTTAACATTCAACTTTAAAAAATACTTAATTGCATCAAAATAAAGACCAAATTAAAATATTATATAAATAAATAAACATCGATATCATTAATAAACTCGAAATAAACTAAATAATGAAATGTTAAAATTAATATTTCATGTAAAATTTAAAATTCCAATATACTTATGTCAAAATTAATATTTCTTATCTAACATGAACATTGTTAAGTTAATCCTTATTTTAAATCATATTTATCTTCATTATTTAAAGTATAAAATTTATTTTTAATTTCTTAATTTACTTTTAATCTTAATAAAAACAAAATTGGATGGTTTAAAATTGATATCTTTCTTACAAGGGCCACAATACTAGTGAATAAAACAAACGGCTTAATACCTCCCTTGGTCCTCGTATTTGTGTGAAAATCTCAGTTCGGCTCTCAAGTTTTGAACTATCTCAATTGGGTCATAATTTTTGTAAAAATGCACACATTTTACCCCAACTGTTAACTTATCTCAAATGGCGTTAAGTTTAGCTGACGTGGTATGCTGACGTGTTGGCTTAATCCCTCCTTGGTCCTCGTATTTGTGTGAAAATCTCAGTTCGGTCCTCAAGTTTTNAACTGTNTCAATTGGGTCATAATTTTTGTAAAAATGCACACATTTTACCCCAATCGTTAACTGATCTCAAACGGCGTTAAGTTTAGCTGACGTGATAGCCAGAGGACATGCTGACGTGTATTATTTAATTATATGAATTATTTTTTAAAATAAGCAGTGTTTCACGTGGCACAGTGAGATCAGTTAGCGATTGCGGTAAAATGTGTGCATTTTTACAAAAATTATGACCCAATTGAGACAGTTCAAAACTTAAGGACCGACTTGAGATTTTTACACAAATACGAGGACCAAGAAGGGATTAAGCCAACACGTCAGCATACCACGTCAGCTAAACTTAACGCCGTTTAAGATTAGTTAACGGTTGGGGTAAAATGTGTGTATTTTTACAAAAATTATGACCCAATTGAGATAGTTCAAAACTTGAGGACCGAACTGAGATTTTCACACAAATACGAAGACCAAGGGAGGTATTAAGCCTAAAACAAACTAACCCCTATCTTCTTCCTCTATGTGCACCCCCCCTGACAAATTTCTTAAATTTACACAACCATTTACCTTCTTCGCTTCCACGCATAGAACACTTCCCTACTCCAAGCATATCTCCCTCCTCCAATTTAATTTTTTTTACTAAATATATATTTTGGATTCTAGTATCTGAAATATAAAATAAAATATATATTACAGATTTTTTAATTTGAAATACATTTTTTACTTTTGTGTTTAGTTGTATAATTCATAATACAAAATTTTATATTTTAAATTATAGAATTTATAATATAAAAATTAAAAAACTTGAATTGTATAATTTAGTATGTAAAATAAAAAAGTGTATTTTGTATTATATAATCTAAAATATAAAATTTGTATTCCGAATTTTAGACTGTATTTTTCAGAGTTGTATAATTCAAAATATAAATTTTGTATTTTGGATTGTATGTTCCAAATAATTTTGAATTTATAATTGGAAATGGAGATGGTTAAAATTAGAATTTTGAAATGTATGGAGTGCTGGAAGAAATTATGGAGGTGCAAGAAGAAATGTGTAGCTATCATTTTTATATTTTAGAAAAACTAACGTAAAATTGAATTAAATTGAATTAACAAGTTGGGCTAAGTCTAGCATCTACGAGTTTGGGCTGGATATTCAAAATACAATACCCTAAAGATAGATACCATTTTTCTTTTATATTTTAAAAGTTAATGTTTATAATGTGAAAAATAGACAGGGATCTGGGTTGTGCCCTCTTTGTGAACATTTTGAGTTCAAACAATTTTTTTCTAATTTAGACTGGAAAGTTTTTTCCTCCATCTTAATTGTAAAAAGTATTAAATCAAGCTTGATTAAAAAAATTATTGTACTGCTTATGGATTAAGTTTGTTTACTAATTTGCCCCCATAAAGTTTTTGTTTACTTACCAACAATTGTATAAAAATTTCAGTTTCCAAACGTTAGTGAGTGTTCCTATTACATCCAATTCTTTTATATTATTTAAGAGTCGAAGTTTAAAATAGTTTAAATATTTTTTTTCTCCTTTCATTTTCTAAGATGTCTTTTAAAAATAAAATTGTGATAGAATCACTCCAAAGTAGACAATATCTTGGATGAGGGATTATTGATCTTAATGGTATCATTCGACGAACTTGGAATCGAAACATTTGCATCCACCGTAGGATCGAAAACAAGGTTTTTAAAACAAATGAACAGTTCCCTTAAACCTTTTACTAGGGCTAAACTCTCATTTCTCCTAAACCTTGATTGTGGGACCTATGTTCTGGTACGCCCAATAATTAAACATCACTTAGGAGTTTAGACCAAAGACAATTTAAATATTTCTTTCTTCTTCCATCCTCGGAGACACCTTTTAAGGAAAAAACTATGACAAAGTTCAAGCTTCAAAATGGATAATACTTCAAATGTGTGGTGATTGACCCTAACGATGACAATTGATGGACTTTGGCCTTTATTCCTAAGCGATATGAGACCATTAAGTGTATCAGTAATAACTACTATGACGAGTTCATTTTCAAGTGTCAATACAAAAGTTTACTATATCAATTTTGTTAACATCGATATAACAAGTCTTATATAAGGATGAGAAACAAATGTCTTTATTTTATATAACGGTTTCTCTTTCTTCTTTTCTTTGCATAACTTGTTTCCTTTATTTTCTTGTTTAACATTAAGGTGTCGTTAGTTTGTGATTTGGCATCTCTTCAACATGTATTAGGATGAGTTTGGTTTATATTTTCCTAAACAAGTAATGATATTAATCATTGGACATTAATCAACAACCTAGAAATTATGGTGCTTAAATTAGAATTTAGGGTTTTCTTTACTAAATGTAAATGATAAATCTTTTTTAGAACCTTCATAACATAATCCTTAAAGAGCGACAATGTTTTATGCTTATTCTATATTACTCCTTGGCACGTGTATTTTTCAACTTTCAAAAAGACTATATGTCTTCTATGGTTAAGTGCTTTACATGATTTAGAGTAAAGGTTTTCTAATCAAGGTTTGATAAGTTCTATCAATTATCATGATGCTCTTTCAAGAGGATAATTGCATTTAATGTATGTCTGGAGAGTATTTAATGCATCCTGTATGATCAAGTTGTTCAAATGCATGGAAGACTATCTTATGAGCTAAAGTTGATCATCAATTGTAAAAGGTTTTTCAACAACTCTTTTACATAAAGCTTTAAACCTTATACATAAAGCTATCATCTCTAGTGAACAAAACCAGTGACCTTTTAAATTACTTTCCCATTTTTATCTAATGTGGAACTTAGATTCACACTTGAAATTCTAATATTATGCATAATGAAACTCATTTTGTTAATTGTGAACTTAATGTAGTTTGAACAATTAGGCAAACTAGTATAAAAATCTCTAAGTATTCCTTTCCTTTCTTATCTTGTTAACATTGCTTGTTATTGCATTTGTGTTAACTTAAGAAGGAGATTTTTAAACTATGTTTTTTAAAGGTTTTAGACATATTTTTTGTTAGGTATAAAACTATTATGCGATTATGTATCATTGTACTATATTTGAGAAAAATTGCAAAAACTTTTAAAACACAATCTACCCTCCCTTGTGTTTTAACTTGTTTTTCACAAATCGTATTAAAGCGCGAGCTCTAAAAGGTTGAGCTACTAACACCTGTTAGAGGAAAAGATCTATAGTATTGCATGAATGGAGTTATATTTGATGAGAGAAGCAACTTTCCTCTCTAAATCCTTTGCTTTTATAGGAGAAGACTTTTATTATTGGAAAGATCATATAGAGATGTAAGTAAATTGAACACATTATCGGCTATGGAAAATCATCACGTATGATGATATTGAGATCATATCCCTAAAGCAAGATTAGTAATAAGAAGAGTTTTATCAAATGCACTTAAACAACAAAGCCAGATACACTCTTATCTAGGATTTATCTAAAAATGAATATAAAAAGTTTAGAATATCTGATACTCATTGATTATTAACTATGAGGATAAAGAATATGTGCAACTTATAAAAGTTGTCACCTTAACACACCAATATGAATCTTTCACAACAAAAGAAGCTAAGAGCATAGATGACATGTTTGGAAGGATTAATATTCTTCTAAATGGGCTAGGAGCTCTCTAGTAGAATTCCTCTAAGGCTTAAATTAATCTAAAGTCACTAGATAGTATGCCAAAGATATGTGAGCCCAACAAAATAACCATAACATAAGCCCTTGATCTAAAGAAGCTTACATGGGACAGGCTCTTAGGAATCTTCAAAGTGCATGAGGTGCATCTTTAAGATTGAAGCCAAAAGCAACGTTCAATGTCATTTAACATAGTTCTTCAAGTCAAAGTTAAGTAAACTCCTATTAGGTGAAAAGAGACTATAGCTCTCGATGTTTTAAAGGAAGAAGAGGATGTATTTGAGGTTGAATTTGAAAGCCAACTAATGAGGAAATATCTATTATGTCTATATTTGTAAGAGTTTTTTTAGGTTTTTGGATTCCTCCTACAAGAGTTGAGGAATACTTTACTTTTCCATTTACTTTCTCTTAGTGTGGGTCTTTTCTAACCTCAGCACATCCATTTCCTCTACTTCTCTCTCAAGTGCATAAGATCTTTCCTAAATTCAACCAACATTGTTGATTCAATTAGTAGGTTTCATTGCATCTTAGGTGATTGTTGTCATTCTTTCTTTGTCATGTTTCTAATTTATACCATGTGGTATGGGAAAATTCAATTTTAACCCTTGTGGAATATTTTTGCAAGGGATAAAATAATCTCACAAAACAACATCATTCACCGTGTTTTGTTTTTAGATGATTTCTTTCTATAATTGACAAAAATATTTTTTTTCAACACTTGTTTAAAAGGTTAATGTGTCTCAAAAGACAATCCAAATGTTAAAATTAATTGCAATTTTAATTTAGTAATATTTTAAATATGATAATGTCTTAACAAATAAATTCAACTATCATGAAAAAATATATTGTTTTCACACTCCAAATACAATTTGGTCAATTGAATCAAGCCCATTCAGATTGACCTTTGGAATACTATATTCCATTCCTTGGGGATCAAGTTCAAAACAATATATAAAAAGACGCCCATAGGCTTAGCATGAACTCCATCATCATCAATTCATGAGCGAAATGGCAGAGAAAGACAAGGTGATCCTACACGGGATGTGGGCCAGTCCATATGCCAAGAGGGTAGAATTGGCCCTTAATTTCAAGGGCATACCCTACGAGTATGTGGAAGAAGACTTGAGAAATAAGAGCGAATTGCTTCTTAAGTACAATCCGGTTCACAAGAAGGTTCCTGTACTTGTTCATAATGGAAAGGCCATTGCTGAGTCCATGGTGATCCTTGAATACATCGATGAAACATGGAAACATGCTCCCAACCTGCTTCCCATCCATTCCTACAGAAGGGCCCAAGCTCGCTTCTGGTCCAGTTTCATTCAGGATCAGGTAATTATCTACATCATTGCATGCATTTCTTGCTTCCATAATGTTAATTTCGTATTAGTGTACGTATGAAAATGAAAATTAATAGTAGCAGTTGCTTAAAAACTAAACCACTAGTAAAACAAAATTACTGATCTGAGTTTATACTTGTTGGCTAATTTCTGCTTGTAACAGAGTAACATCACTGCTTCCATATCGTACACCACTTGTTTGGTGAAATGTCAAAAGACTAGATAGCATTTGTAGTTCACAAATTTTGGTTTATAACTCAAGATTAGAACCAAACACAAAGCTGGGAATCTAAATGTGATTATAAAGTTGCATTGTCTTGTGGTTTTGAGTTAGAGTGGTGTCAATTAGACTCAAGTATCATTGGTATTGAATCCTATATTTAATCTTCTGGAAAAACCCATCACAAATGTACACTAACTAAGTTCTGATAGAATGGGAGGCACATATTTTAAACAAGTTTCCTGAGTTTAACAGGATCTTCAGTTTGAATGTTATAGGTGGAAAGTATAATTAAGTATAGCTTTACTAAAAGTGATTAGTTAGTTCTGTAAGAAAAATCCGTCAACCGCTAAACTTGTGAATAAAGAAATAAAGAAAGAACTAAATAGAAAATTAATGCATGCATCCGTCATTCAATCACAGGTAGTCCATTGCTTATATAAGTTTTATGATTTAGATAATAATTAACAAGATGACTTGTGACGGATTGTAAATTTAAGCCTTAGCCTTTTTTAGTTTAGTGAACTAACTAAAACATATAGGATTTCGTGTTTGGAACTAAGATTTAACTTGGGTCGATCAAACTTCTTGTTTAAACCAAGCGCTTTTGTTCTAATGCATGTATTGCTCTCTTTTTCTCTATTTATTTGTTGCAGTTGGTGGAGAAGACTATTCTAGTATTGAAAACTGACGGAGAAGCGCAACAGAAGGCAGTTGAACAAGTGTATGAAAAACTAAATGTGCTTGAAAATGGAATGAAGACCTATCTGGCAGAACGCGATGCAAAGGTGGAAAGCAACTTTGGAATCGTGGAAATTGTGTTTTGTGCATTGTTTGGTTGTCACGAGGCTCATGAAGAAGTTCTTGGCATGAAATTTATAGTGCCAGAAAAGTTTCCAGTGTTATTTTCTTGGTTGATGGCCATTGCAGAGGTGGAAGCAGTGAAAAAGGCAACTCCTCCACATGAAAAAACAGTGGGAATTCTTCAGCTTTTCAGGCAGTCTGCATTGAAATCTTCTGCTGCAGCCTGATATAGGCTTCACCAGTTCAATGGATTTTCTATTATTATTTGCTTCTTCTGCAAGTCTTGATATATCGTTCAGTAACAGGATGAGTATATGTAACACGTATATTGTGACAATATTGTCTGTGGTTATCTTTGAATTCAAGTTTAAGGTAAAAATAAAAATAAAGTCACTTGATTGTAATATTAATTGTGATCTAAAATATGATCTTGGTAATTTGAATTATTTTTAATTAATGTCACAATTTTTTTCAACTAATATTACTTTGGTCTTATTTCTTAATTAGAATTAGTTAAGATATTTTAGTCAGAATTAAAAAGAACTATTTTTCAGATTGTCAACTAAGTTTTCTTTTTTTAATTTATGTTAATGAGAGTTATTTTTCTATTTACATTATTGGAATTATTTTTTTAATTGTTGCATACCGTTGCTATTTATCACTTGATAATTAGTATGGATTTTCTTAGCCAATGATAATTTTTGGGCTAATATAAATAAAAACTTTTATTGATGACTGTCATGGTTATCTTTTTCTTTTTTGTAAATGTTCATAGTGATTATATTTTTATCAACGGCATTAGTCTTATGTTTTGTAGGTGCTAAGAGTTTTTTTCACATGTTTGAGAAAATCTTTTACCAACATTAACTAGGATCATTTTTGCTACAGTTGACCAAGAAAAAAAACGGACAACATTGTAAAATTAAACATGATCAAGAATAAGCTTAAATAATTTCAATCAGCATCAATTAAAAACAATATCAGACATCAAACGAGAAAACTTGTATCAATATTAACTAAAAAAGTTTGATGAACTTAGAAAAACAATATCAACTAACATTGACTAAAAATAATCAATATTTTTATGTTTTTAATTATTAACAATTTTTAATCTTATTTGATGATATAATTGAAATACTTCATTTATTAAAACCTTACCCGTTTTTTCCCCAGTAAACCATGTCGGGTAACGAAGCTTAAAATAATAGGAAACCTAAATGCTTTCGGAAAGTAATACGTGTTTTGTTGTTGAACCACTAGACTTAGAATTAACTGGAGCTATAACATGAACAAGACAAGATCTAAATTTCGTTCAAAAAACAGAAGAGAGAGGCAAAAGAAAAGAAGGAAGTGGTGTAAAACAAAAACCAAGCTCTATAATGATTCATGACCTGAGTTTCAAGATCATATCTATAGCTTTATGATCTAAAGAGTCTTTTGTGGTTTGATTGCTTTAGAAGTACAAAATGTAACTCTGGAGGAGCCAAATACACAAATCTTATGACTAAGTTTCGTGAACTCTAACAAATAGGACAACTATAAACTCTACAATTTAACAAAAAGAAATAAGAAAAATATATACCACAGATGTTAAGACACCAGACGATTTCATGGCCACATCTGACTCAGCTGGAAATATCTTGAATCCAAGTCACAAGTAGAATCAGTTTGTCAAATGCCATTTGGGAACTGTTCTTCCATTTCACACTGCTTAGGTTCATCACTCCGAGCTAGTGGTGTTGTCACCTGCAACCCAATACTGCTTGACAGCAAACAACATCTTCTCTGAAACCATTGGACCATCCTCATGATCCACCATTTTGGTATTCCATCTCATTCCTTTCACAATTCTTTTCACCTTCACTAGCACATCAGCTTGATCTCGGAATATTACTGCTCCTTCGGGCCGTAATATACGGTCCATCTCCAATAGAATGTCTTCTGCATCACATCTGCATTGATCATTTGAGTTAGCAAAACCCAAATGTAGTTTGTTTCCCTTGCACGCCTGACTCCAAGGTTGTTCCACCACAGGGTCTAGCATAAACATTTACCACGCACTTACCCATTCTTGTACAAGCTGAAAACACCATTTGCATGGATAAGGTCATATGTCCTTGGATATGTGGAGAAGCCTTCACACCTGGTAGGAAAATGATAATTATTAAACAGAACTTCACCCCCCTACAGTTTCAAATTAAAAATCTGAGGCAGATAATTTAGCAGAATTTATTGCTTCAAGAAAAAATTCCTGAATGTAATCCTTGTACATAAAGTTTAAAGTACTAAAATTGTTTTTAATACAATGCATACTTTCTTGGCCTTTAGAAATCATCACTGCACCTTTCAACAATTATCTCACACCAAGCCCTTCAATAAAGTGACTTCGACCAATCCTAGGAGGTGCAGTTTTAAACTAAGTAGGAATAATTGCGTAAGCAAGAGTAGTAATGTATTGAATATCGAACACAAATTGGGCAAAAATAAGTTTCTATTATGGAGAAAGAGAATGGTTACGTATTGCTTTTCACGTTTCATTTCTTTTTTCTTTTCTCTTGGTGTTATACACTTTGGTGATATATTTACGTAAGGCAGACAGTTGTCCTATAGGGTACATGAGTTTGAAAATATGTTTGAGAGAGAACTCTTTGTTAGGGCTTAGGCCTATGCATTGTGAGTTTGTGCTCTAATTCAGTCTTGTTTGTCTGTGCAATCTCAGAAATGTGAACTATTGTGTACTAAAATTATGCAGCGGAAGGTTAAATTTACTAGATCTTAGAGTTGTCATCAACATACCAAAAGAAAGTAAAAAGTTGCAGGCAATAGACCAAAATGAAAAAGGGAAAGGAAACCATGTCCCAGAAGTTACCAGTCATGATAAATGCCAATCAATCCACGCTCAAATATAACACCCAGGTTAGCTTTCTCAGCAATTGTGGGCACAACATTCATAACCCATAATTTGGGAGATTCCAGTGCAGCAGCAAAACTTCCCAGGCCAGCATTCATGTCCATTATGTTGCGATACCTCCCCGTGCTAATGATTTTGTTGATCCGTTTGTAAGCATTCACATGTTTCTTCCATAATCGGTTGTCCTCTTCAAATGCTTCCACAGATACACCAGGAACAAATCCACTGGTAATTCTGGAAGGAGCAGCATTGAGTCTCTCTAGGAATGGCTTCCATGGACCAGTAGGTTTACTAGGAGTTACACAACTTTCCATTTTCTTGTACCTACACATTGTCAGACCTTTCCAGAAAGTTACTGAAACCAATAGTCTATAATCCAAAAGGTTAGGACTTCATTAGTAATTTTCAGAAAGAGTGAAGAAATCTAATTCTCGTTAAACCATGCTTCTCAAGTACTCAATCTAAGACACCATTTTAGTAGTCAAGAAATAATTCTTGCAAAATGATTATAGAATAAAATTCAAACTTCTTGTATCCTTTCAATCAGAAGGCTTAAGGAAGAGTCTGGGGTAAGCATAAGAGAAACATATTACTTCAGAAGAAAGTTAAGCAGTTATTTAAATTGGAACACATATTATCCTTCCAATTGACAAAGAATATCGTGCAAGAGTAATAACAGGAAATTGACTTTCTGAACATAAAGTATTGTTAATTAGTGAAAAGAAAAAAGAGGAAGGGACAAAAGATTGAGTGAATAATTTACCAGACATCATCAGAATATGTGGTTGCACACATTGTTGTTTGAGTTTCTCTTTCAGTGCAATCACCACTTTGCAATTGTTTTCTCCAGATCGCAGTTTCACCTTTTTCATATTTCTTTTCCCAGCATAGAAGTTTAGCAATTTCCTCAATCTTCCGTTGTTCCTCCTCAAGCTCATATTCAGGACGCTGCCACGCACGAAAGTGCATTCTCCAGTTGATAGGAGGACCAGACAATACCCAGTAACCACCAGGTCTAAGAACCCGGTCCACTTCCTTCATGTATATTCCATCTAAGAAAAAAAGCTCCATTAAATACAGTTTGAAAATATTTCTTACTACCAAAAAGCCAAGGTATTAATTTTGTTAGCCCAACATCAAACAGTTAATAAACCAAGAAACGAAGTGAACAAAAAACAGATTGATCTGATGTAAGAAAAATGGGACCTTGAGCAGCATCATAACAAGAAATAGCAGGGCCATAGTTTAAGTACTCAATAAATTTAGGTTGTCTAAGCACGGGAGAATAAATCCAAGCACTTAACAAGCCAACCTTCTAAGTTGTTAATTTACGATCAACACAAAACTGAATCAGGCTTCATTATTGGTATATATGCATATATCAAAAAATTGTTTCTGTCATCCATAAAGGACATAATAACTTACGAAATCATCAATACAGGAGACACCAAGAAACTTTTTTATGGATCTAAAAGATATATTTAACTGTGTAAGAGCAAAAATGTCATAGTTACTCTCACCATTTGAACCCCATTGAATCAAGCAGCGAGAACAATGCGCCATATCAAAAGCTCCGGACGGGAAGGGAAGCATTACTGTTCCAAGAACACCAATGATTGCTGGAACACCTCTTTCCAAAGCAAATTGAACTTGTGCTTCATGAGAGTCCCTTGGTGCAATTGACATAGCAATAACATTTTTCTTAAATAGGTATGCACCGAAACTAGCAACCTAGCACCATCAATAAATCAAAAAATGAGCTATAATATATAATTAATGGGCACATATTTAGGCTCCAAATTTGAAAGAGAAACAGGAAAGAATGATTGCATTTCAATAAAAAGAAATGTCATGGGTGAAGCATTCAAATGTTGAAGGTTCCTTTAGGAAAGCTTACAATAAGCCAGGACTGTCTCATTATGGACAATAATGTCTTCATGCAAACATTATGCAGAGGCCAACAAAATTAACATAACCAAAACAAGGATGTCTATTCATGATTTGACGTACCCCACAACCAGTATCCAATACAGTTCTAACCATCCCATTGTCCAATGGAATAGCAGATGCAAGTTCATCAATGTAAGCATCAGCGCCGTTGGGAAATTGCGTTCCACCACCAGGGAACCTGAAAACATTTCCTTCATATTGTATCCAATTCTGCACAGCCTTCTCAACTGTCAAACTCTTGTAAGGTGCATTTGCATATGGTACATAATCACGACTCATGGGCCATGGAAATGGTGTTGCATATCCTCTTGGGGCAGGTATGAGACAACGCAATTTGTCTTCATCAGGAAAACAGTGCCTTTCTCTGTAAGCCATATTTTCTCGAGGAAATTTCATCGCTCTCATTTGATCGTGACAAGGCGTGAAATCAATGTAACGATCATCACAAGGCTTGAACTCCTTGACTTGTATGTCAGAACCATCAGATGTTCCAAAATCATCATCATGGTGAGTCTCGTAGTTTAGATCAGATAGAACACTGCAATCTGTGTGTTTAGTGATCTCAACAGCTATGCTATCTCCCTTTCCAAAGCCACTCCGTTGCCACAAACCCAATATATAGAAGAAGCCACACAAACCAACTATGATGAAAACAGAAATTGGACTCCTATTATTTCTATTGTCTCCAGGGTTCCCTTTTGTAGCCATGATGAATCTTTATAATATTAAGTCTGTATGGTTAAAGAGAAACGTATTAAGGCATTAATGTGAAATGAACTAATAACCAAGATGCTCCATTCAGACCAATTTAGCCAATGGTCACAACAGCAATCAATGCAACAGAAAATCAGTCAAAACAAAAGAATTCACATGATTCAAAGAATTGTCGTCTGAATAAACACACTGCAATGATGTCCACATTCAAACCCTTGAAAGCATAACGAAATTAAGCAGCAGGGCAAATTCAAAGTGAAAGAAAACAAATTTTTGTCATTTAATTCAATCAAACAGTTCCTCTAATAAAATCCAACTCCCCCTCTTGATAAAAAAGACAGAAAATTAAAACCTATTATAGCGGTTAACAAGATAGTTGAAATAATAAGATGGGTAGGAAGGAAGAGAGTAGTGACTTACTGGTAGGAGAACGAAAGCAAAAAAGAAATGATGAAAATATTGGGTGATGGAATCAATTTATGCTTCTTCGTCAATGGAAATTCTTGAAAGAAGAGGATCAGAGGCGAAAAAGAAAGAAAAGAAAAGAAAAGGATATAGATTATTCTTGTGTTTGGAAGAAGTGGAATGATGCGTGTAAACGAGTTCCGAAAGGTACGAGGATACGGAAATATCTCTTGTCTCAAACTCTTTCATAGGAATAATTTATCGGTTGGTTAACTAACTGGTATGTTTTCCCGGACTATCTACAGATTATAAATATTTTTTTAAATAACTTTATATGTTTCTTTATCAAGTGAAATTATTATAAAGAAGAACTCCTATTATTATTTATCGACTAAAACATAATATACAAGTTCATAAGTATTAAAATACAAATATTTAGTTTTCATTTTAAGATTAAGCGGAATATGGTAATTAGTAAAGGTATCTTCCAATTTGTTGTCACTTGAATAAAACATAAAATAGAAAATTTTGAAATTTTTATGTTGAAGTTTTGAAAAATTCACCCAAAGATAGCATTGGTAGAAGTATTTAAGGAGAACAATTTTTCAAACGGATTATTAAAATCTTTTTCATTATGCATTTAACTTCTTCATTTAGTGAATCCTTAATATAAATTCATTTTGGTATCAAGTGACTTTTGTGTCATTAACTTGGTGTGCAATATATTGGAATAATATGTATGCAAATATATATTTATTTGAATAAGTCATTATTTTTCATTCAAGTTTTTTTAGTATATTTTAAAATCTCTATAATAAAGGGAAAACAAAACTCATTACTTAAAGAGGTAAAATAAGATTAAGTTTTTTTTTTAAAAAAAAAAAAAACTTTAATACTTTAAAGAGTAGAACACTAGTATTTTTCTTTTCTCCCTTCTTGATCTTGTGGTTTAGATTCTTTTTTGTATTTTGTTCGATATTGTAAATGCATAAGTGAGTTAGTTTTAGACCTTATTTGAGCCTCAAATTGGATCTTGAATGGATGGTCAAACTATGAAGAAATCAAGAAAATCCATTCAAGGCAAAAGAGAATATGTATGTATGTTTGTGTGCGTAGAGAAGATGTGTGTGTAGAGAACATCTGTGTGCAGAGAAAATGTGTGTGTCTATCTGTGTATGTGTGTTTCTGTGTGTGTGTCTATGTGTGTGTGTCTGTGTGTTTGTGTCTATGTATGTGTGTGTATCTGTTTGAGTGTGTGTCTGTGTGTATGTATGTGCTTGTGTGTTGTGTGTGTGTGTCTGTGTGTGATCGAATTAAGTTTTTTTCAAAAACTTACAAGTTTCAAGATTTTCCAATCTTTTGGTGTGTGTGTGTGATCCATCATGTTTTTATGTGTGTGTGGTCCAACTAAGTTTTTTCATAAACTTACTAATTTCAAGAATTTTCAATCTTTTGTTGCAAGGGAAAAAAAAGATTCCATTAAAAGATCTCTTGAATAAGGTTGACAACAATGACAATGATAGCCTTTTAAGCTCGTGTAATATTTAACAATTCTCAAAGACTTAGTTTGTAAACAAGAATATTATTGTGTTCATTAACAACATAAAATAATATTATTAATCTTATATTTGTTTTAAGACATTACCGTTTTTTTAGTTAGTAAACATGTAAAGATCACACCCTCTTTATAAACTCGATTTTTAGCCAATAGAAACTGGATTCAAAGAATACTCAAGTTTTAAATTGAAGAGATTGTGTTCAAATAATACTCATTGTTAATTAGGATTGATTGTGGTCTAAAGAATACTTAGTGTTTAAGCATGAGTTACTGTAGTTCAAAGAATACACACTGTTTAACCAAGGGTGGTCATTGCCAAAATGAGAATGTGTTTAACTATGAGTGGTAATGGTCTACAACATACTCATATTGTATCTTACAAAGTTAGTGATGACACATATTTTGTACACATGTTTATAGTTTTGATGTACATGGATTGCATTTTTCATATATTTATTTTTGGTTTTTACATCCTTTTATGTCAATAATAATAAATTAGGTTCATTATACATAGTTACCTTAATTTTCTATTTTCAACTCATCTAACATTTCTACACTACTTCAAACATATTTTTTTAGATATTATTTGTGGGTGATTCTAATTGAATTGGATTATACACTTTTAGTGCTTTAAAATGGACATATGGTTTGTTGAATTTGGAGTTTTATGCAATTTTTTATGGTTTTTTTTAGTTGAAAAAGATTTGTTAAATTTATGTAAATAAACCCTACACATTAGATTTTTGTGTCCATTAATTTAAGTTTTTGTAGTTGAACTTATGGACTTACCTAGAGCCTATGATTAGGTCCATATTTGCTTCGATTTTCATATATAAGACCTAAATGTGCTAAAAACTATGACAAAAATCATTTCCTTAATTGCACAGCTTTAAGAATTGTCCCCTCTTTTTCTTTCATTTCTTTTCTCTTTTTATTGTTTTTGTCTTATTCAACATATTCAGGTGAGATCAACATGGTAGAATTTTTTATACTGATCAGGTATGTCTTTGTGTATTAATAAAATTCTTTAATGGCTTAAACACAATTTATTATGCACAAATAAATTATGTGACAATAGGTGCAATGTCATGTTTAATAAAGACTGATGTATAGTCAATAATACTGATAAAACCTTTACAAAATTGATATGAAAAAGTTATTAGATCAAAATGTCTTTTATCTCGTGACAATAAAGTAAGATTATTGGTTGTCGCACAAAAAAGATTTATGTATTAAGTTCTTATACAATGTATCTCCTTCTATGTTATTACACATATGAATTACATGCAAAAATAAAAAAAAGATATAAAGAGAGAGGAAGTGTATATATAATACTTTAATATTGATTGGTCTAATTACCCAAATTATGTTAATCAACTAATTGAGTTCCACTAACCAAAAACATATTATGAGTAAAATGAGACAATCTTATTTAAGATTAGAATGTTATAGGTCATCTTCAAAAAGCTTGGATTTCTTGGAAGAAGTGTTGACTCCTATGATGTCATAGACAAAATGTTGAGGCTCTTCCACCACAATGGAGGGCTTAACAAACAATACTTCATGTTTCAAAAGATCCAATAATGACAACCCATAAATAATTCATTCAAATCCCATATTTATATGATATGTGCTGAGACAGGTAAAATATAAAAAACATATAAGATGTGTAACTATCATTAAAACAAAATTGAATCATATATGAAAATAAAAAGTTGTCTTTCCAAACAAACAAAGTTAATAAGATGTAAAAAAATAAAAAAAAAATGAAAAAAAGAAAAACATAAGTCTTAGACGAATTTATTTTATATATGTAATAAACATTTTTACTTTTAATCACATCAATATCCTTATTAATATAAAATTAAGTAAATATTTGTAAAGAAAATATAAAAATGTATATATTTATTGAAAAAATATTTTAAACACACAAAATATTATTTTAATTATACATTTTAGAAAATAATTTATAGAAGAATATTTTGAAAAAAATCATGAAAAAATGTATTTTATTGAAAGAGTTTATCGGTAACTTAAATATTTAACTTGTGATAAAATAAAATATTAATGTTAAATTGGTTTAATTAGTAGTTTGTTTTCTATATTAAAACAAATATTCAATTATTTTTCAATATTATTTTTACTCGAGTTTCAATTTTGTCTAAAATTGCAAAATGATAATGTTGTATAATGAATGTGATGTATCATTATCTTGAATTTTTATTTATTTATTTTAATTTATTTTTCATGTCTTCATCCCTCCATCTCATTTCTCTTACTTTTGACATACCATCAACCCTAACTTCACAATCTCCATATCACAATCAGAAACCCAACTCCTATTCCTCAATTTCTCTCTCGATTTTGTTCATCAAATAGAAGTTACCGTACTTGTGGTTTTACTTCAACTTATACTAGAAGTATTTCAGCTTTTTCATGATCTTTTACTTCTGTTAAGATGAGTATGGGTATATCAAGGTCTCAAAAATGGTGTAGAAGAGGTTGGGAAAGAAAAAGATTAAAGGGTGATGTAAGAAAAAAAAAGGAAGGAGATGAAAACATAAAAAATACTAAAAAATAAAGAAAACAAAATATAAAAAAAATTAAAAGAAAAAGTTGGAAATATTAATATGTGTTACTTACCAAATAACATTAATGTCCATTTACCTTTAATATTATGGCCAAAATACTAATTAAACTTATTAAAATCTGCTTATATTTTTATAGTAAATATTATTATAATTTCATAAAAAAATATAAGTTCCAAGCCCACAAAATGAAGTTCAGGGTAAAGGAAACGACGAGTTTACCCCTGAAATGGACAGATGTCATCCGGTAGCTCATTTATTTGGTGCACCCCGGACACTGCGCACGAACGACACATATAAAACCCCAAAACCCTAAGTCTCACTTTACTACTACCCTGTCTCGCTCTGCCTAAACCGTGCTAGGGTTTTACGAACCAGCTACGCAAGAACCCTCAGGGGCCGTCCAGAACCGAATAAGGAAGAAAGATGGTGGCCGACAGGACCAAGAAGTTGAAGGTTTCCGAAAAGGGAGAGAACCTCGACGAAATCGACGGAGAACTTGTCCTTTCCATTGAGAAGTTGCAGGAGATCCAAGACGAGCTGGAAAAGGTACTAATTCTTCAGTATTCCCACTCGCTTTCCTTCTTCCTATTTTTTTTGTTTTTTCAATATCGCGGATTACGGATCTTCCCTCGTCTTTTTTTTGAGGTTTTTATGTGACGTTGGAAATGTGACTCTGCTTTTGGAGCCTCCGAATTGCACGTTCTAAATGTGATTGCTTTTATGTTTGATTATCTGTTTCTTGTTTCGGAACGTGATCCATTAACCTGTTGTTTGTGCTTTGTTTTATTTGTTGGCTGTGTTGTTTTAGATCAACGAAGAAGCCAGCGACAAAGTTCTCGAGATAGAGCAGAAGTACAATGAGATTAGGAAGCCCGTTTATGACAAGCGGAATGATATTATCAAGTCAATTCCTGATTTTTGGCTAACTGCTGTGAGTTTGACTTACACATTATATTATATTTATATACATGTGTTCTATTGGTTAGATTGTGAAATTGTTGTGTTGTTGGGAATACCTTGTTTATTATTGTTTGTTTTCCTTTTGCAGTTTTTGAGTCATCCCGCTCTTGGTGATCTTTTGAACGATGAAGATCAGAAGGTCTGGTCTCTTTTTCAGTTTTCTAAAATTGGATGGGCTTATTTTGGTTTGTTTGAGTTTGTGTACCACTGTGCATCTATGAAGTGATTTGATCTTGTTTGTTCGATGGTATTTAAATGGCATTTGAAACCCTTGTAAGTTGTTCTGTCTTAGTTTTTGTTCCCAAATTGTTACACAAGCCTTTTTAATAGTAGAACACAGCAACCTAGGTGCTGGATGCTTTTTGGATATTCTTTCTTTAAATTGACTTGTGCTTGCATGAGCAGATAGCTCTACTTGAGTGAGTACTTTAAGTTGTTTACTTTTCTGTTCTTTTTAATTACTTGGGACCTAATTTTTCCATTGAACTTCGTCAAATACTAATGTTACTTTGGTTACAGATGTCTTCTAATGAGTAACTTTAATTCATTAACGATCCCCTTATTTTGTAGATATTTAAGCATTTGAGTTCTCTCGAGGTTGAAGATTTTAAAGACGTCAAATCAGGCTACTCAATCACCTTTGTAAGATGCTTTTCCTCTTTCCCTTGCTGTAGACCTATGGAATGTTTTGCAAGACAGTCAGTTTAAGAAGTTTATTTTTTTGTAGGGACTGTTCATTTAATTGAATAATAACCCCTTCCAAAATTGATTTTTTGTTCAGAATTTCAACGCCAATCCCTATTTTGAAGATACAAAACTTGTAAAGACTTATACCTTCCTTGAGGAAGGAACAACAAAAGTCACTGCCACTCCCATAAAATGGAAGGAGGGCAAGGTACTATGACATTAACTTTCACAATTCTTCTATTAACTTATGCTGCTTTTGTTTTGTTTCTGAACTCCTAATCGTTAAACATGAAGGGCATACCTAATGGAGTTAGTCATGAGAAAAAAGGGAACAAGCGGGCTCCTGTTGATATCAGGTTGGTGCCTAAATATGATCCAAGTGTTTCTCAATAAAAAATTGACAACAAAGAAAGCAATTGTCATATAGGCTCTGTTAACTTGTAATTGTTCTGGCTTTCCATTATTTGTATTATCGATAACCAAAACTGTATTTTTTTTTTGTTTGAGTTCGCTCGGGGATTGCTGTCTCTTTCAGGGGACTGTGATATGTCTGATCTGCTAAGAAATATACTTGACCTGATCACAGATGCATTGGCATTGCATTGGATTATCAACTATCAATACAGTGCATATGAGACCAATTTTAATGCTGTGGACTAGCAATTATTTTTTTTTGTTTTATAATTTATGCTCTATTTCTTCATTTATAAAACATTTTCCATATGGTCAATGGGCATTGCTTTTAGAATAGTTGTGATTGGACTTTTATTGCAAACGATTTTTTCTACAAAAAATGAACAAATAAAACATGTCTTTTACGCTTCATTCTCTTTTAATAAATTATCAATTAATGATTTTATATAAAATTATTGACAAAAATCCTTCTGTAAACATATTTTGAAACAAATAAACAATTGTTCTCATATTCTCATTTTAATACATGCAGCTTCTTTAGTTGGTTTAACGACACTGAGCAGAAAGATGAAATTGATGACATCCATGATGAGGTATATTTTTTCTGGATTTGAACTTTATGCCATGTGCAACCATGCTTTCTCTTATCATAATAATTCACTTCCTTTAGTTTGTGTATTTTAGTCATAAATTTTAGTGTTTATTTATTTCTAAATAGCAGGTTGCAGAATTAATCAAGGATGATTTATGGCCAAATCCGCTTACTTATTTCAATAATGTAAGTTAACTTTCATTTCTGATATCCTTTTCTCTTCAGAGACAGTAATACTTCTTGGTTTTGAATCATTCATTTTACTATCAATATTGTTTTGTTCCTTGTATCTTACAATAATTGCAATAACAATTATTTTGGAACAGGAAGAACCTGATGAAGATGAGGGTGATGAGGATGAAGCTGATGATGAGGTAACTGATGTACACTTTTCTTGTATTGGAATTAAGATTAGTTGATTAATGCTATTGATTTTTTCTTTTGTACTGCTTCGGAATGTGACAGTTTCTTGTTATATCTGTAATATGTACTGTGCACTACCATTTTTTGGGGAAGATGGGAAATGTGACAGTTTTTGGTTATATCTGTAATATGTCACACATACAGTTCCTGTGTAATATTTTACCAACCATTGTGTTGTCTGGACAAATTTTGTTATGTTTACACTCACCAACTAACACTTGCGCCATCTCCATTTCATTAAGTTGGCATGAATGTGTGATAACACCACGTTATATTCTATTACAAGGTAGATTAACCATGACTGAATGTGTGAATTGTGCAAATATGATTCAGCATTGACCCATTGCAAACCATTAACGAACATCGTGTGGAATGTCATTAAATCATGCTCTTAGTTTTGTGCTATCGAGGTTTTAATTTTGTATCAATTCAGTGTTACTATTGATTTCTGTGTACACTTATGAATATGCTTACATGTAGAAAATGCAGATCTCAGAACTGATTTAGTTAATGAAAATGTTTTGGAGACAATTGCTTTACCAAGAAAGTTATTAGTCTTGCTGCTCCTATCAATTGCTTCATTCCCTTTGGGTTTTGTATTTATTTACTACTTTTGAGATAGTATATACAGATACATTTGGTGTATTATAAAATGTATATTTCCCTGTCGACAGGGGAAGGATGATGGTGACTCTGAAGATGATGATGATGAGGGTGAGGAGGATGACGATGAGGGGGAGGAAGATGATGGCAAATGAAAAATACATTATGGTCATATTACCTTTTTTTTGCGTTGTAGGAGTATGTAAGCGTTCTTTAGGGGATGATCATATGGCCACCCTTTGTGGTTATCAACTTATCTCGGCAGGTGAAGCTACCAAGGCTAGTTATTGGTTCTCTCTGACTATAGTCATATTTATTGTCCTATGGAGTTATTTCTGGTTTAATCCCTTGTGCACTTTTCATATACTAATGTTATATCGGTTTTTTTATAAACCTTTCTTGTGGGATTACCTAGTAAAGTTGCAGTATTTATTGTATAGCAGTTTCAGTTTGGTATTTTCTTAGGGTGCAGGAGTATGGAACCATTTTTACAAATGAGAAACGACCCCTAGGCAAATATTCAATTACTATTTCAGTGTTATCCAATCTATTTAATTACTTTCATGAGTCACATTTGAGTGTGTTATCACGTGTTCTATTGAATCTGATGAGACTTTTTCCAGTTTAAATTAGATGCAGTAACATTTGGCGTCCTGGGCAACTTTTGAGGTACTGTTTTTGCTAGTATCATTATTTTTTGGGATAACCATTGATTGTTTGAGAATAATGGTCTCCTCTTATTAGATTTGAAAACTGTACCTTGTTTTATTTTTAAATAAAATACATTTTTTAAAAGTTCCATGTACATTGTATATTTATGAATAAACACAGCCACGAGGGTTTCGATGCCAATTTTTGAGGTACCAAAGCATTTAGGCATATTGATGATGTGTATTGTTGACCAATCTTTTCAATGGAGTTTAATATGAAAATACAGTGACAATTATTAATTTATCAAACCAGTTGTCATAAATTCTGGCACCTATCCCATGTATTCCAACTATTTCACAATGAATGAAATCTACATTATGTTATTTTTACGGTTCAGAATTTTGAGGCTTCCAAGAAATCGTGCGAGTAAAGAATAGTTTCGAATGAAACAGCATTATAATATCCATTAATTTATTTTTCTAATCTGAGTTGATGCTCATTGGACGTTAATAAATGGAGTACTGACTGATACGGGGTAAAATAACATATTAATCTCTTTATTATCTAATCAAAGACGTATTAAAGCAAATTTAATTTATTCATGCTTCATTTAATTTGATTTTTCTTTTCATTAATTATTATTACTTCATAAGTAAATATCTAATTCTAGTTTCTAAGACTTTATCCGAATAAGGGAGTCAAAATCGAAAAAAAAAAGAAGAAAGATGAACAACGAGGCTGTCTTAATAATGGAATTGAAGAAAAATGAGTGAAGAGTTTTTATGTGCATGTATTCATTTGATAAAAGTGAAAAGATATTTTTGTTATCTTTATGCAATGTCTAAGTTATCATTAATGTTATATTACGTAAATCTAAAGATGACACAAATATGTAAGGGTATTTCTGACAAATTTGTAAACCTTGAGTTTGGTGGCAAATTCAAACAATCAATGGCTGATTGATTTCTGGTGAGGGCAGTTTCATCCTGCACCTCCGTAACTTTTTCCCTGCACTCATTTTGTTTTCCATTTTGTCTTTTTCGAATTCAGAATCTGAAGTTGTTTTTTTTTTTCTTTTGAATTTTAATTATACAATTTAAAAATATGTTTTAAGATATACAATTCAAAAGTAAATTTATTTTCAGATTTTGAAAATTGTTAAAATAAGATAGTCCATACAAACTTTATTTTGATATTTAACATAACGTTTAATTGTTTAGGATAAAAAATAAAAAATACTAATGTTACACTTTAAGTATCCTAAACAACATAAGAGTGTCTAATTAGAATAATGTTTGGTGAATGTTTGACCGTTTAGGATAAGTGCTAAAGACTATAGGAACACTATAGGGATTTATAACATAGCATCTAAAATAAATAGTGTCTAATGAAAGGTTAGACAATGTCAAATGTTATAATTTTGAAATGTCTTAAACGACTTAATGTTACTCAAACAGACTACGTTAAAAAATAGTACTCGAATCATGCCTAAACATTTGGAATCATCTAATGCTTTAAAGCATGTACTCTCTAGTACTTCTTTGTCTGTTGTGTTGTGCTCTTTTTTTATGTGTAGATTTCAACCTTTATCAAAAAGCATGCTCAAAATCAAAACAACATTAAGATATAAGAAGATATTCAAGAAATATTTCATACATGTTTTCTGTCTGCTCTATCTATATGCATAACAATATTGCTCTGCTAAGACGCAACATAACATCTGACTCTACTTTAAGGGCTACATTTGTAGAAGAAAGTAAAAAACTCTAAGTAATGAATTTTTTTCAAAGATGTCTATATAAAGACGACTACATGAAATATATTGCTGCAATACGTTCATTGATGAGTTTATATTTATGCCCTTATTTAGTTTTTAATATTAGATTTTTAATTGATTTTTATACTTGAAAGAATATTTTAATTGAAATTTGTTATAATTGGGTTTATTGAGCATGAGATACAAAAATGTGATAAAAATAACTTTTTAGTTGCATAAATGTTCTTTGGATATTTTGAGGTGTGTTATTACAACTACAACTAAATTGAGTTCAAGAAGATGTGTAAATAAATTGGTTAAAGTTTAATAACACTTTAAAGACAAATCCAAAAATAGAAAATAATCAAAACCATAAAAAGACAAGCTAAACATTGCATGAAGAAGGCAAGAAAAGCATGAAAAAGGGAAGAAATTTGATTAAGCCACGGAGAGAGATCTGACAACAAAATTTGGACCTTGCTGTTTGATCTATTTTTCTACTAAAAGTGCACCCATGAACACATTAGAAATTGAATTGTTGACAAAAAAAGCTCAGTTAGGTGCTTTCATGTATGCTAGATGAGGTGCATTAGCATTGTTGGCCATTTTCTACCCTAATCGATTACCAGAGGCTCAGAGGACATTTGTATAGAAAGTTTAACGTGACTCTCTAGCTGAGACAACTTGCTTGTGCTCTTGGTGACTTTTTCAAATTTTTGAGATGGGTGAGTGAGTTTTATGATCATGGGTGGTGTTTAGTGCACCAATGAACATGTTAGGCTCTTGAATTGTTGACAAAAAAGGTCGGTTAGGTGCTTTCATGTAAATTAGACGAGGTCCATCAACATTGTTAGTCATTTTTTATCTTTGTAATCAATTACATGGGTCTTGTAATTGATTATCAGAGGCTTGGGGGATATTTGTACATAAAGTTCAATGTGACTCCCCAATTGGGACAACTTGACTCCCCAACAAGCTTTTGCCTGTGTTTTGTGTTGTTTTTTTCCAATTTGTTAACTTTGTTGGTTATGGTTATTCTTGAGTGATCAATGGACACCTTAGCCCACTCAATTGTGGAGGGAAAAGGCCCTGGGAGTTACTCCCTCCACCACTACACATTGCTCCCTCCACCTCCCCATATCTTTTTTACCCTTTAGTAATATTTAAACGGATGTGAATATGCCTCAGATTCTTAAACGGATGTCAACCTCCATTGAAGGACAAACGAATTTCAACATCCATTAAAAAACAAACAGATGTCAACATCCGTTGAAGGACAAACGAACGTCGACATCCGTTCACGTACCCACTCCCATACCCACTTTCTACTAGGTATTATTAGTCTTACCTCTACCGAATGGTGTATAAATGAAAGGTCCAGAAGGAGCAACATCAACCTTACCAATCTTCTCTAGCAGAACTGCGCTTTATTATGCCTGTTAGCTGAATTTTAAGGTACATTATTAGCAAGGCCATTTTGCCCAACAAATATTATTAAAGGATAATAGGATCTAAGGAGTCCTGTTGCTGCACTCCATGCAGTAAGAGGATCATGAGCACGAACAATAAAAAGTAGATTTTCTCTTAACACAACCATCTGGAGGGTACTCCATTGAAACTCAAATAGTGAGACCGTTAACTAGTGGTTTGTTTTCCCACTATCAGTATGATATGGTACAATTCCATTACTATGCAAATAATGATGATGTGCTTTGAACATGATGATTTCCAAACAACTTCAAGTTCAAAAGTTAAAGGAGAAACTCGCTGCGCACCATCTTGTCAAGTTGAAAGGGTGGGTGAAAGACCTTACATTGTCTTCTTGAAAGGTATGGATAAAGAAAAGTCCAAAGAAAATGGTATCTTCTTGAAAAAAAATAATCATATAATAATGGTGAAAAACAATGCAAATAATGTCAACGATGGACTATATATATATATATATATATATATATATATATATATATATATTTATTTATTTATTTATTTTTAAAAAGACATAAATAGAAATGCTTGCGTCCGATGTTGCTACTCCTGTCAATGCGTTAGTTCAACAACTCCTTGGATGGTGGAAATCCCAACGGATGCCTTCACAGAGGCATTGTCACGGAGGACGGTAAGGGAAACAACATCAGCAAATAAGGCGTGCAAGGCCTGGCGATGGTCATCAACGGTGTTCCAACTACAAACAACGCCTAAGTTGATGAGCACAACGACCCTCCCAAGGTGGACGTTCTCGAACCAAACAAGGGTGTATGCGTTTTGGAGCATGCCATGGTGCTTTTCGATGTTGTCCTCAAGGGCGTAGACCACAACGACAGATGAAGGGGGAGGGTTGGTTCAGCAGATGGTGCGACGGAGCGGAAGGAGCTGAAATAACTACTACGAACTCCGGTCGTAAAGTTGCGATTGTCGGGGTAGGTGGCTGCAACGTCGTAGGCCCTGACAACTTCATCTGTGACGAATGTGAAAATTGAAAAGAAAGAGAGAGTGAAAGTGGAGGTGTGGGGGGTGAGGGGTGGGGTAAGATTGGAATTTAGAAAAAATTGGAGAAGTGGAAGGAGAAGATGGGGTGGTGAAGGGAATAACCCCCAAAGGCCCTTTAGGTGCATTTAACTATGTTTTTTTGGGTCCTTTTTTTCAATTTTGAGATGGATGTTTGAGTTTAACTATGATGGTGGTTAATTAATTTAACATTCCATGATGAGAAGATAGGCTGATTCAATCCATTAGTATTAGCGTCACCATGTTGGACACAATCATGCGATTTTACAATAATCCTTAAAATTATTAACATCACCATGAAGAAAACAATAAACATTCTATAATTTTATCAAGTAATTAGTTATTGGTAGAAGAGTTTCCATGTGTGGAGTTCTCTAGTTCTTTTGATGAAGATGCTTGATGGGATGGATGGACTAGTTTGTTCAGGATTTCGTCAACATTGGTTTTGAAACTTGGTTCTGAAACAATGTCGCAGATACAAATGCATCAAAAATATTAATAACAAAAGGAAAAACTAGAAAGGGAAACTGGAATATCCAAAATGGGAAAGGATAAATTGGAAATGGATAAGGAAAAAGGGGTAAAGAGAAACGAAAAACACAAAGGAGAAAAAGAATACCTTACTCATATCAATGAACTCACCAAAAATTTCTATTGTTTCATCAAAATCTCGCTAGAGAAAATGACGCTTTTTGATTCGTGAAAGAGAAAGAATAGTATAGAACATAGAAGAATGAATACACAAAAATTCAAAATAAAATGGAGAGTGAAAAAAGAATAAAAAGATGATAGAAATATTTTCAAAATCATAAAAATGATAACTCTAAACACCTTTTCCACTTCTTTCACGAAAATAAAATTATTTGGAACGACCAACACCATATTAGAATTGGATTGTTAACATAGATACTTCTTAAATTCACCATAAATGGGCGCCATTTCTACATTCCCAAATTTGCTCCAATCACACGTTGACAAGTAGCAGTCACATTTGTGCATCAATTTTCCTTTTAAAATTTCATTGTAAGGCGGGAATGGACGTTTTTAAAAGCCTCCGTGTTAGATCATTTAGCGGGTTCTTGAGTTTTGAAAAATCAGGTGAAGGAAACAAAGAAGAGGAGCAAGTGAATAAGAGAAGAGGAGCAAGTGACGGGAGAAGCAATTGAGTGAAGAATGTCACGCATCGGAGATATTTTCTATTCTTAGATTACATCGTTTGTCGATTCAATTGTTGAATTCTATCATCTGTTTGATTTGTTTTCACGATATGCTATGTGAATGACAATATAATCCTTGAGTTTACCTCTTCGATATCTTCTTCTTCCTTGTTCTTATGTTCTGTAAAGCTAATTTATATTCATAGGATAAATAAAATTAGAGAACACAGAGAGAGATCCAGTAACTGAAATAGTTTCATTCTCCGTAGGATTAATCAGAATTAATGTATCATTCCATTTCTAGGTCCGAAGAAAAATCCTTACCTCCAGAATAATATCACAACTCAATTCAACGACAATAAAATATAAAAAATAAGGAGGAATTGTAAAGAGAATCTGATGATGAATCGGTAATGGCTAGAATAGAAAGCCTGTGCGAAGCGGTTACCGGCGACGTCATTGTCTTCGTGTAGTTGATGCCAGAGAAGATTTGATGAGAACTGATGGTACTGCTGGTGGATTGTGCGAGGTGACGAACGAGTGACGTCGCGACTCGCCACCGGCAATGGTCTTCATGTCGTAGCTGCGGGGGCCTCTATGTAGCAGTGGTGCTCTCGGTGGGTGGTGGTTTCCAATTTGGATCTTACCGGAGAAGAAGTGAATAGAGGGGAGAAACGCGCGATTTGCCTTCACACGACGGCGGCGTTTACTCCGAATCGAACCCTAACGATAGCGGCAACGGCGTCATACGGTAGCTTCTAGTGGGATAACTATGGAAGAGAGGAGAGCTCACGCGTTGGAGAAGAGCAAGACGCCGCCGAGCGCCGCGGCGGCGAGAGCGGGTACTGCAGCGGCTGCGGTGGCCTGGGTTATTCTTCACTCTCCAAACTTGGGACGAAGCACCCAACCCTAACTCCGGCGAACAGGATGGCGTAGTCGCCGGCGAGTTTGGTTGAGTGATGGAAAACGGGGTTTGTAGCGACGCTGATGTATGGGAAGGAAGGGGAAAACAGGTGTTACCACTGACGGTGTTACCGGTGATGGTCGCCGCCGGCGATTCCACCGGCGAGTATGGTGATAGATGAATCCAGTGGGGTTGGCCATGGTTGCACGAAGATGGTGTTGTGCGCGAGTTGTGAAGGTTCGGGATTCTTTCTCTTAAAAAATGTTTTAAAATTAAAGAATAAAATAAAAATAATATAATAATTCAGAAACTGGGTATAGGCCGAGGCCGGCCCAGCTTTCTTAGACCCTTTTTTTCTACTATTTTCAGTCTTGCTTTATTTTGGTTATATTCCTATCCGCATCTCAGACTTAATTAATGTAATAATAAGGTTATCGGTCTTGATATGTATTTGCACACGTGTTTGGATTGTTGTACTCCTATTTTTCTCTATATTTAGACTGGATTTCTTTTGTTCAAACCTTTGTTTTAATTCTCATACTCCCACCTTTTTAAAGTAATTTTTGGCACCCATATTCTCACTTTAATACAAAACTGCAAATTACAATTTTTTTTTTTAAAACTAGTAGTTATCCTTAAATCTAGGACTTACTTAATAATAATAATTAAAGTTTTCATTCATTTAAAATTTAAAAACTTTGACTATCATATTAATTTTCGACTTATTTAATAATTAAAATTTTCATATAATTTTAAAAGTTATTGGTTATCATGTCAATTTTTTAATTTGTCGAATAATTAAAATTTTATTTCTAATAAAAAATTAAATGTTTTTTTTATAAGTCTCAATTTTACTTGATAATAAACTTTTTTTATGCAAGAATAAGTAGAAAGCTGAGTTATATACATATATATTATATTGATAGAGGGTAGGCTGTCTTGTTCAATATGACATAGATAAGATGAAGGCATGTGGTCGCATAAAAGGCAGCAATGCATGGCTAATATGAAGATGGTCCACGATGCCCTTCTTGACAGGACACAAAAAAATGCTACATTTTCAGTCCACTCTTTCACGCCTTATCCATAATTAAACACTCAATCTCCATCTATACCCTTCTTCAGATATTCATCAAATCATGCTTTATTATTACCATCTCTTCTTTACAACTACTAATGCCTAATGCTTCCTTCTAATCATTAAGCTCATACCACCATGCCTTTAATTATACTTTATAAACAATTAGATCAAATTATTCTCCGAATAATAAAAGCAACATAATCATTATGGTAAGTGATTGTGTATTTAGAAATCAAGCTTCTACATTATTAATTATTTAGAATATATCAAATCGTTTTAAGATCTGTGAAAAGTCAAATAAAACGATAGACTTATCAATTCTTTTTAAGATTACATGTTAAAAATTAAATTTAAATCTAATTTGTCTTCATTAAATATGATTTTGACAATCCAAATTTAGTTGTGAATTTTAGTCGTTATCAAGGATTTATGAGAGCGTTTTTTTTTTTTTTTTTTTGTCAAGTTGTCTGTATGTTAGTCTATGCAATTCTTGGCATGTAATTTGGCGACAACAACTTTTACGTTTGTGGGGTAAAAAGCTGAGGAATCTCACGTGGGCACTTCGTATAATTTCAAATTTCAAATTTATTGCTCAAATAAAAACAAAAGATAGATAATTTCGAATAATTAGAAAAATGGTTATATCTATATATTAAGATTATATTAAGTCAAAATCACACTTACAGTAATGGGAAGCTTTAATAAGTCTTTGAATTTTTTAATCGTTAATTTCATTGGGTCAAACAAAGTGATTACATAATGACAAATTAAAGTAAAAAGTAGATTATACATCCCTGTTAATTGGATTTAGCATTGAATTATGATGCTTCTTTACTTTTGCAGCTATGTCACAATAAATTAATCATTGATTACATGCAATCCAAAATTGACCTAATTTCTATCCGCGGCTAGCTTTATTTGTCGTTATTCCTGATGTGCATTTCTCAAGTTACACATTGCAACTCATTTTCTTCCATTTTTCTAAAATTCCATCTCTCATCATAGACTTTACCATAAAAATATTTTTCCAAAGTTTTATTGCTGGATAAGTTGATTTAATTTATGTTTTTTAAGATATTAAATATATGTCTATTTTTGTTTTCTTGTAAAGTAAAAAAATAGGATGCGAAGGAATCCAAGAGTAAAAGCATAGTAACCACCAAAAAGTGTAACACTTGTTACTTTAACTAATAGGGAAAAAGGAAAATTTTGGATAGATTCAGGGGAGAAGATTCAGTGTCATCTTGGAAGCAAGGTTATAGACCCATATTTATATAAATATATGCATGTCACAAAATCAAAGTGTCACTTTAATATTTTTCTCCAGCTAGTTTTCTGGTCAATATAGCAAGTAACTAAGAAAGACTGTTCATAAATGCATAGAAGACGATATCACTATGTGTGGTCCTAACTAAGGAGAAGAATAAGTTGATGAGTTTTTTTAACAATATTTTTTTAATAACTTTTTGACAATGCATACATAGTGATTAGTGATTTGTAATTGGTTCGTTTTTAACCATGTTTTCTCGTTTTCAACAACAAAACTTAACATGGTGGCCA
This sequence comes from Vigna radiata var. radiata, assembly GCF_000741045.1. Lineage (NCBI taxonomy): Eukaryota > Viridiplantae > Streptophyta > Magnoliopsida > Fabales > Fabaceae > Vigna > Vigna radiata. The sequence goes on from NC_028353.1 coordinate 11,154,716, forward strand.
ACTTTTCCAGCATCAAAAGCTTTATCTTGGTTGGGAGTATATTCCTCACAAGCCTCAAAGGATTTTGCAACTCCACAACTTCTTGAAAACTTCTTCATGTTGTTGGAGAAATTTTCAGTTTAATTGAGATTCTTCTAAGGGTTTTTAGTTGATGATGTATTGATAAGGAAGATCTTAAATAAATTCTTATAGAATAAAATTTATTTAGTTGTAAATTTTAAAAACTTAGAGAATTAATTTTAAATTTTTTACTTATAAAATAGGTGTAAATAGTAATTTTGTAATAGAGACAATTAAAATCCGAAAACTAAGAGGTGTGGACATTAGAGGATTAAGAAACAAGGAGCAAATTGAATAAGCTAAACATGACAAGTATGAATGAAGGATGGAAAGTGTAACACAAACATGAGAATTTTAAGATTCAAATGTCTAGTTTAAATTTCATCCACAATTAAAACCTCTATATTCTACATTTTCATTTCATGTTAGGTACATTAGAATGTTATTTATAACCTAACATGATCTTAGGCTATAAATAGTCAACCTTTCTCATTGTAAAAAAAAATCTCTTGATACATTTGAATGAAAGAGTGATTTCTACAACATTTTTAGAGCTCTTTTTTGAAAGGAGTGAGTTCTTTTCTTACTTAAATCTTATATTAGGTCACTAATGCAGAAATGGTTTTAGACGTCTGTTATTTTTGGCTTTTAACGTCACGTCCAGAGCTGACGTCTATATGGGTGACGTTAATCGGACGTCGGTTATTTGCAGGTATGACGCCGTTATAGACGTCGGTTAAGTTCCACGTTTGACGTTTATACAGATGTCAGTCCATGCAAATAATTGGCGTCTAAGGGCACAATAAAGACGCCAGAGATGACATTAACCGACGTCTAAGGACACAATAGACATCGGATATGACATTAACCGACGTCTACTAAGTATTCGTTGTATTTTAGTGCAGTTTTGCTCGTGTCTTTAGGTAGCATAGTAGCACCTCCTTCCTTTGCTAGCTTCTTCGTAAGAAAAAATTGCGTCTTTTGCATCTCTCATGGCATTTCAACCCAAAACAAACCTAGGTCGTTGCCTAGTTCCATTCCAACTGCCAAAGAAAAATAATACGGTGACATTAGGCAAGGACCCATGTTCGGCTTTAGGTTGAAATGCCATAAGAGATCCAAAAGATGCAAGTTTTTCTTACGAGGAAGCTAGCAAAGGAAGAAGGTGCACTACGCTACCCAAAGACACGACAAAAACCGCACAAAAACACAACGAAAACTCATTTTAATCGGTTCAAACAAAAGAAAATACATCAAAGATTACTTTAATCGGAGTAAACACAAGATTAAACAGTTCAAAAGAGATCAAACGCACCTGGAAATGCAATGCTGCGGAGAGAAAAGGCGAAGGAAGACGATGAAGTGCAAGTAACTGCTAGTTCGTAACGTGTTATTTAAAAGAATATTATAGACGTCAGTTTCCCCAGCAACTGACATCTATTGTCGAATATACGTCGGGCTCTCACTAACGTGACGTCCATTCAATTTAAAAATTAATATTCGTGTACATATAGACGTCGAATGTAGGGGCCCTAACGTCATAAACGTCAGTTTGGTGGGATCTGACGTCTAGATGGCGGAAAAAAATTACTTTTCACCTACCTAACAGACATATAGACGTCGGTTAAGGGGGCACTGACGTCTATAATATTATAGACGTGGATGCCCCTCCTAAACGACGTCTATATGCTGGAAAGAAATGACTTTCCACCTACCTGTTAGGCATATAGACGTCTGTTAAGAGGGGCACCGACGTCTATAATATTATAGACGTCGGTGCCCCTCCGAACTAACATCTATATGCTCACTTATTTACGAAAATGCCACCGGTCAATAATTTATGTTGAGTGTTTTTTGGTCTGACGTTTATGTGATGACGTTAAAGCCCTATTTTACACTAGTGGGTCCTTGGATCAAGTTGTCACTCAGTTATGTTGGAGTTATGGAGTATTCATCAAGAGTTATGTTGGAGCTTTTCCAAATGGCATGGTATCATCCACTCTCTTATATAACTTCTTCCTCTCCTTTTTTGCTTTTCATTTCTTTTATTATTACTGTATTGATCTTGCACTCTTCTTCTCACATTTTTGCTTTGTTTTTTTTTCTTTTGTTTCATGTTCGTATTATTCTCTTAGAAACAAACTTTAAGAGTTAAATAATCTTATGGATTAAACTTGTGTTTAGTGGAAATCTTGTATAAGTTATTGTTTTATCTTCCTATTATGAGTTTCTAACATGAATTAGCTTGAAGAAACTTGAATTATTTATATTTTTTTTTTATGAATTTTAGAGTAAAAACTTGAAACTCAAAGTTGTCTACCATTGAACATTTGTTTAATGCATAAGAATTAAATACGTGTTCTGAACTTATGTACAATATTGTTTGTTAATTCATTTTGAGTTCACAAATTATAATTGTAACATTCTGATGTCTTAAACTTCTTATACTTTAAACTTAAAAGTGATTTTGAATTCAGATATTAATTATCTTGATAGAATAGTTTGCAATATCAAGCCCAATACATTTTTTATTCTTATTATTACCTTCTAAAGTATTTATTTCTCTGTCATATTCTTTGTCTTTTCACATATCTACTCTTTTGGTTTAACCAAATTCTTAAGTTTTTATTCTTTATAAATTTGTCTCCTTCATCTTCTTAAGTGTGTATTTTTGTCCTCTTTCATTTGATGCTTAGATTTAAGACAGTTTTTTTTTTTTTTTTTTTTTAATTTTACTTTAGCTGTTTCAAATATTGAATGATCGAGGGCACGATTTTCAAATAGTGATATTTAATTGTTTTAGATTTTTATTCTTTGTTTTTATAAAAAAAATGAAAACAACATCAAGATCAATACTGAGAGCACATATAACGACGGAATTATAAGTTTCCAAATGGAAAGAAAGGGAACAAGATGAATAATCCAAGCTATATGATGAAAAGCACATACAAGCTTCCTTGAACTATCTATGAAATTTTTCTTATCAAACCTTTTTTGAGTTGATAGATCTATAACTTGTGGTGATAAATCCACAAAATTGTATGTTAAGCATTGGGTTGATTCAAAGGAAGTTGACAATTGTGAAATCTTTTCCATTGTGGCACTTTAAACTATCTACCTAGAGATGCTTCTACGTTTTTGAAGAGTACTCTTTTGTGAATGAAGTGATGAACATTCGATTTAAGTTGTTGGGTTGCAGTATAAAGATGAACCATAAGGTCATGATTGAGGTCATCTACTCTGGATGAATAACAAAATGTCACTATGATTGTTGAGATAATTGTTTTACACAAGAAAATGTTATGTTATAGACTTTATATGACTACACACTAGTGCAACCAATGACTTTGGTATATATTTTTTTGTCATTATACTTTGATTATATCATTGAAACATATCCATGCGAGGTAAAAAAGAGATAATTTAGACTTTGGTTCCTAACTAAAGCCTATAATTCAAGAAAAGGCCTCGACTGATAAGACAATTAAAATATAAAACGATTAAAATTATAAAAAAGATAAAAACAATAAGTTTCGATCAAACACGAGCAAAGACAAGAACGGGAGAGAGTGCAAGAACAAGAGAAACCAAGACAAAACAATGTTGTGACGTCTCAAATGCAACAAATCAAGACCAACAACAAACTTACAATGTTGTGACTCCCAAACGCCAAAAGATGACAATGGCCAGTAAAATACAATGACGATACCAAAATGAGAAGAAAAATAATGTTAGGAATAAGATGAGAAAATAAGAACGAAAGGAAGAAGTAAACAAGAAACAATAAGAAAGATAAATGATAATAAAAAAAATGAACCTCAACGACATAAAATTGCAGCGAAAAAAGTAAAGAATGCAACGACGCTATGCAACAAGACATTTCGCGGGTTGCAAAAATTCATAAATTTATCTTATATAGATGGATATAAGCTTCAGTTTAATCTAGAACCGAAGTCTATACTATAATATATAGTAAATCTTTTTAAAAATGTGGTGATATTTTCAAAAATATTTGTATGATTATGGGCTTTGATTTTTCTAAGAACTAAAGCCTATAGTTGTGCAACTATTTTGAAAAATGTCATCGCGTAATTATAAGTTTCAATTCTTTAAGAGTTTGAAGCTTATACTCATGCAACCACGGTAGACTTCAATTATCCTTAAATTATTGTCTATAGTTACACAAATATTTTCAAAAATGTCACCGTATCATTATAAGCTTTGTTTTTCTAAAAAACAAAACATATTAGGCGATGTAAAATCGTATTTTTACAACTTATATAAATACCACATGTTAACATTCTTGTCATCTATAAGCTGGAAAAATAATGTGAAAATATGGAAACAAGTGTGTTGCAAGGCACCATGCACAAAGTTGGGTCATAGGACCTGGTAAGAACTTTCGTGCATATAACTTTCAATTTGATCATAGAAATTTCTTTCAACTTGTCTCATCTCCTGCAGTCAAACTTACTGAGGAAATTCAAAGGTTTAGAAGAAAATGTTAATAAAGACATTCTTTTCTAAACTACTAAATTGGATGATAAGGCAACAAGGAGTGATAAACTCCCTTTACAACCTTAAATATGAGTTAAAGTACATGATCATCCAAAATGGAGGACATGTAGTGGTGCAACACACCTTTATATAGATATCAACATCGTTATGGTGCATCTTTACATCAATCTAGACCCCTAAGGTTTGATGTGGAGCACAAACATGGCGAACTATGTCAACCATATTGCCAACAAGCTTGAGCCACCACACATGAATCAATAAAAGTTAAGACTTTTTTATGATTATGGCACCAAGGAAAAAATGAAGACCTTTGGTTGAAGAACAAAATAGGAGAATTTACTCAAGAAAAGTTTGGGCTCATGATAGAACAACTAGCTATAAGGAAGTATATATTGAATAGATTTTTGATATTGTTTTCTTGTAGCCCTAGACTAGGCCATTTAAATAGTTTCATCAATCATTTAAATAGTTTCATTAATCAAATAAAGGATTACAACAAGAATCCAAACCTCTATAGATTATATGAGTATAAAAACCTCTTCATGTCATCCTTCTTAATCTCTTCCTAAAATTAAAAACTCTAAGATAAAAGAAAAAAAATGCTTTATAAAATAGTACAATTTAAGTTCACTTGGAAAACTTCATAATGTACAATTTATAAGATATGTCACAATCTAAAAAACACAATGATTTTAAAAATACGTAGAAAGATTTGGTGTTATTACTTGTTCTTCAACTTCAACTTAATATCTTTGAAATTTGACTATTGCTCTTATATAAGATAAAAATTGGCCTTGATATTTTGATATGATTTTTTGAAATTTGACTATTGCTCTAAGATAATAATTGGCTTTACAAGAATTGTTGTATAGAAATTTGAAGATGCATTTTCGTCCTTATATAGTTGTAGATATTTGATTTGAAATGTTTTTATTTAATCTTCAAAAACATTTGTATTTTTTAACTCATTAAAAGAAATAAAATACAGTTAAAAGAAAAAACATAATATGATTAGTTTGGTGAAAATAATTGATCCTATATCCATTAACCATAAAATAGTTTAAACACATAGAATCAAATTAACATAATATGAAAAACGTTACTCATTACAAGTAGGTTAAGATCTTATAAAGTGACAATTAGACAAAATCCATTAATTAGTTTACTAGGAGTGGTAAATAAGATTATGATAAGTGACAGAATGTAAAATGTATTAAAGTGTTTCTGTATATGAATTAGATAGATTGGTGTTTGAAATGATGAATTTGAGGGTAAAAGAGTAAATAAAGGCAAAGCAGTAGCGGATATATTTATTATAATTTTTGGAAGAAAGGTGGATTGTCCTATTCCTATATGATTTTATGTGACAGAAAAAGAGGGTCTGTGCTCTCCTTTTCTCCCATCAAGATCAAGAAATTGAATATTTAATAAAAAAAACTGGAGAAATATTGTGGAAGTGAGAGAGTGTATGGTAATTTAGAAGGGTTGGTGAGAAGTTAAAAATAGATGGAATGAAAATCGAAAATGGAAAAGAGAGAGAGAGCCCTTGTTTTTAGGGGCAAAGGCGAATTGAGGAATCCCAAAGTTCCCGAACAAAGGTGCAGAACAAAAGGCAAAGGCCAAAGGGAAAAAGAAATGATTACTTGAATGAGAAGGGACCCACAGGATAATCTTTCCTTTACAGGTCTTTCAATTTTTTGACTTGGGATTGGGACCCACCACGCCCTCCATTGTCTTTATGGATTGAATGATAAAAAAGAGCACCTCACGTGGAGACTCTGAACCAAAGACTCTGTCCAACCACAATAAAAAGGGCAACAACTCCCTCTCAAAAATCTTTCATTTTTCCACGTTCACCATTTCAAAATCCCACTCATTATCTTGCTTGCTTGCTTAAAGACCTTCTCTCTCACTCTCTTTTCTTCTCTCTCTCTCAAATCACACCAAAAGAAACCTAATATGCGATCATGGAGGGAGGTGATGATTTCCACCACCACCACCAACATCACCAACACCGACAAAACTTCCCATTCCAACTCCTCGAGAAGAAAGAAGACCAAGACCCCTCTTCCTGCTCCACTTCCTCCCCATACCCTTCCTTAGCCATCTCCCCCCAACCCTCCACCTCCAACACCACCACCCTCCTCCCCACACCCTCTCAAGCCTCCCCCAAAAAGCCACCACCCAAAAGAACCTCCACCAAAGACCGCCACACCAAAGTCGATGGCCGCGGTCGTCGAATTCGAATGCCTGCTCTCTGCGCCGCCAGAGTTTTCCAGCTCACGCGGGAGCTGGGACACAAGTCCGACGGTGAGACCATAGAGTGGCTCCTCCAGCAGGCAGAGCCTGCTGTCATCGCCGCCACTGGCACCGGCACCATCCCTGCTAACTTCACTTCCCTTAACATATCTCACCGGAGCTCCGGCTCCTCCATGTCCGTCCCCTCCCAGCTGCGATCCAACTACTTCAATTCAAACTTTTCTCTCCAACCCAGGAGAAGCCTATTCCTTGAAAACACCAATACTTCCACGACGCTCCTCAACTTTCAATCCAACAACCCCATCTCCACTTCCATTTTCCAACCCAAGCACGAATTGCGCGACTCCTCGTCCCTGGACCTGTCCTCCGAGAACAACGAAGAGGGTTTGGGAAGGAAAAGACGACCCTTGGAGCAAGACCTATCCTCGACCATGCAACACCAAGTCGGAAGCTATTTGATGCAATCAAGCTCCTCGGGGACAATTCCGGCGAGCCATGCTCAAATTCCGGCGAATATATGGATGGTGGCGAATTCCAATAGTCAAGGTGTGAGTGGTGAAGCTCCTCTCTGGACGTTCCCCGGTGTGAGTAACAGTGCCTTGTATAGAGGAAACATGTCAAGTGGGTTGCATTTCATGAACTTTCCCACCCCAATGGCCCTTTTACCAGGTCAGCAATTAGGGTCTTCTGGGATTGGTGGGAACATGAACGAAGGGCATTTGAGCATGCTTTCGGGGCTAAACCCTTACCGGACGGTGATCGGCGTTTCGGAATCTCAGGCGAGTGAGTCACAGTCACATCACGGTGGAAGCGAGGATCGGCATGATGATAACTAACACAAGAGGATGAAATGAAATCCAGCAACGTGTTCTTGGATTCCTACATGTGTACTAGTTTGGTGTTTTAACACAACGTGACGTGAGGTTTGGTTATTATTGCCCTACGAAATTGAGTTTTGTTTATTTTGAAAGGATAATCATTATCATTATTATTATTTTTTCTATTTCTTTGGTGTGGTTAATATGTTGGAAGAGAAGAGAAGAGAAAAGAAGAGAAGAAGGTTTTTTAGGGTTTGAGAGAGAGAGAGAGAGAGAGATGACACTATTTAACAGTTGGATATTATTTGGCTTTATTTCACTACACGATATCTTATCATCATTGTTTGTGCAATTGGCTTTTCTTTTCCTCTCTCCCGAAAGCCTTTTGATTTGTAATTTTATGCTTTTTATTCTTAGAAGAGAAAGAAAACAACTCAATTCTCCATCATAACATGGCAACTTCAATTAACAACATTTGTGTTTTTCACATGTTGTTGCGTTTTCCTGCTCTCTAGTAAAAGGGATGAAACAGTTTACCAAAGGAAAAAAGCAAGAGGGATAAAAGGAAACAAGTCTGAGAATTATGCTTTTGCATTCTAAATCTTCGCCATGAATGTGGATGATTAAGAATTTTAAGAGATGGCGGTAGTAGAATGGTGGGGTCTGCAACACCTTATCGCTTCCAGGTGTTGCCTCCATGGTGGGTTCCACCTCCTGCTTATGTACAAATTTCATTCCTTAATTTCTTTCAGGAACAATATTAATCTTATGCAAAATTTACTATAATAACCTAATTATTCATTTTCTTCATATTCTCTTATGTGTAAAACATAAAATTAACAAGCTTTCAATTTCTTCTTTTTCACATTTATAATAATCAAATTACTTTATTCGATAAACTATGCGGGATTTAAAAATGAGCAAGTAAAACATGTAAAAAAAAGTATAATGTGACTCAATTATTACAAGAATTAAAATACAACTTAATTGTTAAGTAATTTGAAGTGTAAAAATAATCAAATTGCATAATCACAAGAACTTAGCATTTTAAAGAAAAAGGCAATTGAGAGTATAAATTTAAAACAATCTCATTTATGTATTTCTTTCTTTAAGTTGTTTTTTTTTTTTTCTTCACTTTTCATGGAGCAGTTGCTGGCATCAGTGTTAATTAATGATCCTCTGTGACATGGCCCACCAGTCCATCAACCAGGACCGTCCATTTGGCGGGCCACTCTTTCGATCGCCGCATTGAATGATTGGGTCTGTGTCCACCAAATCGTTTTCTTTTTCAAATGGCTCACCTTTTGATTTAATCTAACTTTAAAATTATTTCTGTTTACTTTAGAAGTGACATCCGAATTATTTTTGGAGATTTAAATCTAAAGTTGCTAAATTATTTTAAAGTACATTTGTAAAGAAGGTTTACACTCCCTTCTAAAATTAAAACTCTAGAAGAAAGTTTAATATACTACGTAGAGTTATAATTCAATAAAGATTATTATCATCATATTCATTTTTATTTAATTAAAAGTAGTTTAGAGTGAAAATTATAAAAACCAAATGGGTCTTGATGAAAAAAAAAAGATACAAAGAGAAAGTACAGAAAAAAAAAAAACTACATGCGGAATCTAGTTGTATGGTCGTACTCTTTCTTGTTATAATAATGATACAGATACTCATGCGTATATCTAATTGATACTCTTTCATTCTTTAAGCGATTTATTTAATTTTATACATGAATAAAAAAGAAAAAAGAAGAAGAGAGTTTGAGATAAAGAAAGAAAAAAATATATGGTGAGTGCAAGTTTAATTGCTTTTGAAAGTAAAACTCACGTTCTCATTTCTAATATTCAACGACGATATTTCATCAACATCTTCTTTTGTATCAAGGGTTCACCTATGTTATTCACACTTCTATTCATCTAAATATTCAATAAGAAAATCTAAATTATTACTTGCATCGATTAATATAATCTTAATCAACATTGATAATGTTGAAAGTCACATTTCGATTAGATATGAGGCCAATTCATAATATATAAGTGGAGTGCAAATTTCACCTTTCAAGTCGGTTTTGTAGAGTTGAATTAGTCTTAAAAAACCACTTTCTAAAATGGTATTAGAGTCATGGTTGAAATCTATCCTAACAATATTTCTTGTTTCTTGGACATTTCTATTCCATCCGTTGTCGAGTCACTGTCAAACCACCCACCCATTAATTTCAATGCGAAATGTTTATACCTTGGCGTGAAAGGGATGTGTTGGAAGTCACACATCAACTAGAGATAAAATCAACTTATAATATATATATATATATATATATATATATATATATATATATATATATATATATATATATATATATATAAAAGTGAAATATAAATCTCACCTTTCAATCTGGTTTTATGGGATTGAATTAGACTTAAAGTCCACTTCTTAACATATACAACTTAAGTCATAGTCATATGCGAAATACTTTCAGAGGTTTTATTTCAAAGTTACAAATTTATTTTAAGGTGAATTTGTAAATAAAATTTCACTTTTAAAACTAAAATTCTAGTACACAATATAGAGTTATAATTCCATGAAAGAGTATAATTTAGAGTGGTGGCATTGATGAAAAAAAAAAAGATGATACAAAGAGAAAATGCGAAAAAACAACCAGTATGCGGAATGGTCATACTTTTCATTGTTATTTACTATATATATAGTAATGACATAGATACTCATACATATTCTAATGGACAATCCTTCATTTATTTAATTTTTAGTATATGAATGAAAACGAAAATGAAGATTGAAAAAGAAGAAAGAAAAGGAATAAAAATGTGAGATGGTAAAATATGAAATGGAGAAAGATAACTGAAATGAGAGAAAGTAGTCATTCCTTAAAAAAGAAGAGAAAGTAGGTATATGATAATTATTATTATTATTATTATTAAGACGCATGAATGTGAATGAACCATTATTCTTTATAGTAAATTAATGAAATTAACTATCAATCTTTACCAACTCATGTTCTGTACAACTCATTATTATTTTCTGACAAAAAATATTATTTAAATAGCTTATTTTATATGTTAATATTACTATTTTAAACTGTAAATAGTTTTTTATTTAAAGAAACGATCATAAACGACTTAATTTTGTTTTAATTTAAATTTCCTACACTGACAATATATTTACATTTAAGCCATTATAATTTACTTTATGTATAAACTTAAAGTAAATACAAAACAACAATTTTAATATTCGTTCTAGGCCAAAGTTATAATAAAAAAAATTAAATGCTTTATCGTATGCTACTACAGTAAACGATTTCATAAAGGGATTTCCGTGACTTCGGGAGTGAGATGGCACAACAAAAAGAGTGACCAGGAATTACTATATTTTTTAAAAAAAATATTTTTTACTATGTTAAATTTTTTATATTTATTTTTTCTAAAAAAATAAAATTATAATATCTTGTCATTTATAAATTGTCATAAGATAAATTATTGGTAATTATATATATAAAGGATAAGATAAAATGATTGAGTGAAAAATAATATGGTTTGGAATGTAATAATTAATTTCCCTTCTCACTAAGTAATAGGCAGCAGGAGTATATGAGATGCAACTGAAAATTAGAAAGATAAAGAGGAAACCTGAAAAGCAGGTTGAGGATATTCAGCAGTAGAGTTTGTGTTCTGGGCATAGGATTCTGGTTTTGCTTTATTTATGAAGATGATCAGAATAAGAAGAGATGAAAGGCAGCAGAAAAAGAATTTATAATATTTGATAAATAAAAATGATTATTAATTGATGAAAATGGTGAATGGAAGAAGGTACCTTGGTGATGTTCCAATTATGGGGAGTTGAACAGTAAAGAGATAAAGACAGTGCTTGAAGATGGCTCCCACCTAATGCTAGCTAGAGCTGTAAAAGGCGAATCAGGGAACAACAATTGAAGTTGCTAACGTACGTGTCTACTTTCTCGTATTGCCACTTAATGCATCATTTCTTCGGTAACAAAAATAACATTATTTCTTATGATGAATCTGCATTTTATGTTGTCCCAGACATATAACTTAGGAGCAGATCGCAGAGAAAATACGACAGAAAATAGTTTCTTGCTCCATTGCTGCAACATACTGCAGAAAGTCATCGAAATTGGTTTAATGTACCCAGAATAATCTGAAGATGTAGATGTTGTTTCGAAACAATAGTGCTATTGCGTGCAGCCATAGAGTTGAACATTCTCTTGTTAAGTTTCAAATAGTTAAGATGGGTCCCTTATTTTCCAGTTTTAACTTGTACAAAATAGGGCTACAGACTACACAATTCATATATATATATATATATATATATATATATATATATATATATATATATATATATATATATATATATATATATATATATATATATATATATATATATATATATATATATATATATATATATATATATATATATTTATTTGTAAATGACTCGACGTGAATTAACTGATGCCTTGTCATTTTTTTTCTTTTATTTTATCCTTTTTAGTGAGCCTATGATATCATTGATGATATTTTATGTGGGTTTCTTTTTTTTATATATCGTTCAATTTTCTATATGTTTTTAATTTATACTCATTTTATGATGAGAAATATTAATAAGTGTGTTAGTGATTTTTTTGTCTTATGATAAAAAAAGTATATTCTATTTTTTCTCTTTACTTTTTTCTCAATATATTTAAAACGTTATTGAAGAAAAAATTTGTCCCATAACGACAAGAAGTAGAATCAGAATTAAGGCACATTGACTTCGATGTTCTGTGGGTGTGTATGAATATTGTATATGAATTTAATATATTTAATTTAAAAAATTATAGAAAAATAATTAAAAAAAAAAATGAATGAGATATAAAGAAGTAGTTACGTGTAAAGAGTGGTGATAGAAGATATACATTAATTGGGTTGGAGTTAGTAATGAAGCTTTAAATTTACTTACAGCAGGGCCCATCATCGCTTTGACATATTATACGACAATAAATGGCTTAGGTTATGCATTAGCTTACCACCACATAAAGTAACGTCGGCACAACAAATTTTAGCCTTTTCTTTTTTATTATTATTTCCAGAAACTTTATGCACACTCATAATATATTTTTCTTTTGGGTTCAAATTTTGGAAAAAAAAAAGATATATCTTAAACAATAACATAAATGATTTAATATATTATTGAATAATATGATGACAAAGTTATATGTTTGGACTTCATTGCCTTTAGTTGGACAAGTATTTAATTTATACTATGCTTTGATATATTAAAAGATTTGTATTGTTTAACACTTGAGATGAGAAATCATTAATATTCAATACTTTTTATAGTCTATCGAATCGCTTGTTAAGAATAAAATCATTTATAATTTGTCGAGATTTTCAAAAGTGCTTTGATTAATTTGAATGATGTTATTTTAGAAAACTTGAAATTTAAACATTGATATTTCTGATAAATATAAATTTCTTATTTGGTTTAGAAATATAGATAAAATGTTGTTTATGGTTTAAAGATAAAATTGTAATAAAATTGTTGAACTTAGATAAGACCTCAAATGCAAAATAATTTTAATAATTAATTCATCTAAGAGGCTTAAAATCAAAACATTAATAATATTTACAAATAATACATAGTAACTATATATTGTGATTATGATTGTTGTTGTAACTAAATAAAAGAAAAACATATTCTTGAGTTAATGTGGAAAAACCAAATAACATGGCACTCATAATTTTTTTTTTATTTTAAAATAAAAGTATAATACTGTTTAAAACGAAATGCATGATTAGGTGATGTCACTACCTGTGTGTCAGTTAAATCTTTTGCCATTGATTTGTCTGATTAGAAGTGTTTTTATTGCTAATTTATTATCATTAAAACCATTAATATCTGCATAACAAACAACTTCAACACTATATATATATACCATGATCAAGAGTATGTAGAAGAATAATAGCTGAGCCATTTGGTAGATATTTTGACAGAAAATTTAGCTGCTAAGGAAGCAGCAGATTCCAATAATATGACAGATAAAATTCCCTAATTCCTTGTTTGGGCCCAGAAAATCTCTTAATCCTGGCATAGTTTCTGATGAGGAAATGATTGATATTGACGCAGCAGCATGTGCCTCCATACTGGCATTTTGCCAACAGCTTGGGAGTTACTGCTTACCACATCAGAAATCGGAGATCAGACCCACCACTTCCACTCAATATCTTGTGTTTTACAGTACTCTCCTCTGTTCTTCCACTTTGCATGGACATGCCACAGAAAATAAATAAAATTCACCAATTTCCATTACAAACATACTTTCAAATTCTTTTTTTTTTTTTATAGAAAATATCAATCATTAACTCTAAAATAAGAACTCTAAATAATTAAATGATGATTTAAAAAATTTCTTAAAAGGTGATAAGATAACTAGAAAGTTCATTTTTTATTTTTATAACTAGAAGAGGGTATAAAGACAGTAAAGTAACTAACTTAACAGCATACATAAAAATATAGAAATTGACTAGAGCTGATAGATTTATTCGTAGCTATTAAGGAGGCAGGTGCAGGAAGTGAGCAGGTAGTAATAATCACAGTCCTCCATTTTGAAGCTTGTTCCATGGTCTTAATTGGTACATGTGACAACGGGGTGTAGTCAGAGAGGTACAATAATGCAAAACATGCAGCACACTGCCACATCTCTCACATGTCATGTTGGAGATGAGCTTAACCTTCTGCAACTAGCATGTGCATTCTAAGCTCCCTAAACAAATCAACATTGCAGTACATAGTTTAATGAAAGAAAGAAAATGTGAATATGCAGTTTTCTGAAGCATTCAAGTGTGTTTTGTCTCAAGTGCTGTTATTAATCTTCAAATTAAACAAGTCAACGTCTGATATGTTCCCTGTTGCGTATCATTGAATATGATTTGGTTTTGGCCTGTCATCTGCTCTGATGTTGCCAATAATTGTTCCTCATCACTGTAAACTGCTCCAACACCCAATGAATCATACATACGAGTAAAACAATCAAAATCATAGCCCTCTAGACACTATTATCTTTTTCACATGTGAACTCTTTCGGACTTTAATCATTTTCTTCTAAATTTTTGTTGCACCATAGGGGCATACGGCATTGTGCAATCGCAAGCACCTCTGTTGGAAATACTTTCCATTATCCTTTTACAATTTATATGTAGTCGTTATAAAATAAAATTATTTTTTAATTACGTAATCTTTAAATACATAGAGAATACCAATAGATGTACTTAATATCTTTAATATACACCTATTCATATACAATACTAGTATTAGATAAAGGATCCAACAAGATTTAGGTTTGCTTTGATACCATCAAACTTTGCGGATTTTCAGTATAGCGCATTGTTGACAAAATAAATCATAGTCCATATTATATGGATATCAACTAATTAGAAACATATTACTTCAACGAGCTCACCTTTCAAAATTACACCACATAAATGATTTTACCATTAGTGTAAAAACGCTGTTTAACGTCACCCAAAAGACGTCGGTTAGAGGGCAGACCGACATATATTAATGGACCGTGGTATTACCGTAAATAAGTTGGTCACCAAGACGTCGGTTTCTAGGGCAAACGACGTCTATGATATAGTAGACGTCTGCTCTGCCCTTAACCGAGGTAGGCGAGAAGACAGGTTTTTCTGCCCCATTAACGTCGGCTGTTCTGGGGGGCCGACGTGTACTTACCTGCAATTAATGCTCTTCACCTGATTCCCAAGCGCTTAGATGTCATGTAGTAAAAAACTGACGTCTACCGGAAGGCGGGAAGACATCAATTTCTGCAATATAGACGTCAGATTTCTCGGTGGGCGACGTCTATGTGCTTGTAATTAATTATGTTTACCAAACTCACAGGCACTTCGACGTCCGATAATAGAGCCCCAACGTCTATATTGTTATAGACGTCGACGCCCTGGACAACTATCATCTACTTCCCTGACAGGAAATGAAACGTCAATCGGTTCAACACAATAGACGTTGGCTCTCCTGGTGTCCGTCGTCTAATGTGCATTCAAAAGTCAGATTAAAAGTTATCTTTGATGTCATATTAGTTAGATAACTGACGCTTATGCTATAGACGTCGGTTTCTGTACCAATCGACGCTCCATTTCATGTTAAATAAACCGCAGACTCTTCGCGGCATTGCAGTTTCTGATATCATCGTCTTCCTCCTCTCCTTTTTCTCTTTTGCGGCTCCTCTCCTTCTTCTCTCTTGCGGCATTGCATTATTTTTCTGATAACATCATTGTCTTCCTCCTCTCCTTTTTCTCTCTTGCGGCATTGTATCCCAGGTGCGTGTTTGTTTATGGTTACCATTTAAACTTTGTTCAGTCTTTCATCGATTATCTTCTGGTTCAACTGATTAAAATTTGTTTGCTTTGTGTTGTGTTTTAGTGCAATTTTGTTCCTTTCTTGGGGTAACGTAGTACCACATTCTTCCTTTGCTAGCTGCCTCCCAGAAAAAGCGGCGTCTTTTGGATTTCTGGTGGCGTTTCGACCAAAAAACAACCCTGGGTCGTTGCCTAGCTATTGTTTTACCGTAATTTTTTCCTCTTGCGGTTGAAAATGGAACTAAGCAAGAATCCAAATTCGGTTTTGGATTGCACTAAAACACAACAACTGTATTAGACGCTGGTTAATGCAAAGACCGACGTCTATAGTGACCTTAGACGTCGGTTAGTGACATGTTCGAAATCTTTATGTGCTTTTAGACGTCGGTTAATGCGTAGTCTGACGTCTATATTGTGTCTTTAGACATCGGGTTAGGCCTATACTGACGTCTGGTGACGTCGGACATGACACTAACTGACGTCATTATAAACGTCTGTTATATGGATATCCGACGTCCCATTGACGTCACCGATAATGACGTCGATTGGTTAATAGACGTTAAAAACCCAAAATAACAGACATCTAAAGCCCTCTCTACACTAGTGTACATAGTTTATTGTGTTTAGTGTCGTCTAAAAATCAATTTTAATAAGTAAAAATTTACATTAATTAGTCAATATCATCGATCTTGGGTTATATATTATAGAAAGTATTTGAAATGATTTTCTTATTTGATCATTGGATTGCAATAGTATAAATATACAAATTGATAACCTAATTGGAAAGAGTTAGAAGGGAATAAACTCCACCAATTTAATATCAATTATAATAATTGATATTTAACACTAATAATTAAATTAAATAAAGGAAAAGTAAATATACAAGAATTAGCTAATAAAGGCTAATTATTCCAATTTAAAACTAATTATTATAATTGATATCCTCCGCAAGTTGGACGATTTGGAAGAGAGATGCAACTTGGACAGTAATGAGTCAAACCAGGATGAAGCAGAGAGGCTTGTGTTATGCTTCAGTTGAGGAACGCCCAATCTGCATCTTTAGACATCGTGTGGAGACGCTCCTTTAAACTGCTTGAGGTATAAGACGACCATGTCGACGCAGGTTTGATAAGCAGGATTCAGAGCTGGAGGTACAACGGTGGTGGAGATCGTCATCGACGGCACAGGAAAAGATTCATTTGGATATTTGAGAATATCATAGCCATCAAGAAGAGCTTCAACTAATTTAAGGGCAGAAGCTTGGTGACACTGCTAAGGGTGATGCAAGTGAATGATTTTGATGGCTTATGAGGGTTGCTAATAGATGAAGAGTTGCTGTTAGCCATGGGAGGCAAAAAGAAAGAAAGGAGCGACGTCCTGTGTTGAAGAAGATTAAAAAAAAACAAAGAGGATCGTGAATGACAAAAAGTTTATGACCAAACCATCCATGAACAAGTAGAAGATAAAAGACATCAAATAAAAAAAGAGACTTTTAGGGGGTCGCCGGTAGCTGTGGCCGTAGGCTACCGGCGACAACAAAGACAAAGTAGAAAATGATCAAAAAACCTGCTCTGATACCATATATAATAATTAGTTTTAAATTGGAATAATTGATATATATATATATATATATATATATATATATATGTGTATTTATTGGAGAAATTCTAAAATCGTGAATTGCAATTAATTAACATTAACTTTTGAAGATTAATTATAAGTATTGTTGACAAAGTCGTTACTAAATTATCATTAGCTTTTAAATTAATTTTAATTAAAGTATTTTAGTCTTGATCAACACTAATGCATTCTTATTTGACAGGTGCTGATGAATGTAGAAAAAAAAAAGTGTTGATGAAATTGAAAGGTGTGGATCAAAAAGATGAATATACATAAAGAAAATAAATGTGATATGATTTATTTAGAAAATTGAGAAAATTTGCAAGTCAGAAGATTTAGCATACTTTGAATATGAGTCTTTGGATTAAGAATAATTAATGACTCATTTTTTATCATGAATTCATAATATATCAATTATGTCGATTTGAGAAAAACTAAAGTTAAAATAAATATTAAAGATATATTATCTTAACGTTGACTTAATAAAAATTTAACTTAAACTAATAAAAATAAATAAAAGTAGTGTTGTCTATCAAACACCGACTTCAATAAATATAAACTCTAAGATTAAATATTAACAAAATAAATAGCAACTAATTTTAGAGTAAAAAAATAATTAATCATTTTATTGACTAATTTAGATAATAATTTATAAACTAAAAATTATTTATATTTAAATTTTTTATCATAAATAAAAAATTGTAATTGATACGTGAAATAGACCGGAAATTGGTTACTAATATTAATTATTTAAATTTTGGTTACTAAAAAATTAATATCTAAATTATACTCAATCAAACACTTGTAATTTTTTATTTATTTTTGGTGAGAAGTCTTATTTGAATTTATTCTTTCAAAAATACTCTATAATGTGATTTTGTATTTTCATATGTTAAGTTCTTTCAGAATAAAATGTAAAAGAATAGTATATTTTAAGATTAATGGAATTATAAGAAAACACTAGTAAGAGAGTTAAATAATGTTATGAAAAACTTTTTTACAAATATTTTTTTATAACAGTTAAATAGTTTACACAGGTTGTTAAACACTTGATTTCTATACTGTTTAAACCACAACATTTAGAAATAAAGTATTTAGCAAAACTACTACAACGTTTAAAAAAAAACAACTCTTAAGGAAAATAATGTCTGATGACAAGATCAATGGTTAACTTCATAAGTAGTTAGAATGCATATAAATAAGATGTTTTGTAAAGCTAAAACAATAAATACACAATTAGATTATATTGGTTCACTTAACTAAACTACCTCTAGTTCTCCTTTAATACCTCTTAGAAAGTTTCACTATAATCTCAACAAGATTACAACTGAGTATTAACACCACTCCTGGTTACACTAGTCAATCCTGGTAACACCTGTTACGCTGACTAGAACTGAGTATTAGCATCACTCCTTATTAACTAGTCAATCCTGGTAACACTTGTTATACTGATAGAACTAAGTATTAGTATCATTCTTGGTTACACTAGTCAATCCTGGTAACACTTGTTATGCTGACTAGAACTAAGTTTACTCACTCCTAGTTTTTCCTAAACAACTGTCTAGTAGGCATCTAACTCAACTGAGTTAATTACTAAGTGTTTGAAATCTCTTCAAAATGTATAACCAATCAGATTGCTTACAAGTCTTAGATGATAACTCTTACAGAGAGGATGTGTTTAATATACGTCTCGATATAATAGACCTTGTATCCATCTTCTTATAAATGTAAGCTTATGACTCTATAAAGCTTGAGAGTGTATTATCAAAGTTTTTATTCTTGCATGAGTATGAGTTTCGTTTTCTTAGATGATCTTTTCGTTATTCGTGTGCTTATCCTTCTTTTTTCTTATTTTCAAGGGATCTTCTATATATAGGCTTCATGGGAAAAGATCCAGTAGACGATGTCTCTCTTCAATCTTCAGATATTCGTAGACTTTTCATAGGTAAGAACCATAGGTTGAAGTCAACATGTTAGAGCATGGGTGTTTTTTGCAGTACTTAAACCAAAGTAGGTTGTACGAAATCTTCAGCACGACTTTTGATGGAGAGAACATTCCATGAATGTCTTCTTTGTTTCTAACATCCACTTTTGACTTGTTCATGACTGAGCAGATGAATACATGTAATAAGCATCCACACAACATAGAGTAAAGATGTATGATGACAGATATGTCCTTTCTTTTATTAATTTTGTTGTTTGAAATGTCGTGCATTTAATGCTTTGTATTATGTGTTCAAAACAACTTGATGCTTGTCAATTTTTCTATACATGTAGACTGTTTAAACACTTTTTAAATGATATTGTTAACACATCGACAAGTGTACTGAATCGTTCAAGTAATATAAAATGGTAAGACCAAGTATTGTTTCCCAAGAAACTCGTGTAATACTAGTTAATTGCACTATTAACAACTCATATAAACTCAAGAAAAACATATCAATTGAAAAACAAGTGCAAAGAAGATAAAATTTCAACTATACAAGTTTGGACTTTGGTGTTTGAAGACACTTAAGAATGGAATAGACTAGAAATGATATGAAATGACATTGCTAAGGTTAGGTTTCACCGATTCACTCTTGTGCATACATAATTTCATCTCCTCTCTATCAAATTACTAAAGTAAATCCACAAAATTACTCTAGCCCTAATCTCTTAGGTGAGAGAGCCTAGCTGTCACCTATTAACTATCGATGCCTTGATTAATTAACAAATGAAACCCGCATTAAGAACTAGGATCTAAGACAACAAGTGAATCATCTTCCATTCCTAGAATAATGAACCACTAGGACTCTTGTTTTAGTTCTAGATTACACAAGATACATTCCCATACCCATGAATCAAAGATTGGAAATAAGAATGCTAGCAATGAACATCTCTATTACATGCAAGCTTTAAGATTGGAAACAAGAATGCTAGCAATTGATAAAAAAGACACACACACAAATATATATATATATATATATATATATATATATATATGGGGTTTGCTAATTTGCGTACGCCTGTTTTTCAGTTGGTACATTTTAGCAATGTGTACCGGGTTTCAGTAGACAAAAATACCCTTATATATCATGAACTCTAAGTTTTAAGGTTAAGGGTATTTTAATAATTTTCATTCTCAAAATTAAAAAATAAAAAAAGAAACCTCCAAACCCTTACACACCTCTCTCATTCCTCTCAACCCTTTCTTTTTCATCTCTTTCACTCCAACCTTTTCTCTGTCATCCCTACTCTAGCCCCAATTTAAAAAAATAAGAAACATTTGTCTTATTTTAATAATTTTCATTCTCAAAACTAAAAAAAGAAATTCCAAACCCTTACTCACCTCCTTCATTCCTCTCAACCCTTTCTCCTTCATCTCTCTTACTGAAACATTTTCTCTGTCATCTCTATACTAGCCCCAACTAAAAAAACACTCATTATTAAACGATTTACTTTTGTAAAGAGTTGAGTCATTGACATATTCACCTTCCGAAAAAAGATCATTCAAAATCTCTATAATTTCATTATCTTCACTATATATATTACAGCCGACGGGCACAACTTGCACCAAGACTTATGAGCATCCTTCCTTTACATTCTAAGACTACTACGTAACATTGCTCCATGGCCATTTAATTTTTTTGGGAGAAATTCATTAACTTGTTTTCCTTTACTAACGAAAAAACAAATCAAAATACAATAAAATTCTCAACGATAAAATCAAACAATAAAAATTCTAAATCTAGAAATTTTATTTAAAATCATATAAAGAAAAAAATAGGTGCTTTAATTTTTTTATTTATGTAAGTATTTTTTTTCTCTAACAATTTTATTTAATAATGAGTGTTTTTTTAGTTGGAGCTAGTGTAGAGATGACAAAGAAAATGTTTGAGTGAGAGAGATGAAGGAGAAAGGGTTGAGAGGAATGAAGGACGTGAGTAAGGGTTTGGGGTTTCTTTTTTTAGTTAGTGTAGAGATGACAAAGAAAATGTTTGAGTGAGAGAGATGAAGAAGAAAGGGTTGAGAGGAATGAAGAACGTGAGTAAGGGTTTGGGGTTTCTTTTTTTAGTTTTGAGAATGAAAATTATTAAAATAAGGCAAGTGTTTCTGATTTTTTTTTTTCAATTGGGGCTAGAGTAGGGATGACAAAGAAATGGTTAGAGTGAAAGAGATGAAAGAGAAAGGGTTGAGAGGAATGAGAGAGGTGGGTAGGGTTTGGGTTTTTTTTTTTTTTTTTAATTTTGAGAATGAAAATTATTAAAATACCCTTAACCTTAAAACTTAGAATTCATAATATAAGGGTATTGTTGTCTACTTAAACCCGGTACACATTGCTAAAATGTACCAACTGAAAAACAGGCGTACGCAAGTTAGCAAACCCCTATATATATATATATATTCAAATCATTCAACAAATACACTAGAGTTCAAAGGTTACATCTATCCCCAACAAGATGGGTTTCATGGAGAGCCTTAGAGCTTACAAAATGACCATGGAAGAAGAAAAAGAATCCAAAGAGGAAGAAGGGTGTGTTCCCAAAAGCCCTAGCAGCCCTCCAAAGAACCAAAGGCCTAAACCCCTTCACGTTTAGGGTTAAATAAGCTCAAATTGCCACATCAGCGAGGGTGGGCTCAGCGCCCCTAGAGGGAGCGCCCAGGCGAGAAATTCTGACAGCATAACGGCGCTCAACGCCCACTGCTAAAGGGCCCTCAAAGTGAGCACACTAGAAATCAGCTTTTGTGCAGTTTGTGCAGGTGGCGCTCAAGGCCCCCATGGCTAAGGGGCCCTCAACCTGACTCTGTTGCACTGCATCTTTTTCTCTTTTTCTGCAGATTTGCTTACTTTTGTGGCTGGTTTAGTTCTTTACATTGTCGGAGATTCTTCCAAGCACATTATTAGCTACAAAATAAAGGGATTATAGATGAAGTTATGTCAAAGTAGCCCAAAACACAATTATTCATAAAACTAAGATAAAAGAGAGGATTAAGCAAGTTATAAGCTAGAAAAGAGTTGATTTTGCTACTAAATTGATACTTAGATAATGGTAAGAATTAACATTATCAGATACCAAGTATTGATTCATAAAGATTTCATCATTGGATGAAAACATCGTTTATTATTAGGTATCGATTATTCTTTCAAAGGCATTTACTAACAACTCATCATGTAGAGATCTTTGTTTAGTATAAGAGCGCGTTTATGAAAGTGTTGTTCAACGCATTGTTTTTTGAAGCATCGTTTTTTGAAGCAACGTATATAGCTTTAGCCCAAAAATCATCATGTAGCGCATTATTATATTGTTTAGTAAGGTATAGCAAGAGCCCGTTTAGAAAAAAATATATCATGTAGCATATTGATGTATTCGTTAAAATATCATTTAATGTAGCGACCCTTTCCTAATAAATTATTGTTTAGTAATAATGCATCTACTGTTTAATAGGATCATTTGATCATGTCTTACAGATAACTTGTCTTAACAATTAATGTTATGAGAAAGACATAATATCATTTTTCACCTATTCGTATTATTTTTAATTTAATCATTATTTTTTAATTCTTTTCAATGCATACATAATTACGATAATCACATAAAGAAAGTAAGAACACATAAATGAATAAAAAAATATTTAAAAATATAAATAAAAATATTACAAAATACATAACTAAGTTTTATGCATAATTGTAAAGAAATTTACACATAAAATCATATTATTATTATTATATATATATATATATATATATATATATATATATATATATATATATATTATAAGGCCACAACTCTCTCTAAATGAATTAAGTAAAATTATCCCTCCTTTATTTATTACAAGACATGAGAAAAGAGTGAAAAAGGAAAAAAAATGTAAATTAGATGAAATGTGTAAAAAGTTAACTATATTTAATTATCATTAATTTATTTTTATTTTAATTATGATTTTATTATAATTAATATATATGATTTTCCACCGAAAGGTCTTATTAATCGAGAACATCTAGCAAATTAGTCGATCGAGTAGTATGAATTGAGTGGTCAACTTTAAAAAAATTAAGATTGAGGATTATTAACTTAAGCTAAAGCACAATCATTCCAAATTGATCGAAAAGGAACGTTTTTAGTGAACTTTTATCGCATTGCAATGAACTTTTATTGCATTGCAATCGCTGGTTTTAGGAACATTTTTAGTAAACTCCTAACACTTGATCGATTAGTAAGGGACATTCTTAGTGAACTTTTGTCCATTGCAAACATGAGTTTGGGGAACATTCTTAGTGAATTCCCAACACTCGATCGATCGACAAGAAATGTTCTTAGTGAACTCTTATCGCATTGCAAATGTGAGTTTGACAAATGTTCTTAGTGAACTCCCAACACTCGATTGATCGATAATGAACATTTTTTATGAAATCTTGTCGCATCGCAAGCACAAGTTTGGGAAACGTTCTTAGTGAACTCCCAACATTCGGCCAATCTGCAAAGAAATTTCTTAGTGAACTCTTATTGCATTGCAAACGCGAGTTTGGGAAACGTTCTCAATAAACTCCTAACATTTGACCGATCAACAAGGAACGTTCTTAGTGAAGCAACTTGAATAGTAAAGTCTTACATTATAAACGCTTAAGCAGGTAAAAGTAGATGTGTTGTGCTATCTAGGAAGTAATAACCTCTAAAGAGGTTAGAGCAAGACCTAATTAAAAATGAATTGAATTATTGATTGTGTCATAAAGACCCTTATGTTCACGCCCCAGTCTACCCCCAAAGGAGTATCTGCTTCTAAAAGATCTTTAATATTATGACTAATCTCAAAATTAGTTTTATACATATGCCCAACAACTAGAAAAATAAACGACCAATTAGATCTTTAATACTTTGGAAAAGTGGCATGTATTTTCATGGTGCTTGTTTTTCCAATTATGAGGCATGGTTAAGTGAGAATTCAAAATTTCAATATGTCATAAGAGAGTTTTGTTAAACGTGCTCTTGCTATATTTGGCTAAACAATGCTAAATGAGCTTTCACTATATCTTGCAAAAGGCTTAAATGCTTACCTGGTCCCTATGTTAAATGGTAATTTTCAGTTTAGTACTCGGTTTTAAAAGTGTAGACATTGGTTCCTATGTTATCAAAATTGTATGACTTCAGTCCTATCCATTAAATTGGTAGGAACGACGTTAACTCCCTTTCTCTCTCTCACCTCTCTCTTCCTGCCATCTTTTTCTCTCTCTTTTATGTTCCTCTCAACATTAATTAAAAGCAGTAAGTAAATAGATTTGTTTCTGTCTTTGCGATATAGTATTTTGAAAAGTGAATGACTTTATTTTTCTCAACAGAGAGTGAATAGATGTTTTACTGGACAACTTCTACCACTAGATCACCACAAGCCACAACTGCAACCTAGATTAGGGTTTTTTGATGCAAGGGAGACTGGACCACTGAAACCTCAATTGGGGTTTTTTGATGTAAGGGAGTAAGGGTTTCTCTAGGGTTGTCATGAGGGTGCAACTTGCTTGCCCTGCTGTGGAGATGATTCGCGTTTTATATGGCGCTACGAGGGAGAGGAAAGTTGTGATGATTGTGTGATTTTGGATTTGGATTGTTTGGTTTCTCTTCTTGCAGGTGCGAGGTGCGCAACTTTGATGGTGCATCTGGTTCGCATAGAAGATTAGGGGTGGTGCATCTGGTTCGCATAGAAGATTAGGGGTGGTGCATCTGGCTTGAACAACGGCGCCATTTAGGTTGGTGAAGGTTTCACAATGGAGGTTGTTGTGCGAGAATGATGGAGAAGGGGGTGGGCCAGTAATGTCCTGGTTATGCGAAGTTATAGAGGTTTCTGGTGAAGAAGATGAGTGCAACGGCTTCGCGATTGGGGTTTTTCTGATTGCAGGTCTATGTTGATAGTGGTGAGGCGAAATAGGGTTTGATGGCTGTGACATTGACGGTGAAGATGATCGGCGGTGGTGCTAGGTCTCGATGGTGGCTTGTAGTGGTCTACTTCCCACAACACATTGCTCTCTTCATTCCCGTCCTCTCCCTATTCCTCCTTCTCCACTTCTACATCCTCATAACCACCACCCAGGACCATTTCTCCCTCATCACCACCATACAGCAAAAAGAGAAAAAAAAAATGTCCTACAATTATGAAAATTATAAATATAGAAAGAGAAAAAGCTAAACGTTACAGAAAGAACATATGAGAGAGAAGGAAAAAAATCAGATTTTATAGTCACATCAGCGCGAAGTTAACTCTATTTAGGCATATTTAACGGAAGGGACTTGATTTATATAATTTTTACAACTTTAGGACTCAATGTCTACCCTTTTAAAACTGGGTACTAAACTGAAAATTACCACTTAACATAGGGACCAAGTAAGCATTTAAGTCATTGCAAAACAATGAGCAAAATTATGTTTTTGGTAAACACACTAAAAGTTATAAATATTGTTCCAAAAAAATGTGTTGAACAACATCTTGCTAAATGTAGTCTTGAACCAAACTAAGATAACTAAACAAAGTGATGTTACAAAAAATTCTTTAAACCCCGCTCTCGAATTTGAGAGGGTGGAACTTGAGAAGGACCAGTAGACATCTTGTTCTCTCCCAACTGTCTCAAAGAATTCATATGCTACTGATGGGTGGCTTTAGATGAGAGCCTAGCAAATTTCATCTGTTGCAAGGCCATCTAATGCTACTACTTCATGGCAACACTTTGTTCTTGGAGGGTTGTTGCCATGGATTCGATTTCCCTTGCCAGGTTGGGCATATCCGAGGATGGAGGGGGGAGAAGGTGGTTTAGGTGCCATAACTCTATCCCTAGACTAGGACCTCTTACACCTTTCACCACATACTTCATCCTTCTCTACTTGAGATTAGATGATTATTAGAGCATCAGGGTAACTCCCAATACAAAAGTCACACATCAATACATACACTACTAAAACCATTAGAAGAAACTTTTCCTTGAAATTCCTTTCACAACATACACCATTAAGAGTCACAATCAGGTTATAGTCCATGAAATATCACAAATCCACAATAAACATACATAGAATTCATAATAAACCACTTCAAACAAACAAGGATAAGAAAATCACAGAAAACCACACTAGTGCTTAGATTGACGCTTAGTGCAATACCTTTCGCAAAAGAGAGTGCTCAGTTCTAGAGCTCTTGCAAAATGTCTCGCTCAACGAGACCAACATGTCGTTTAGCAAATTATGATTAAAATGGTTCCAAACTTGCAATGGAAAGTGGCACGTAGTGGTACCCATTCACTGCTCAACACCAGACCATTCACAAAAAATAGCCACTCAATGGTGAAAGTTGCCACTCAACGGTCTGGAGCACAATTGCTTCCATACTTTCACAACAAAGTTGCGCTCAGTGCCACACCAGTACTACTCAACCCCATATTAGAAATTTGCACATTCAAAATTGTGATTTAAGGAATGAGGAACCTATTCAAATGATCAAATTTGTATTCCTGACTCAGTGCATTATTCAAAAACAAGTTTCAATGTGAGAGTGCATCCTAATTTGGTCAAATGGCCAAATCCTCAGTCCCTCAACTCAACACCAATCAACCAAGTACAAACAACATACAACAAGCATACACAACAAAATTTCCATATGCTAAACTATGAATTTCTACAACTCAATCAATTTCATACAATTCAAATATACTAACTCAGATTATTAGAGAATAAAAAATTTAAAAACTAGATATTTTTAGCTTTCCTTACCTGTTAGAGAGAATCAAACAACTTTAAGGATCCTAGAACAACTCCAACAACTCAAAGAACTTTATTTGTTCCTACAAACTATAAAAACATGGTTAAGGCATACCATTATGACTATTGACCAGCAAAGAGTCTTATAGAAGACTCAGACTCCACATGTAAGCGAGAACTGTTCACATGCATAGAAAAACACATAGACTAAATAAAAGAGCAGAAACTAATGAGATGAAGTAGAAGATCTCACCTTAAGGATTACTCAGATGGTCTCTGATTTTCAATCAGATGAATAAGATATTAGAAAGCTTGGAGAGATAGTAAAAAGCTCTTTGAGAGAGAAAGAGTTTTAGAGATATGATATGTTTTTAAATAATGAAACTCATTAACCAAAATTTTATTTATAGGTTAAACTTTAAATATTAAAATAATTGAATCTCATTATCTTCAATACAATATCAATTTTAAAACCTTGTCTTTATAGGCTCTTATAAGTAAAAATTTGTAGTATTTATAATATATTAATTCATTATAAATCCACAAATTACATTTTTGTTAGAAAATTATTACATGGAAAGACATGTTGTAGGAAGTCTTAATAACCTACAAAATCAGAAAAGAGGTTTCTCTATATCAGAAATAAGAACTCAATCAAATTTAAATTTTCTAGAAGACCTCTATTTAAAGGAAATGGAAAACTATGAATGATATGAATGAAATAGTAAATTTCAATATTAATATATATATATATATATATATATATATATATNACTATGAATGATATGAATGAAATAGTAAATTTCAATATTAATATATATATATATATATATATATATATATATATATATATATATATATATATATATGTATACATATATACATATATATGTATACATATATACATATATATGTATATGTATATATAGAAAAAAAAAAGAAATTGGTGGAGCTTGTGCCCATATATCACGCTAGCTAATTACATTGAAGTGAGGAATAAGAAATCAGCTAATGGGTGGGGATGACACTGATTCTGAGTTTGTTGGGGTTGTACACGCACAGTTACCTTTTGGTTTTGCGTGGCATACAAAATCATGACGGGTAAGACTGTGAACTTGATTAATCCCAAGAGGGTGGCTTTGATCTGGCTCATCTGTGCCTTCTGCTTCTTCACCTTGTTCAGAATGGCACTTCACAACTCATCGAAAACTTTTTTTTCTGCTTCTACGGGTAATATTGGTTCTTTTACCAATCAATTTTCAAACTTTTCTTTACATCAGGTTCAGTTTGGTTGGTCGTTATGTTTCGTTTATGTTTGCAATTTATGGAAGATTTACTTTTGTGACAATTATCATGATTTTCTTCCATTTCGGTCAAATTTTTGCTTGTCAAATTGCTCATTATTTGGCCTTCCCGAGACAAGTTTGAACTTTTACAGTTTGTTCTTTGGCCTAATGTAATAACTCCGTGTAAAGATGTTGTCTTGGAGGTGGGTTTTATTCAAAATTTGATTTTGAGGGAGATATAAGCGATTTTGGTACTAAATTAAGAAGGGGTCTGTCTCAGATTCTCAAAATTCTTACACGGAGCAAAGATCAAAGTTGTATGACAAGATGGGAAGAGATCTGGACGAGCATGGAGCTGCTTTCCTGAAACATGGTGAAACCTCTCAGTCATTGTCCCTTTCAGATATATTCACACTGAAAGATGGATATGTAACACCTGTTCTGAAGGTGACATGTAACATAATTTAGGCTTTGTTTCATATCATATATCTGTTTGGCAGCAACTGATTATTATTTTCCATGTGCAGCCTGCAAATCCTCCGGTGCGAGCTAATGTGTTGTATTTGAGCACTGAATTCTCTTTACCTATCGCGTAAGTGTTACTAATTTGATTCCTAGGCTTCATTGATGATCATTTAATGCATCTATGCGTAGTTGAAGATACATTTTTTTTTCTGAGTTTGGCCATGGTTTTGAATCAGATGGTCATACTACTCCGTAGCTTTGATATTTACTTAAAAATTTGTTTTTCTCTATCTCTGATATAGGCTGCACCTTCTATCTGTCTCTGGTAAATTCTTTTGTGGAATTTATTGAAACTTTGCGTATCAGTGTCCATAGGATTCTTAGTATCTCGGTATTGATGAGGACAAATAAGATTTATACCTTTCTCTTTGCTCTATATAGAGACTGTTGTACATCAGTGTGTGCAATTCAAAAACATATCTTCTTTCGCTGTTAGCTTTCTCTTCTTCTTCTCTCTCTCTCTATATCGAACTCTAATATGGCATCAAGAGCTTGAAGGTCCTTTATGGCTGAAAATCCTCAGTCTTCCCCTTCCTCCGCTACCTTTGAGAAGATTTCAGAGAAACTATATGATTTCAACCTCTTGCTTTTGTGGCAATAGGTAGAGTTAGGCATCATCTTCAACACTTTTTGGCTCTGCTTCGATTTCCTAGAGAAGTAAATTGTGACACTGTAAAAACCAATCCAGCGTGTAGTACTAAGGAACAGCACGATCAAATGCTATTAACATGGTTATAGTCTCCGATCTTTTATTTTTCATGTTGTTGGAAATGTTTATTGCTATAAGGTTTGGAATAAAGTGCATGAGTATTTTCACAAATAGTTGAGAGCAAGAGTGAAACAACTTTGCAATGAACATTGCTCCCTGTCTCTTGAAAATTGTTCATGTCAGAAATTCTTCTTTGAATGAAATTGTTGGTTAATTGCCTTGCCTCTATGGGAGATCTTGTTTCTCTTAAGAAGACATTAATGTTATTCTTGAAGGTTTGCCTCAAGCCTTCAATCTATTATTGAAAGTAAGTTTGAACTCTTTCTACTAAAGAAGTTGAACCTCTACTTGTGCGTGAGTCTTGTCTTCAAAAGTATTGTAAGATAGTTGTTCTCGATTCTGCTTTTCTTAATCTGACTCAAGCACTAGTATTAAATTCAGTTTTACATAATGATGAAAAAATTGTTAGTGCAATGGCTCTGAATCAAAATCTGATGACAACAAATTTACTCTTTGAATAAACTGATTCACCTCTGTTGTTGGTGTTATTCATGCAATCAAGAATGCAATTTATAGACTCACATATTCTTGACCATTCTACTCAAAACAAACAAAAAGGTTAAAAACAGCTAACACATTAACTATTCATAAGACTCCAACGGCTAATACATTTACTACCCATAAGACTTCAAAGGCTAATACATTATCTATCCATAAGATTCCGACGGCTAATGCATTTAAGTTTATTCCAAACCCAACAAACTCAAGATGCAAAAGCTCATGTCACTGATTTTCGTGGTTCCTCTTCTTTTTTGGTGGTAATTTGGTTATATAGGTCGTGGTCATGCCCATGGTGGACACTTTGTTAATCCAAATATGTTTCCATTATGGACATACTAGTTCCCTCTGCTTTCATCAATTTGACTGGAGTTATCAACCTCTCACTCAAGACAAGTTTTACTTGAATTCTCAAGGAAATTTAAATTTGAATTTTCAGGGCAATTTAGAAAAAGTTGACAAAGATCTTTTTTGTATTGTTCAGCAATTATTAACTCCAGGCATAAGCATCAGCTCACAAAGGAAAAGTTTTCTTTTCACACAGGGAATTCCCTGTCACAACAACAAAAGACCTCTCTACCCGACATCTAACAAGACTATATAGACTTTTCTCAGAAAGTCTCACCCCCATAACAACTAATTTTTTAACTGCTTTTATTTTTAAATTTCTTCTTATAATACACTATCCAACCCCTCTCATTACTTCCCTACCTAAGAAAGTCCTTAGTGGATAACATAAGAGAAGGTCCGCATAAGTCAATATAAACAAGTTCAAGAGGATAATTGTGAACAGTTTGAGACAAGGAAGAAGGAATTTTGTGAACTTTGCCAATACAATACACTTTACAAAAAGAAACAACTTATTGATTAGAAAAAGGAGTATTACATTGCTGAAAATCTAGTTTTATAACATGAGCATTAGAATGGCTAGTCTAGCATTCCAAACAGATTGAATATTATTGTTATTGTCAATATTGATTACAGAATTGACAGAGAAACAAGATTTAGCAAGAGGATGAGGTAGAAGTCGCAAGGTGGGAAAGGGATAGGGACCATTTAGGCTGAAGTTTCCTTGAACAAGGACTTCATTAGATAACAGAGATTTGATAAAACAATGAGTAGCATGAAATTAAAAATAAACAGAATTGTCCTTGGCATATTTACTAACACTAATTAGACTTTTAGTTATAGTAGGAACAAGCAGTAATTGATGAAGAGGTATAGAAACTTTAGGATGATGTGGACAATAAAAATAGGAAGAACCAGAAGATTGAAAAGGAAAACCTTGACTATTACTAATATAGATATATGTTTAGGACCTTCATAAGGAATACTATGTTGAATATTCTGACTTTCTCCAGTAATGTGAAACGAAGCCCCAGAATTGGGACGAATAGCCGTTGGGGTTGGCAATAATCAAGCATCAGTATTGGTTAGCATTGTAGAGGGAGATGTTGTGAATTGGAAGGATGAGTGTGAATCAGTAATAGAAGCTAGTAAAGAATTGATATGGCTTCAAGGTTTGTTAATTAAGTTGGGATTTATCCAGAAGAGTTATATAGTGATAGTCAGAGTGCAGTACATCTAGCAAAGAATTGAACATTTCATTCTAGAATAAAACACATTGGTCTCTGCTATCACTTTATCAAATCTTTGCTTGAGGATGAGGTGCTAACATTAAGAAAATTATAGGAAGTAAAAACCCAGCAGATATGCTAACAAAGGTAATAACCATTGACAAATTGAAGTTTTGCCCAATTCAATTGGCCTGCTAGAATAACATACAAGAGAAGGTTGTTACATTAATCAAGGTGTAAAGTCCAATTGAAATTAGTCTTCAAGTGGGAGATTGTTGGAATTAGTCAAACAAGACATGAGAAATGTATTCTATTTTATAGGAAAGATAAAAACCAAGAAATTTATACAGTACTTAAATATAGGAAATTAATTATGAGGATTAGAAATGAAGTTAAGTATTCCAACAACAACGAAAAAATAAGAGAGACAAGAGACAGAGAGAAAAATAATATTTTACTTCTCTGGGTTTATTCGGGTTGTGAGTTAAGTGTTTTGTAAACACCTGTTTTGTAATTTTCTCTTTCAAATAAAAGGTTTGCAACAACATGGAGACGTAGGAATAATTGGCTGAATTCTGTTATCAATTTTGTGTGTTATTGTTTCACGTTTATATTGTTTCCATAAATCTGATTATAGGAAATTTGCATTATTTCTTAACAATTGATATCAGAGCAGTTGTTAGACTCATTCTTGGATTCCTAAACAATTCATGTGCAAGAAAAAGAGTTTCATCTTCGTCAATAGGGAGATTTTCAAACTTACTTTCAATAATAGAAATAACATATTCATAATCCTGAGGCAGCCCTTCAAGAATAACCATCGATGTCTTCTTAAAGAAAAGTAGGGTCCTCTATAGAAACAAGACAATCAACCAAAGATTTGATTTTAAGAAAATCACCCATTGAACGATCATCAAGAGTCATGGAACAAAGTTTAGTGAGAAGTTGTTGCACTCTTGCTCTTGTTTGTTTGTGGAAATAACATGCGCTTTAACCCATAATTGACAAGAATGAATACATCCAATTATACATGACAGAAAGGATCTTGATAGAGTGGACTGCAGCCAAGACAACATCTGATCTTGCTGTTCACAAGAAAAATCTGATCCAAGAATACAAGACTCAATTAATTTTGCCATTATCCTGATATGTTTCGCTGAGAAACCACAGAGGAATAGAGGGATTGAACACAAAATGTTGAAGAGGATGGAATTTGTTACATGATTACTTTTTGACGCCAAAGCAAGTTGGAACCATCAAGTTTGTCAGAAATCTTGACAAAAACTGCAGAGGAAACAGTACAGCCAGATTCACTAGCAGCCAGTGGAGGTGGAGGAGTAGGATTATTTTCTGAATCCATGGGTCACTAAGCTCTTGATACCATATTAGAGTTGAGAGAGAGAGAGAGAGAGAGAGAGAGAGAGAGAGAGAGAGACAAATGAGAAACTGGAAAGGTAACTTTTGTATTGATAAAAGTGTACAAAGGAAAACAAGGATTCTCTGTGTGTAGAGATTGAAAAGAAACAGGGCTGTAACGAACAGCTAATAATACGAACCCCTATAACAAAAACTATATCAAACTGAATACAACACTAACAGTATTATATTGTCCTTAGCTCTTACCAGACATTGCTCACTTCTTCAGTTTGATGTGATCAATGTATTCCGAAATGGTCTATTGGATGAATTTGTTTGCATGAAACAATCTCCTGGCTACGAGACGGTTGATTCTTTATTAGCATGCAAACTCAACAAGGTTATTTGAAGCAAACCCCGCATCAATGTTTGACAAGTTACGAGGCACTCTTGTTTAGTATGGGATCCCTCTCATTTTACTTGTTAAAATCACATTGACATGATTTACTTGTTAATGTGTGTTGATATAATGATGACGGACAACTCTTCCAATCTTGTCCAAAAGATTATCAAACAACCTCATTTTATCTTCTCTCTCACGCACTTTAGATGTCCAATTGGCCAAATTATAATATATAAATAGATATTTTCTTTTAATATGATTTTGTGATGTTAAGTTAAGCGTAAAGTTTACTTTCTAAGACATGGAATAAAATTTATTTTATCAAGTTTGAGAATATCCATTTTTAATTTTGCTTTCATTGTTATGGAGAATTGCAATCACATTCGTAAATTATGACTGTAGAAATGATGATCTTCAGTTTCATATATATCCTTCTTTATTACCGTATTTATCTTCTTTGATTAAATATGTTTATTAATTTACACCAAGCAATTTGATATTCATATAACACATGCACGATTTGCATGACACAGGGAGGCTGTCAAAAAAAATTTCAATCCGTACTTTGATAAAGGTAAGCTATATTATTGGATCAACCAATACCAGAATTAAAATTCATTTACTAGTCAATATGTTTAAACTTGAAGCAAACCCGTGCTGTTTCAAACTTCTCTTCATCTTTTTTTTTTTTTTTATTGGAATTTTTACATGTTTGTCAATTAGCAATCTGGTTTCAGAACTCCAGTCTGTACCATTTTAGCATGTTCCATGCCTCCCACCATATTGTTCCTGTACTCGCCACCAAAGAAGAGGTATACTTCACTTATGGATGCCATTGTTCCATCTTGAAGTGTGCTTAGTAAGCTCGTGGGTATCATTTTTGTGTCAGGTAGAAGCTGAAGCATCCTCTGTGAAAGCTGTTGTTTCAAAACTCTGCCCTTTGAAGATCGTTTTGGATAGAGTTGTTTTGACTTCAACTGGAGTGCTCCTGGGTTGCTGGCAGGTTATTTTCCATAATCTAAAGTATTTGTTCCATTTTCCATGACACTTGTTGAAGAGTTTCTCTGTTGCTGTGAATTGTGTGTTTAATCACACGCGTAAATCCTAAATTTATAATTATTCAAATGATAATACAGGGAAACTTAACAATGGCTACTAAAGGAGAATATCCCTAATTATCAGTTCCACATATTTCCCTATTTATTAAGATCGAATCATGTCTTTTACACTCCTCTTGCATGTCATACGAGCCAAACTTCAAATATGAGAGCTCAGGGATTTAGTTAGCATGTTTGCAGGTTGGTCACTTTTAGTTGACAAAGTTAGGGACGATTTCTCTAGAGAGCATCTTCTCTCTCACAAAATGACAATCAATTTATGTGTTTAGTCCATTCATGGAAGACCGAGTTTGATGTAATGTGAATGGCGACTTCATTATCATATATTAGCCAATTATCTCTGTATATCCAGATATAAAAGGATGGAGAAGTTGTTTAAGCCAGTATTATCACATGCAGCTGCTGTCATTGCCTGATACTCAGCTTGAGCACTTGAAGTTCTAACTAATTAGAAGACAATATGTAGAAGTGGACCTCTATCTGATGGCAATCCTCTTGATCAGTATCAGAATAGTACAATTTTGGAACCTTGATATCAAACATCGACCTGCTGCATTCTTGATGTATCACAACATCCCAGTGACTTTCACATGGGGCCTTTAGGAGTTGACTAACCACATTAACTGCATGTGATATCTGGTCGAGTGACAGTGAGGTAATTAAGTTTGTCTACTGGACGGCGATATGTTCCAAAGTCTTTCAATGACTCCCCCAAACTTTGAAAAAGCTTCAAATTTGGATCATAGGACTATTCCTAGGGCAACAATCTCGGTCAAATTATTTTAAGCATACTTGTATTTTAGGAAATATTTTGGCATTTAGTGACTTGTATGATTCATTCAGACTTTTAGGTTTACTGATTCAGGAAATATTTTGGCATTATTTTACTCTTAGAAACATTTTTGTCCTTATTTTTGTTGACTAAGAAGGAAACAGAAATGCTTTATCTGTTGATTATATAAAAACATTTTGGGATATTTTCTGTGCATTTTTATATTAACTTGGTGACATCAAGTTTCATTTTATTGGCTAATTCCGACCTGCAAAGCATAGTCAATTGTTGAAACTTTCAACCTGAGCAACAACCAGTATATAGAAAGAAACTGAAACTAGTAACAAAAGAAAAGCAGAAATGTTTCAATTGCTCTTTATGTTGAGTTGTGCAAGTATTAAAACTTCTGACACATTCACAAACCTGGCTGAATAATTATGCTAATTTCGTAGGTCATCTCGGGTACGGATCCCGTAATCATTCGTTCTATGTTGAAGAATGCACTTCCACGTGCACCAGAAAAGCAACTTGTAAGCATGGCTTGCATACTCAATTTTGCTATAAGTAAATTGTGCATTTATCAATGTTTTAATTAAGACACGAACCATGGCTTTTCAGGAGTCTGAAATCTTATGTCCTGTAGTGTCCTCTTTAGAATTCACTTATGATATTACTGTTCCCTGTGTGAACTCATCCTATCGTTTTTCTAACGTTATTTGGTAATTTGAAGTCATATAAGCCACTAAAATTGTTGATGATATGTTACTTTCATCTGTAGTACGATGCTGCAATTCTCCACACCTCATTTGCAAGGCTTTTGGGTCCGCCTACAGTATCATCACCTACGGTAATATTCATTTCATTTGGTTCCTGAAATCTACATCAACAGTTAATTGTCCGTTACCTATAAACAAGTTGACATTAATTTGATTTTCCTCCACATGCAAACATAGCTGCTCTTTATAAAGTTATGAAGTTTATTTTGCCTTACGACTTAAGCCTATTTTCTTCTTTTTTTGTTTGGCAATATGTTGAAGTATGGTAAAGTGTGAACTGATATTGATGAAAAAGTTATATGAAATGAATATGAGGACAGAAAGTATAGCAAATAATGACTTCATGTTATTATGCAGGAACAACTTAATACGTCAGATGATATCCACTTTTTCCATGAGCTAGTTAATCGGCTTAACAGTCAGATTCGTGGATTCCAGGTCTGTGATTATTTATAGTGTGAATTGCAGTTAAAAATATTGAAATCTGAGAATTTTTAGCAGTTGGTATTGGAATGTTTATGATCTTTATAATCTTTTAGATCATATATATATCTATGAAGGAATGATAAAGATTAAATGTTAGTGGTAAAAGGACTTTAAGAAAGCACTTGCATTTTTTCTTTTAATTATTATTATTATTTGAATGTCCTAGTAGTAACTACAATATTTTCTTATATATATATATATTTCCAGGCAGTGGTGTCTGAATTATGGTACGTTGAAGAATATGATGTGCTTGCCCTTGCTCTAAATGGAAGAATGAATCCTCGCAAATTCAAATTTGGGTGCTCAAGAACTTAAAGTGACTGTAAAATGTATAAAAGAAGCATTAGTTTATAGAAGACTGTGTCTATCTTTTACTTAATTAGAAGCCATTGCAATGTCTATTAAAATCACATAAATATCCTTCATTAAAAATGGTTTAAAACTTTAATGTTTCAAATTATTTCAAAGCTGAGTGTCGCACTTCGGTGCACCTCTGGATAGTGGCTGTTGCAGCTCCTTAGATCTTTGAAATGCCTACACCTCTATTGTCTTAAGGTTGTGCACCATCTCCAACTTATGATTAGAATTGTCAATTTAGTTTAGCTCAAAGTAAAAAAATAAACTTCCAATTAAAAAAGACTTTCATTAAAAAAGTTTAAGGGCAAAAAATAACTTAAAATGGGCCAGAGCCAGATCATTCCATGAACATTATTTTTAAGTATGAAAAATATATTATTCCTTTATAATATATTATTGAACGTTTGGTATAAATCGGTCTATCTCAATCTTAAACCAACTCGAACAGGATTGACTTAAAACTTGAGAAGGTTCATTTTGATCTTCAACGATTGACTGTTCTCAAACTTCAGCATAGGTTGCCTCAAGAAAATCTTCAGCATAGGTTGACTAAATTTCAATCAGCACATGCTCAACCAAAATGGGTCAAGTTTGTTGAAATTCGGTCAAGACCAACTTAGTACAATTTCATCAAATTTTAACAGGGTGGACTCACTCGTATGTAACACAAATTTTCAACCTGTTAGATATATTATTTTTATTTTATATTTATATTTTAACTTTAGTTAGTTTGTTATTATTTTTTATTTGTATTTTGGGTTTAACCCATATTTCTTTTATTATAAATAGAGAATCATGTGTGTGTATTTAACACAAGGGAGATTAATCTCAAATATAATTTTTCACCATATCTTCTATTATAAATAGAGAACTATGTGTGTATTTAACACAAGGGAGATTAATCCCAAATATAATTTTTTCACCATATTCAACACACCCCTGATCGAAATTTGGTAGTACCCGAGCAAGTCGACCTCAACCGAAATTCGTCTGAGTTTTGTCGAGTCGACCTTCATTCGAATTTGGTTGATTCGACCTCAGCTGAATTTAGCAAGTAGGCCTCGACTGAATTTCTACCTAACCGGTCCGTCCCATCAGAATTCACACTATTCGGCCAAGTCAGCTCTGACCAAAAATCTACCGAATTTAACCACGTTGACCCTGGTCGAAATTCGTTTGAATCTGGTTGATTCGACCTTGATCGGATTTGGTGAGTCGATACCGCCCGAATTCAGTGAATTCCTCCGATTTTGGCCAAGTCTGCCCCCAACCGACATTTGGTCGAGTCATTCAAATCCTAAATTTAGTTAAGTTGTCGAGACAAAAATTTGGCCAAATTTAGTCATGTTGGCCCCTCTTGATAATCAGCCAAGGTCGACGCGTTGCAAAAATTGACCCAGGCCAACCATTCTCGATCTCTGCCTCTAGTTAGAAATAAAAAATTGGGAGAGTTCGATCTCTNCGGAAGAAATCAAGAAATGAACCTACTTTTTTGTATTCTTTTATATATAATAAATTTGGATATTGATAAAATTCATCTAATTCTTATTTGTACTATAAAACTTTAATAGATTTCACTTCATTTAGAGTTATATAATATTTTTCATTTCGTTTAGTTTTCATTTCTNTTTATAAGATTTTTCATTTTAAAAAAGGAGTTTTTATGTCATGATACAGAGGACCTCGTTTCAAAAAAATACGTTAGTCTCGACCTTAAGCCCGAGACAACTTAACTTTACCTTCGACTAGGACCGATCCATCTCACCTTCAGTCCTGGATGACTTGTCTCAACCTTCAGCATGGACCAAACCATCTTGAGCCAACTCGTCTTGACATTTGGCTTAGATTGACCCGTCTTAACCTTCGTCCCATGGCTCGTCTTGACCTTCGTCTTGGACTAGTCTATCTCAACCTTAGGCTCGAGTCAACCCTCTCTCCAACTTCAACCTGGGTCACGTAGTCTCGACATTCAACACGGCTTGGCTCATCTTGACTTTTGGACCAAGTTGGTTGATCTCTACCTTCGATCCTAGGTAGTTTGTCTCACCTCAATTTTCAAAATGGACAATGTATCGAATTTAAGGAACAAAATAATTAAAATTGTTACCATAATTATTTAGATAATTTTTTTAATATATAATTGGATGTGTCAATTAATATATTATTTCTCATAGTTGATAATGGGGTTTTAAAATTAATTATCAATCATTTAAACTTTCCACGGGAGTGAACTCCGTTCTCTTTAAATCTCAATATATTCCTACCATATATAATAGTCTATATTACTTTAAAGTCAATACCTAAAACATTTTAAATATTACTTCCTCAAGATTATTTAGCAACGAAACTTCAAACTTCAAAACAAATGACAATAACTACAAAATAATTCTATTAATTTTAGTTATGGAAAACATTTTATACAAAAACAAAATTATAATCGTTAACATAATTTTGTAGATATCATTAATTATATATATATATATATATATATATATATATATATGTGTGTGTGTGTGGATATAACATATTTAAACTCCTCATTGGAAAATTTTGTTAAATACTTGATTGAAGAATAATGTATAGTTTAGATCATAGAAACTAAAATTAACATTAACACTTTAATTTTGAAGTGGTTTCTAGAAACATTTCAAATATTAAATACAAAGAGACACATTTTTATTTATTTATTAAAGTATATTCAATGTTTCATATGTAATAACTTTTATTTTCATCACATTATGGTATTATATTTCTATTCATTAAACCCAATTGCCATGTTATATTTAAAAAATAAAAGAATTTACATAAATTACAAAAACACATATGATGATGACGTAGCTAACTTAAACGTGAAAAAGTGTTATGAGTGTACGTAAACACGCGCTGCGGGAACATGTCATTGTGGATGACACACAATTTTGTGTTAAATTTTAAAATAATTATTAATTACTCATTATTCATTAGTAAGACTTAACTGAATAATTACAAATAAGAATATTAATTACTAATTTTAAATTTACTTAAAATAAATACTAGAACCCCACATTATGTTATAAAATAGTAATAATTATAAAAATTAGAAAAAGATGTTATGCAGGAGTTTGAATGGTGGTGGGAGCAAAGGAGCGTGTGGTAACCACGTGCCTGATGCGAACTGTTACCTCTAGGCACGCTCGCACTCTAACAATAATAATGTCTAACTCTTTTCACAAACCTCAGAAGTGTGTCATTTGTAGCAAACTCGTGTTGGTGAAACATTCAATCTTGAGAAACAATTGCAGGTAATCAAAAAGCTGCTTTGAGATTTCTATGATGGGGTCTGAGACTTCAGCCACTGTTGTTGAAAAGCTCAACAATTCACAAGATTTATCAAGAAAAAGGTTAGAGGTTCTATTCACACACACATGACTCTTCAAAAGTTTATACAATAATTGATTCAGTGTTTAATAGCTTCAGTATCTGGATTCAGTTTGAGAATGCTTAATGTGATGCAGGTCTTGTTCTAATAAACAGAAACAAGAGAAAATTCCTAAGAGAATTCGCAAGGCTGAAAGAGAGAAAGAGAAGCGTGAACAGTTGAATGAACTCTTTCTTGGTCTTGCTCATACACTCGGTAACTTAATCTTATGTCACCACTGTATCAAATTTTAGTACTTTAATCTTTTATCAGAGTCTCAATCTTCTGTTATGGTCAATTTGAACTTGACTAGCAATCTGGTTGTTGCATGCAGTATTTTTATGTTTGATTTCTTATAGATAAGATCACCTTTGAGACTTTGCATGGTCTGATAGTAGTGCTGCTTTGTTTCTTTTTGTGTTTTTCTCTGGGAAGAGGTAACAGATCTTAAAGAACAGAACAATGGAAAAGCTTCTATATTGAGGGAATCCATCAGATTGCTGAAAGACTTGTTCAGTCAGATCGAGTCCTTGAAAAAGGACAGTGTATCTCTGTTGTCAGAGACTCACTATGTAAGCCCTTCACAAGCTATTTCTTCACTTTTTACCCAATGGAGATTACATCCATATAGCTATCAAAAACCACGTTTTTTCTTTAATTATCAATCAAAACATGTTTAGAAAAAATCATTTCAAAGATTTCATCTATTTTTAGGATAAAGTTTGTATTTTTAGTGGTATGCTTGACAGAGCAATTGACAGAGTACCTTATTTCATGAATTAAACATTCAACTGATTAATGTGTAATTCATGATTTTATAAATCTTTCTTTTTGAATATGATTATAGTGAGAAATTCATGGGCAGGTGACTATGGAGAAAAATGAAATGGTAGAGGAGAATTGTGTTCTGAAAAGTCAAATTGAGAAGCTTGCTGGTGAAATAGAAGCAAGAGTAGTTCAATGTGGACATAACAACCTGATGAATCCATTTCCAGAAGCAGAAAAGATTACAGAGTTTTCAGGGGAGAATCTGCAATTGTCCAGCACAGAAGCAGCAGTGCAGCAAGGACATGCAGTTTTGGTTGTCCCTGTAAGTACTCATCATGGCCCTTATAATGTTATTGAGCAGATTCCAAAACCCAGATCCAGTATTACTAAACCACATCCCAGGTATCCTACTCCAATGGATTCATGGCCACTGCAATTGCTTGCAGAGCAACCAACTTCAAATTAAGAATATGGTGTTGTGTAGAGTTGAAATGGACCCTCTGATATGGAAATGGAAATGTTCTCAGGAGCTTTTTGTATATTCTCTCTACCTGGAGAAATTTGGATTAGGGTCATAGAAATTGTCATTGATGACTGTTTGTTGTGATGAAATAGTTCAGATTCTCTCTTGTTTCATTCGCACTATTTATTTGTTATATTCTTAACATACACTGATTTTAATATTTTTAATTTGATAAGAGGAAAAATTAAAAATATTACAATTTTGAACAGAATGGAAATTACATAAAAGGGTAATGAGTAATGATTCTTATTTGCAGACACGAAGTATTATTGCAAATTTGTTTTCATTCCTATTAGAAGAAAAATTCAAAAAGAAATTTAAAATGATTTTTTCAATGACAAATCTAAATACACTTTTGTATTCTATTTTCATAATAAATTATTGAGAAATTTAATTTTTGTTGTATATAGGAAAGATATTCTAATATGAAATTTACTTTTATTTAATTTTTTTATTAATGCAAAGACGTTGATTTTATTTCGTCTACTTATTTATTTTCACATATATATTAATAAGAAATATAAGAATTTGTAGTTATATAAAATGATGTTATTTTTATAAATAATAATAAGTGATTTATTATTTTCATTACCTCAATTTGTTTTATATTAGTAAAAAAATTCTCACATTTTTAATATATGATGATAAATAAGTAAAATAAAGAAATAAGATAACAATTATATCATTCAATTAATAAAAAAAAATTAACAACAATATTTAATTAAAAATATATAAATTTTGATAAAAAAAATTAAATAAAATCTCCATTAAAAATACTTAAACTTATAAGATACTTAATCATTAAGGATAATGATACTTAGACAACATTTCTTTTGACAACATTTGAACAACATCAATGTGTCATTCTGTGATTGGTCTAAAGTCACTCCACAATCAATAATAATAATCATAAACACCATTGTAGAGTGATTTTGGACCAATCACATAATGATACGTAGATGATGTTCAAATATTGTCAAAAAAATATTGTCTAAATATCATTATCCAATCATTAATTAAACCTAAATTGGTTTATAATATTTTCATCATTTAATTTTTCGTAAATTTTTGTTTTTAAAGTTTACGTAAGTTAATTTTTAATTCATCAACATTTATAAAAGAAGTCATCCTTGCTAAAATATGATATGAGGAAGAATATCACCTACAATCTAGACAATAGTGGAACTGGTGTGAGTGATTTCCGTGGGCTTCACATTTCTGGGAACAAGAAATAAAAAAAGAATGGAACACTCGAGAACCCCCAAATGGTGAAGTTAGCTCAATTACAAGTGTATTTTGACTTTATTTCGTCTTCAATCTTGCTTGAGACGTAAGGTATTACTATTTGTTCTTAATATTTAATTTTTACATGACCATTTACATTAAAGACCACAAACTAAACAACATTAAATAGTTGCCTTACGTATCATTTAGAATTTTGTTCTTATAAAGTCAAGTATGTATCTTGTAAAAATTTTCAAAAATTCTTCAAACGCTTTTAACTTTCAATTTTTAGAGTATTTATTTTTCTTTTGAGTGTTTGTTTTCTCTAATACGAGTAAGAATTGTGTTTATAAAAGACACTTTAACGCTTAAGTTAATTTATCGTATCGACAAACAATAAATGTAGTAATTAATAGACCTTAATTAACATATAAAATGTGTTATTTATACTTACTGCTTATGGGCTTTTACTTGGATGAGTTTGGACCCATTAACCCAAATACGTGTCGGTCTATAAATGAATGAGTTTGGGCCTATTAAT
The DNA here is from genome assembly GCF_000741045.1 of Vigna radiata var. radiata. Lineage (NCBI taxonomy): Eukaryota > Viridiplantae > Streptophyta > Magnoliopsida > Fabales > Fabaceae > Vigna > Vigna radiata. The sequence goes on from NC_028353.1 coordinate 11,198,473, forward strand.
CCAAATACGTGTTGGTCTATAAATGAATGAGTTTGAGCCCATTAACCCAAATACGTGTTGGTCTATAAATTATCGTAATTAACCATAGACCATGGTGATTAAGTATCTTGTGAGATATTATCCTGAGCAAATAGGGATTGGCCAAGTACATGTTGAGTTAGTAGTTTGACATGTATCAATTTAGGAAGGAATCCTATATTGGTATGGTTGAAAGATACTCAGTCATATATAAGAATTACAACGGTCGGATCGAACATGAATAGTATCTACCCGTAACCTGACTCGAACAAATAAAATTTGACCTACAACCCGCACATTACCCCCACGGTACCCGTTTAGAATATTAAGTAGATGAAAACATGAAAGACCAAGTGTTTGGATTTTGAGAAGAAGGCCAAGAGGAAAGAAAAAAAACTAAAGAGTGAAATAAATGCCTTGAAGAAGAAGGTTGCTAAAGAGAAAAAGGTTTCAGAAAAGCTTGAGGCTAATATGGTTGGCTCATAAAAGTATATAATAATTAAGCACACCAACAACTTTAATAAGGAAATCAGATAGACTGAATTCATATATCAAGAAGTGTCTTCCAAGGACATGAAATTTGACGTGAACAAAGACATCTTTAATTATATATGAATCAATAATTAAAAAAAATATCAGTATTTTATTAATGATTTAAATCTCATAAATTAAATTATCATGGTGTGCGTAAAAAATATTTATTGAAAGTCATGTTTTAGTTTGAAATAGCATATTCTAAATAAGACTTTCAAAAGTATTTGTTATCTTTTTAAAGCTTTAGAATGGATAGATAGCTTTATATTGACATGAGTTTATTTGTTTAAATCTCGTTTTCGATATATTTGTGTTCGATTAATATTATATAATAGAGGGAGAATATAGTGTTATAATTATACTAACTCTTTCATCTATTTTAAAATTATTACATCACTTATTCCCATAAAAATTATCCTGCAAACGTTAGAAAAAACATATATATATATATATATATATATATATATATATATCAAAGTGTCTCTCGAAGTTTCAGTTGTAATTTCCTACTACCTTTAAACCCGGTCCTGCTACCAACTAGGTTTGTCTTACGTCACCACATGACGAACATCGAATACCAAACTCTAGGACTTTTATATATCAAACCAAATTTTCAATATTCTTAAACAAAATTATACTACTTTTCTTATTTAATGGATAAAAAAAAATTACAGATTTTCAAGATTTTTTCTTGAAAGCTATACACATTTTTTTAAGATAAAAAATACAGTTATTTTTATATAATTTTCTTGGCAAAAATTTTCAAAAGTTGTAAAAAGAACCTCCTTTTCCTATAAAAAGAATAAAAACTAGTGATTTATAATCCAACGGTGAGATTGAATTCACCTGAAACACAGAAAATTTTCTTAACTTCGCTGCTTTGTTCTCTTTCTTTGTGTCAAATCGTGAGTGCAATCTCCAATCAAAGTGGTTTAGTTTCATACGCAGACACACTCCTTTTAAAACAGAGGAATCCAACATGGGAGCTGGAAGTTTCCTGAAGGTTGTTCTGAAAAATTTTGATGTTCTTGCTGGGTAAGTTTTATGTTTTTCCATCTTTTCTTGGTCTTACCTACCCTCTGTAAAACACACTACTTGGAAATTATTATATGCCACGGTCATTACTTCCATGACCAAATTAACAATAATTTTCAAGTTCAGTCTGTTTTTATTTTTCTCATAACTGATGGTGATGCCTTTCGCTGTTGGGTTTCTCTTGCAGGCCTGTGCTGAGTCTTGCGTATCCTCTGTAAGTAGTATACATAAGACATGTTAACAGCTTAGGATTGACTCTATGTTTTGTTCTAAAATTTTCTTTAGTTTGGTTTTGTTATTATTTTAAAGCTAGTGTTTTATTTTCACCCTTTTTTTTTTTTTTTAAATATTCGAACTTTTTTAGTCTTTAAAACAAACATTTGATCTGCATACAAGGTTTGAGTATTTTTAAAAATATAGGACCTAAAACCAATGATTGATCCATGGTCAGTGTTCTCTTTGAATATTCTAGTATTTCAGGAACTAAAACTGATAACCCTTTTTCTGATATCCCATTTGTATATATTTTGCTCGCTCGTGTGATTGATGCATTCATGTTCTCTGATTTCTGTGAATAATGTCTCAGATATGCCTCGGTTAGGGCAATTGAGAGCAAGTCTCCCGTTGATGACCAGCAATGGCTCACTTATTGGGTTCTGTATTCCTTGATCACCCTCTTTGAACTTACTTTTGCCAAAGCTCTTGAATGGTAATTTTGCCTTTGCCTTTGAATCGTTGTTTTGGGGGTTTTCTTGTTTACTTAACCACACATGAGTACTTAATAAATTTGATGAGAAATGTCAGATTTTGAGTCCTTATTATCACATGGGCTGTTACTTATTTTGGATGTTATTGATTTTGAGCAAAGTTATGACAATAGCTATATAAGAAAGAGATGGGTTCATCACTACCTACTAGTTGTCATCGTAGCTAAGTTTACCAGCAATGCAATTCATAATATACTGTTACCTTTTTGTGGTGTAAGTGAAAATGTTGGTTGCAGTCTCCAATCTTATCTAAATATCTACAATTTGTGCTCTGGACATGGAATATGGAGATGAAGACACGAATGAAACTGCATTTTGAGTTTGGTTTTGCTTTGAGCGTTCTGTCAGTGTATGTTTTTTCAACAACTAAGAGGGGCAAATGTAAAAATGGAAAAAGCAGAAAGTGTTTGTATAATTTCGGAAAACCTCAGGAGTGCTTGGTGTAGTTTACTACATTTAGTTAGATCTGCATTTCTGATGTATTTACAGTGTTATTGTTATATATAATACATAGAGTAAGAGTTAAACTGGGGAAAATACTAACTAGCTGTGATTTAATTGTGTGAATATACTGCAGGATTCCCATTTGGTCATATGCAAAGCTGATCCTTACCAGCTGGTTGGTCATTCCCTACTTCAGTGGTGCAGCCTATGTTTATGAGCACTATGTTAGACCTTTCTTTGTCAGTACTACTGAGAACGTTAACATCTGGTACGTTCCAAGCAAAAAGGATACTTTGGGGAAGCCAGAGGACATGCTAACTGCGGCAGAGAAGTACATTGAAGAGCATGGAACTGAAGCATTTGAGAATCTGCTTAACAAGGTATTTCATGTGTAAACTTGGTTATTGGTTTACGGGTTAAAACCACATATTTATGCTATCTTCTGTATTTGGCTAACAATGCCATCATCACTCTGCAGGCTGGTAAAACTAGGAAAAGTAGCAAGCATGCAAATGGAAGCTATTGAATGATGAGAGAGGGGTTGCATGTACATGTTGGCTTAACTTTTTTTTCCAGTGTATGACTACATATATCAGATTTAGGCATCCATGTTTTGTCTCTTAACTATAACAGCCATGGTGTGTGTCAAACTGTGGTATATAGAATTGTAGAATATATACATATATATAATGGATGTGCAATACAAATCAGTTTGTTACTTTGTTTCATTTGTGACACTGCTACTCACTACCCAAACCCTTATTAACAGGAAAGTAGTCAAATAGGTTTTGGTCCAATCTATGTAACATAATGAATAGTTTGTTGTTTATGAGATGATGTGTGGTACTAAAATGCTGCAATACTTAAAATGAACCCCTTCAAAGGGTGAAGTGTCACTTACTTTTTCATATAGTTGCAAGCATTATTTTCAAGTACAGACAGATGGCAAAAAATTTCCTTCAATCAATTTACTATGGATAATTCCTATTTAAAAATATTAAAATCTGATTTGGAAATAGAAATGAGAAAAAAAAAGAAAAGAAATAGATAATTAAAGATCAAATACAAATGTAATAAAAGTACTCTTAAAGTTATACTTTTATAAAAGCTTATTGTTTTTATTATTATATATTTTTTTGAAAAAAACATTATTTTAACATAAAAAGTAAATAAATATATGTACTGTTAAATCTATCAACTTTTTTTGTTTTTAATACACATTTAAATATAAATATAAACAAAAAGGCATACAATTATTACTTTATTGATGGCATAAAAGGCATAAATGTCAACAGTATTCTTTAAACCGCTCTGATAGAAACTTATTTTACTTGTCCAACAAAATTTCATATATGATGGGAGTCAAACACGAATTCCAACCACATTCATTGTACTTATAATGTGTAAACAATATTTATGAATCCTTAAAAGTTATAAAAAATATTTTTTATAATTAAATCAAGTTATTTTTGTTTATAAAAACTGTCTTTAAAACCTTTAGTTTTCATGATTTTTTATTAAATTTTGATCAATATGTTATTTTTAAATAAGATAAGCTAGGTGAGTGTGAATTTAGTAAAAACATAAAAATGATGGAGAAGGAAGAAAAAAATATTTAAAACCAGAATCCTTTTCTTAAAATCATAAAAAAGAGATATATGTATTTTGAAATTAGAAGTGTTCTTTATTATGGGCTTGAAGAGGAGCTCGAATATCCCAATTAAAAACAATTTCCATCAAATTCTATTCGAATCAATTTACCTAAGACTAATTCATCTTTTTGACTTTCACATGTAAGCTGATCTATTGCCCTTATAACATGAGAATTGTTCTGTTTTGCTTAATCTTTTGACAAAAATATTTTCAACTTTTAAAGTAAAAATATTATAAATTCTTATCCACAATAATAAAAAAAACTAGCCAAATAACTAATATTATCACAATTAAATTATTGGAAAATGTTTACATTAAGATCACATGAAACTTCAGTACCAAACCATTAATTCATTTCTGCATCAAAATTCTAGTAACATTGTATAAAATCATCTATATTATAATAAACTATAAATTTCAAACAGTATAGACATTTCTACTTGGAATTTGAAATTTTATTGGTATTTGATTACTAGTATTAACTTCATCATGGTCAAATTCTTGAAAGTTTAAAAAGCACTCAGAAAAGAAGAGTTACAATAACCTATAAATTCTCATATACAGTATATTTCTGTACTTGGGATTTAAAATGCTATTGGTATTTGATTAGTATTATTATAATCATCATGATCAATTTCTTCAAAAATTTAAAAAAAGCAGCCACGGTAAAACAGATATAAGATTTCTTGCATCCTTTTAAAACTAATAGGAATCCATTTCCTTTATAACTATACAGTGAAATGCATCAAACATTAAGAAAAATTCATACAGCAGAGGTTCCAACAAATAGGAAAGGGTTGAAACACATCCATTTCAAAAAAAGTTCATTGAAGTTCTTTTTTAACTGATATCAAGGACAGTGAGATTAACTTTATTTATTGGAAACATCAACCATAATATTTGATTATCCATCCAGGTTTACAACAAGAAACAAAAGGTCCATAAAACTACAGCTATGTCATTATGGCACTTCATGGCCATGGCATGGAGAAGGATAACTAGTCTTAGTCATCACAGATGGCACTAATGCCTGTTTACCAAGGACCTGGCAAATATCTTGTGCATACCAGCCAGGATCATTTTGTAAGAGTAATCAGGTTTCAGTTTCTGCTTCAACTTCACCTTCAACTTCATCTTCAACACCATTGATGACTTCATTAAGGTATTCCTGAGCTTCATCTAATGCTGATCCCTTTGCATCAGCCGCATACAGAATCTTCTTAATTGCCAGAGACATCTGCGTAAAAAAATGGTAACGAGGGAATTACTTTTGTAACTTCATTGTGCATAAATGCACAATTTACTACCCATTTAGGAATAGATTGTTTGTAAATATATATATATATATAAAGAGCAGTGATTGGTTTCCAGCACCACTACATAACACCATCATCCAGCTGAATCATACCAAAACAAATAAACATATACGTCATACAGTAAAGGTGGGGCAGAGGATTACAGTGCAGGCTTCAAACCCTGCATAGAATCCTTTTATTTGACTACAGATATACAAAAATTGAGAATGTAAAGGAGAAAAATAAGATGCAGCACAATCTCCAGAACAGTTAAAGGTTTTATGGTCCCTCCTAACAATCAAGACTATCTACACTACACACCAAAAAGCTTCTTCAAATTTATATAGCCGATTTCTATCTGAACCAAATTTCTTGTTGGTCCTATACTTCAGCCTTATGCCAGATTGAAAAATTGACTTAACTGAATAACACTAGCATGTATAGGGAGACAGCATATATAAACAACCAAAAAGTATCCTTCCCCTTTCCCTTTATTGTAATATCACTCCAACCTTGAGTGGTGGATCGTTAGCAGATCAAACAATACACAACCAAGTGCACAAGAGGTGTTCGCAAATATCACAATGCTCTGTGAGAAATGAATATCCTTCGTCATATTCACCAAAAAGACCAAGGCAAACCTATGTAGGTCTGAGAATCCAGAATCTCAAGCCCCAAATTCAGGGTTCTGCTATCACAAACCAATATTTACAATGTCCACACCATTTCCAGTCATAAAAGATATTAGGAAATTTATATAAAAGAAAATCCTTGAATAGATCATGAGAATATAATATGATATTTTATGTTGAAGCTCAACATAGGTAGAGATGGGCACAAGCACACGGGAAAGTAATACACCTTTCAAATCCAATGTGAATAAAAATAACTAAACTACAATGAAAGCCTCCATTAGAATTCTTACAGGATCATTCTCCAGTTCTGAAGCTTGACAAAGAATTTCTATATCCCTTAGTTTTGCAAAGTAAAAGTCTCTTTCTTTTTCCAAGTGATCCACTGACAGTGTGAGATCAGAAACCTGAGAAACAGAAAAAAGAAAATATGATGAACAATGAAAAAGTGTAAAGGTAAATCATTTTTCATTAAATTATTATGTAATAAACTTTCAACAGCAATACCAACACAAGACCTAATAGATTGTGAGGTGAGGTCTCAGCATGCCATGGTATCAGGTGCAACAATTAAGAAAGTCAACAATGTCCAAATTCTGTGTGCATGTAGCAATTTCTTTGATATAGAATTCTATTATAAGTTCAAACTTTAAGCCTTCTTTGGTTATTTAACATGTATCAAAATATGCCTTAGTGCTTGGAAGGTTATCTTGCATGCCATTTCTATAACCATCACAGATCATGGGAACAGCAAATACTGAACCTAATCTTCACAGTCATATATACCTGCTTGGACAAAACCTGAATATCAGCTGAAGCATTACCACCATCTGCTCCTCCACTTGATCTCAATTGCTTGGACCCTACACTCAAGGGGAAACAGAAAAGGATGAAAGATTAAAATTGTAATGCAGAAAAAAAATGCTGAAAAACAGATGAAATTCAAACTCAAAGACACCCATAAGCAAACCAAATGTTCTGTTCGTACTGAGTGAGTCGCCTGAACCAGAATGATTCATAGCATTTGTTTGCAGCGATTTGGATCCCTTTAGACCCTTGACATTCCGGTTTCCACCCTTACTATTCCTCCTCTCAACGGGATTATAGTTCCTAGAAAAAAAGTGGAAACGATTTGATAAATTATAATGACCAGAACATATATGCATAGCCAGAACAGCTTAGTATTTCAAACCCAAATGTCAGTAATAATGAGAATTTTTAAATAAAATTGAAACCTATTCTAGAATAGACCAGCAGTGAATCACAAAAATACAGCATCATTATTAAAACAAGTATATAAATAACAAGGACTAAAGAATAAAATACTAATTTGAAATAATTAAATTAAAACCAAAGTCAAAACAAATTTTCAAACCCTTTTCAGTTTCTCTCTATCCATTGAACTTTGCATTTCGAAATGTATAATAATTACATTCCATAATATGATCAGAATGGAATTCCCCTTTAAAAGTACACCTATGGAATTTAAAAACTCCAACAACCCTGGCTAAGCATCCTTACAAATAAGATATATATGCCAAGTCTGAACATCTCATTCTATTTGGGACATTGTGGCTATGAACTAGCATAAGCAAGTGGCTGGCTTACTGTATGCCAGACTTCATATGTAATTCAATGAGATCAGGTTTATAATAGCTCTTAATGTTACAGATGAGCCATAGTCACCCAAAAAAGTAAAATGGCCCTCTTTCAGTAACATCTATAACACAACTACAATCATTCACACACAAACAAACAAAAAGTAACAGGATTGCAGAGTCATTTCGTGAGTTAAGGGAATACCTTCCTCGTGTTCCTCAATTTTTTTTATTCTATTTTGATAGCATATGAACTTACCATGTGTATAAACCTTCAAGAGTTTTCACTGTGAACAGCAACTGAAACAGCATTCTTTTGAGAAACTAATAAAAGATCGGGAATTTAATATTTATTAATTTAATATTTTTTAACTTAGTATACATGACACTTTATTTATTTGTCAACAGCATCGTACTTACTCCATATGCATATTATCACAAGAAATAATAGAGGTGATCAAAACCATTTAAAGATTGTAAAAGAACTCAGAAAGCATACTCATTCATAATGCCTCCATTGACAGAATCACAATAGCGTTTTAGCCATTGAAGGAACTCCAAGTTGTCCAAAGGTCGGCCTTTAACTAGCCTTCCAACTTCAATATGCTGCCACATGGTAGTCAAGTTAGCCCAATATATGCAGGCATCTGCCATTAATTGAGTCAAAGTATATACAAGTTTTCAATCCCTGGTTATAATCTGAAATATATTGACTATAAAATCAAGATGGAGATTCACACCCTGGCATTAAACTTATACAACCAATGAAACAGGGATTGCATAGCCCAAAAAGTAAGTAAAGTGAACAATAAACTCTGAATGCACAACAAACCATAGAAGTAATACCACAATAACTGCAGTCAGGAACAAAAAGGGAAGAGAAAAAATATTAATAATCTCACAAATGTGGAATCAAACCATTATATTTACTCCTCATTAGAACTTGTTGGTCTTGATAAATTGTTTACCAATGGTGAATCATTCCATTCAAAGTTTAAAAATCTTAAAGATGAGATATTTTGATGACTACAATTGAAGTTTATAAGAACTCATATATCTTGCTTTCTTATTTACATATGCTCTGCTTAGCATTGTGATGAGAAGAGCACATACCTTCTCAATTTTCAGCTTGTTGAACACATCCTGCAGAACTTTGTAATTCTGAATCATATCATACTCTGTCTTTGCATCAAAATTCACCTAGAACAACAAACTCTCAAGTTTTAAAAATTAATCTTCAAGATATCAGAAGAGCATAAAAGAAGTATGAGCAAAGTCGTATACCTTGTGCATTGGAACAACCCCTGGATATGTCATGTCCATCATCTGGCATTGTACAGCACCAGATGCAGCCTGGCAGTAAGCATAAGAAATAAGCAGGAATGAACAAAAAACTAATAGACGTTCATTGTAGTAAGCTCTTGCATTAACTAATAATCTTTTCTGTCATTATTTTTATGAACTTCATTGAGTAGTGAAATGGAATCATTTCCCCAAGTTTGTTCTTCAGGAGAAAGAGAGGAAAGGGAAAATAAATCAGACAAAGCTTGGTGCAAAAGCAATGTTAGCTCCATTCCATGGAATGTTCACACTTTGCCAAACCATTAACAATAACAATCAGCAAATTTAATTATAAACATCCTTAACTGACCAAATACTTTTGACACACATAGCGAGTGTGCATACTGCATGCACAAGTATAGCACTGGCAATTTTTTGGTGAGGTATGAAAAAATTGACCAATGTTTTAAAAAAATGGATCTTATATCAATCAATAATCATAAAAACTACAGAAACAGAAGACAAATAGCTTTGAATATTTGCTCTCAAAACCCACAACGCAAAGACGAAAATCCAACTAACAGATAAAACAAAACTGGTTCACATTCCAAAACATTCCCAGATTCCAGCATAATACTAAGAACTTTTTATTCAACCACATTTGGCAAAATCATCAAAGAAAACTCCACCCAGAACATTTCCTAGAAAATCCACAGCAAAACCAGATTCTAGTTCTTTCAAGAACCCTAAAACCTCACCCTCATAAAAAATAGATAGAGATAGCATTCACCCGAAATAAGATGAGGAATAAAAAATGTCAATATGTATGAAAAAAAGGCAAGACGAGAAAAGAGAGTAATAAAACAAAACGTATTACAAGTTTATTTTGGCAGAGAAATATGAAACGCAAATAAAGTATTAACAAACACACCAGATTGAAGTTAAAACAAAACAAAAAAAAATAAAAAAATAAAAAAATAAAAAAAAACCGGCATGCAGATAGTGACATCAATTAGACCCCTAATAACAAAAACAAAAGAAATAAAGGAACCACATTTCTGTATCAACCCAAAAATGATTCTTTTTTTTTATTTTCTTTCAATGTTGGCACAAACAAGAACCAAGAGGATTACCTCCTCAATGCGAGTGAGGTTAAGTTGAAGGCGATTGTTGATCCAAGTGAGAATCTCATTTCTGCCGACAAAGTATGCGCTATCCATCATCCCTATACTCGACGCCATTTCTTTTCCACGAAGAATGAGCACCAACAACAGCAACAACCCAATGGGAAAGAAACCAACAATCACGCTTCTGGATAAAGGGATCAAGATTCTGGGGTGAAATCTGAGGGTGGGGTTACACGTTTAAATCCAAATTTCAATCTTTATTTTCAGAAGAACAGAAAAAAAACAGGAAAAACGGAAGAAAATGAATTGAATGAACGAACGGTGAAGAATTGATTTGATTCTTCTGCTCTCAAAGGAAACAGAAACCGGAACAGGACAGTGGTCACAACCAAACCGTACCCAAACAAAGAGAGAGAAAAGAGGTTCTTTATCACATTCTCTTCTTTTCGACACATATAACGTTTGCCAAATGCTTCTTAATGCTATAGCCACTCTTGAAGTGGGAAACCCGTTTTTTAAAATATTAACTAAATAATTAACTTACTAATGGGTAGGTTTACTATTTTTTTAATATTTCATTTATGATATTACTCTACATATTTTATATTTTTACATTTTCTTTAATAAATATATATATTTTATAACGCCGTTCCAGTTTAGTGCCAGATGGAATGATATGATAACGTTATGTGATTCTTAATCATTACGTCCGTACACAAGTTGTGAGAGTGGAAATTACTTCTTTCAACATGTGTTATCACAGTTTCGTTTTTTAATTAAATTAACTTTGGAAAAATTATATAATTTATTTATATGTAATGTTTGAAATAATACTAATTATTAATATTATGTTAGAGAATACTACTCACTTTGTTCGTATTTTAATGTATTTGATTAAATTATTATTGTTGATTACTAAGAAATTGTATTAGAAAGTTAATTTAAGTTTAACTTAATTTCATAAAACTGACTTGTAAGATGAGGTTTGTACTTCATTTTTATATATATATATATATATATATATATATATATATATATATATATATATATTATAAATAGTTCATAGTGATAAATTATTGGATTAATAATGTTTTTCGTCCCCTAATTATTGACTGTTTTTGTGTTTAGTCCCTCTTTCAAACTATAGTACAATTTAGTCCTTCAACTTTATAAAACTATGGTTTTAGTCTTTTTTATCCAATTTTTTAAACTTTATTTGCTGTTTCAAGCACGTTACATTATAGCATTTTGATTGTTTACACTGTTTGACACATTTTTGCTTCAATGTTAACTGAGAAACACGTTTGAAACAGTAAATAAAATTAAAAAAATTTGGTAAAAAGGACTAAAACCAGAGTTGTCTAAAGTTAAAGGACTAAATTGTACTATAGTTTGAAAGAGGGACTAAACACAAAAACGGCTAATAATTGGGGGACGAAAAACATATTTAACCCTTAATTATTTGAAATTTATTAAAATGTATGATATTTGGAAAGTAAAAAAATTAGGAATGTTGTATATATATTAATGGAATATTATATATGAGAGTAGTTTAGGAAAAAGGGGTGATGGTGTGAGATTCTTAAGATGTGTTGTCTTATTCCAGAAGGGGTAATAAAGAAATTGCGGGCCCTCACCGATAAAGTCTTTTATTGGATAAAAGTTTAGCAAAAAAGGACAATAAGAATTCTTAATTACAAGATTATTAGTTGCAGAAAGCAAGAATTATAAGTTGTGAATAGTGTTTTATACGTATATATATATATGGTAAAGGTACTTTTGTAAACGTTTGTAACCTACCAAGGAATAAGCACTCTAAAATCTTAAGTCTTCTAATAATGTGAATGTGAATACTAATATTGTTTATTGAATTGTTGTTCAACTTAAGTAAAGATAATAGTTCTACAATGATGGATAATAACAAATTTGTTAAAACAGATAAATCAAAAACACCAACCTCCCCAAAACATTGCCCATTTTTAAGTGATATCGGTTTGGTACAAACTTTTAAAACGGTAGAAAATTTGAATGTTTTTAGCCTTAAATTTTGTATACTTAAATAAGTTTTCAAAAGGGTAAATCAAGGAAGCCCAAGTAAAAAAAATCTTAAGTAAAATAAAAGATATTTAGCCGTAAAGTTTTATTTTGTTTCGTTTCTGATTTTGTACGTGTTTGTGGGTTGAAGGAAAAACAACCATGAATTACAAAGACTTAAAGTTTTCGACATCTTTGTTAAGAAAATTAGTTTCCTCATTCGACAATGTTTCTCGTTTTACCGTGTTTGTTTTAAGGTTTACAAAAGGTATCACTTCGTGTTTTGGATTTATTTTATTTAGTTCACAGATCTACCAATTCCATTCCTTCTATAGTATATATGCATTAAATATTAGAATGAAAATACTATAATTTTTCTTTTGTGTTCTTTGAAAGATTGAAGTATAATTTATTTTATTGTTAAATTGTATGGCATTGAAATATTGGGTCCCCTCTTATTTTAATATTTTGTTACCATAGTGGGTGGAGTTGATATATTTATATCTCCACTCTATACCAGGAACACTATTCTTAGGGATTCCTTTCATAATGAGTGTTACTTAATTTTAATTAATTCTTTAGATAACTTTTACCAACAAATTAGAATGACACAAATTAGAAAGAATATTAAATCATCACTTATTATATATTACTTTAATGATAAATAATAAGTCACCCAAAATTCACGTTAATTGATTTTTAGTTAAGGTAAACACAAAACTAATATATGTTTACACGAATAATATAAAGATAAATTTTAAAGATTCATAATTTATTTTATTTTAACAAAACTAATAATTATTTTGTCTTAATTAAAATAATAATTGGTTTCTATTCAATTTTAAAATAGCCATGTATAAATTTTATTGTGTGTCATATATTGTTTGGTTAACCTAAGATTGGATGATCCATATAGTTAGGAGTATCTATTTAAGTACATTGAGATTAGACGATTGGACTTTATGGACCGAGCAGTCATTTTTACCTATTACCTATGTGACCTTATATGACATTATCTATGGATGTTTGTCACATTTTGTTGGAAAGGTCTTGACTTTTTGATAAAGAATTTTTACATAATGGTTATATCAATATGATAACCATCACTCGTAATAAAAGGAAATTTGTACTTCATCCTCTCATACATTTTCAAGTGGAAGATGATCAAGCTCGAATGAGAAAGAAAATAAAAAAAGAAAAGGAAAAAAAGGTAAAAAAAAAATAAAAGACTCGTTTTGTTATAAGTGTCAAAGCATGTAAGTCTCAAGAGTGTCCCAACAAACAAATTATGACGTTAAGGGCAAAAGGCTTGTGTAAAGATGTAAATGTCTCCTTATCATCTTCCTCTAGAAGAATGACAAGAAAGACCCCAAGAATCTGTGTTAGAAATAAGATCATCAAGAAACATGCTTTTACTTTCTAAGATCTTAATCACTCCTTTGATTCAAGTTGTACCATTCTTGGGAGCTATATCCTTCATATACTCACTATTATAACATTTGTTCTAACTTGTGTTATAAAATGGGTATTTGACATAATGGGTGGAGAAACACACCAAAACTCTAAAGAAGACAAGGATGTTTACCTTGTTCCATGTTGAAGATTTAAGGTTGAATCTTTTTCGAAAGGAAGGGAATGATGGCAAATCCCTTAACCATGGTAAACACTTTCAAGAGAGTTAAAGTCATCCTTGAAGATGGTGTCAACTCTATCTTGTGGACGACCTTTGGAGCCATCATGGAGTATGAATTGAAGAGTAGTGTGGGAATTTAGGCCATTGTATTTGGCCATGTAGTGTAGGTTTGATTAAGGCTTGTATTAAGGCCTAAGTATCATAGGATTTTTCTTAAGTTAGATATACAAACCAAGTAGAAATGTCATGCGTCCATTGAAGAGGATTTTCTTTTTAGAAGTGGTCACATGACACCCTTAGGAGTGGAGATGGTTTCTTTTTGGTAGTGGCCACATGTCCATCCACCATTGGAGATGATTTGTGACACATGTCTCCCTCCTATTCGACCATTACATGTTTGGTGGCTAGGTTTTGTTTTTAGGTTTTCAAAAGATGTTTTTAGGATTAGAAAGGGACATCGTTGGCTTATAAACAGAGGTGTCTCCACCTTTGTATTTCATTTTGGATTAATGAAATGTTATGCTATCAAAATATGGTCACACACTTCCTAGATCAAGACTAGAGCAACCTTAGAGGTTCCTCTAGCCACCCACCTCACAGAGTTGACCTAACCTCTCTTTGAACAACAAAACTACTCACCATCTTCAACATATAGCCTAAGATTGTGAGCTACCTCCTTCGCCACTACCATTTGTGCTTCATGTTACCTTATCCCACCCCATTTCTGCAATCATATTATTCATAAGGATCATCTTTTTGCTTCCTTCTAAGCTTTGATCTAACCTAACTCAAAGAAGTTGATATATACATATAATTTAAGTCATATATTTAATTAGCATGTCATTTTTAATATTATATTTAATTAATATTTGAGTTCTAATGATAATATATTTATATATGAACGGGTGTTGCTTGTGTTGGAAATCCCACATTGACTAGAGATAAAACCAAATTATAATATATACGTGAGGTGCAAATCTCATATTACAAACCGGTTTTGTGGAGTTGAGTTAGACTTAAACTCACTTTCTAATAACTTGTTATAATGAATTTTTACTTAATAAAAATAAAATATAATAGAAATTTTTAATCTAATTGATTACTTTAGTTGATTTTGATATTCAATGAATTCCACGAGCTTAGTTGTCTCCATGTTTCAAATATTCATTTCGATTACCATTTTTTTTACTTGATGGTAAATAACATTATGGTTAGCTAATTTCATCTTACTTTATACTTTTATCTAAACATGTGTATGAAGATAGCATTTGTAATAATGTAAAAATCTCTTTATAAATTATAATCTATAAACTCTCAAGAGGTGCCATTATTTTCAATAAATTGTTAATTTTTAATAGTGTTTACAAAGTTTGTGTTTAATATATTATATTTTGTTAAACATAAGCAAGTGATTAAACTTCTTTGACAAACAGGAGAAACAAAAGTACTCTACATTCTCACTATTATTTTCATGCTAACCAAAGTAGAGAAAGTTATTCATTGAGCTCTCTTTCAGTCCTTCCAAGTTGTTTCCTTCCTAAATGAACCTAAACAACACACTGTAAGAGGAAAAACAGTATCAAATGGGGTGTGACAATTCTGGAGTAGGTGGGAGAGTGTCAGAAGTAATTGACTTGTTTTGTTCATCCACCTTCATAATTTTTTCTTGCACCTATATACACTTTAAAATTTCAATTTTGTTTTCAAGTCTAGAATGTATAATTTAAAAATGTTTCGGAATATAAAATTTATATTTTGGAAGGTATATTTAAAGATACAAAATAAAAACATATTCCTGAAAGTGGAGGAAGATGAAGAAGAAGATGGGTGCATTGGAGGAGAAAGGAAAATATAGAAAAAAGGATACGAAGGTAAATGAGACATTTCACAAGTCTAGAGTGTAGAAAGAAATATATGGAGGTGTAGGAAAAAGTTGCCTAATAACACTTTGGGCCTAATATTTGAGTTATTGTGGTGCCTAATGAAGTTGGGCCCGGATATGTTAATTTTTGCGAAACTAAAATAATAAGTGGGTATTAGGGTTTTTCTCATGTAAAAGGAGGAAACAAAGGCAACAGAAGATCTAGTTTCGGGTTGCAAGAGCAAGCAGAGCATAGCAGCGGTAGGGAAAACGGCAACGCGGTAGAAGACAAAAGCCATGGTTCACGTTTCCTTTTACAGAAATTGTGAGTAGATGGATGAACTCTCCCTCATAACGCCGTTTTGTGATTTCAGTCAAGAGTAACAACGGCATTGATCTTTTTTGTTTTGTGTGGCAGATGGAAAGACGTTCAAGAAGCCGCGTCGTCCGTACGAGAAGGAGCGTCTGGACGCGGAGCTGAAGCTGGTCGGAGAATACGGGCTGCGGTGCAAGAGGGAGCTGTGGAGGGTGCAGTACGCCCTCAGCCGCATCCGCAACAACGCGCGTAACCTCCTCACACTCGACGAGAAGAACCCGCGCCGGATCTTTGAGGGGGAGGCTCTCCTCCGCCGCATGTTCCGCTACGGTCTCCTGGATGAGACCCAGAACAAACTCGATTACGTCCTCGCACTCACTGTCGAGAACTTCCTCGAGCGCCGCCTCCAAACCCTCGTCTTCAAGTCCGGCATGGCCAAGTCCATCCACCATGCTAGGGTTCTCATCAAGCAGAGACACATCAGGTCCCTTTCCATTTCCAAATTCATTATTGTTTTTGTATCGATTGTGTTTCTCGTTACTTGTTTTGCTCATCACCACAAATTGTATGTTTTCAGAATTGGATTGAATCTTTTTCCAGAGTTTGCATTTATTAAATTGTAGGGTACTTCTGATTAATTAAAAAATGTATATAGAGAGAAAAATGCAATGATCTTGATAATATTTTTTTATAGGTTTTTAGTTTCTTATCCTTGAATAGTTTATGTAGTCGATTACGTGCCTATCTTGTGAATTAGGTTATATTTGAATGGATTAATTAACTATATTACAAGGAAATGATGAGAAAAATGAATTCATTTTTTTTGAATTATGATGAGCTTAATTTGCTGCAGAAGTTAATTCATTGTTCCTTCTTTTTGAGTTAATAATTGAAGATGAAATAGGATGAAGTTATTTTTGTAAGAGAGCTTTTCCAAATAAGACCAAAAACAACCTTTGACTATATTGTGAGCTATTTTTCGGAAGTTTTCTCAAGCATTTGTATTAAGTTTTACAAGTCCCCCGATTAGCCAGAATTGAGAGTTGATGTATTAGCATTCTATGTTTTTGAATTTTTGAATTCTTTTAACTTAAAGCTGAATGTTTTGCAATAACTGAATGTTGATGTATCAGTCCAATTTGTTTGTTGTATCTGTATTGCATGCACTGTTTGGAGAATGACCTTGTTATTGTGTCATTTTGGGGTGATGCAGGGTTGGTAGGCAAGTGGTGAACATCCCCTCTTTCTTGGTGAGGGTTGACTCACAGAAGCACATTGACTTTTCACTTACAAGTCCCCTGGGAGGAGGACGCCCTGGAAGAGTGAAAAGAAGGAACCAAAGGGCTGCTGCTAAGAAGGCCGCAGGTGGAGATGGAGATGAGGAAGATGAGGATTAGACTATTATTCATGTCTTCACTGCATTTACACATTGTGTCACCTTTTACTTTATGAGCCTAGATTATGGTTTTTGATTGTTATACATTTTTTATCCTCGGTTCCTTGTTTGTGAAAACATTTTGTTTGACATATTATGTTTTTTGAAGTTATATATTTTAAAGTATCAAGATTTTCATTAAATAATTTTTCTGACCTTCATTTTCGTCTGGTATATTGAACATCACAATCATATGTAGTTATAGGAATATTTAATTATAGGGATGGCTCAAGTTTTATACGCATCTAACATTCACATTATTTTGAAGATACAGGGTAGTGTTTGCTTAGACTGTATTTCTTAGTAGAAGAGTTGTTGTGATGAACGTCAAAGTAGAGTGGTGTCTCATCCTCTAAAAGGTTAGAATTGAAGTTGGTCAATGTCCATTGTTTTGAATCATATAACATGTAGAACCAATGTGATAATAGGTTACACGAACCCATATGCTTTAACTTGCTTTTATATTGCTAAATTTTGCTCAACCCGATTTTAAGATGTTTTGCTTGGTATAATGGTACGCAAAATGACATAAACAATGTTTTGTTTCATGTTGGAAATTATAAATTATAGAGAATGATGTTTAAGAATAGAAGGAAAGTGCTACAAAGGTGCAAAGGAAAGAAACATATAATCTTATTTTGAAAAGATATGTTTTGTAATTATTATAGAAGATCAAAATTGGTTTTGGCATTAAAGGTTTGAGTCACTCGATGTCATTTTGTTTTGCTATTTCATTTTACGAGACAATTACTTTGCATCATCATCTCATATATTTAAGTATTTTCAATAGAGTCCTATTAAACATTTTTATTCTATTAATGTCAAAATTCTTATATTTTTCAGTTGAATATGAGTTGTCAATTAAGAACACACGTCTGTTTGATCATGGAGTCTTAAATATAGTACTATGGCATTGGAATATAAAAACAAATGAAGTTTTGGAACCATAATTATTTTTACTAAATGTTTGTTAACTGTCTTCTCTGCATGATTGATTTGATTTTTATTTTAATATTTAGTTTATGAAATGAAATGATGCACTTTTTTTATAAAGATAATTAGTATTCAAGAATTTCAAGTATTCAAAATTCGTGATATTCTATTTGAGATTAGACATCCAAATTGTCAAGGGTGTTGCTTCCTCTACCTCTTCAAGTGGGTCCTGCAGTTCTTCATTATTTTAATTTATTTTAAAAATATTTTTTACATTTTTATTATTATTTTTTATTACAAAAATATCTTACACCTCTTCACTATTCTCAACAATCTATTCCTTTTTCTCTCTACATTAATGGAGAATTCACAAAATATAAAATTATAAGAAAACTTTAATATTAGTACTTCTACTATTTTCATTTTATAAAATTAAAAGTTAGATGCAAATACAAAATAATAAACAATAATATTAATAGTAAATAATGATATATTATTATTATTATATACTAACTTTATAATGACGAAAGAATTAAATAAATTTTAAATCTTTAACAAATAACTTTTTTTATTTATTTTAAGTATTTAATAATATTTTTATATTATTTATCTAATAAATTAAATATTTTATTCAAGTTATTTAAGTCAAACATGTCGGTGAGTTAAAAATTATAGATATTATATGTGAAAAAAACACACACACACATATATATATATATATATATATATATATATATATATATATATATATATATATATAAAATTTTTCTACAGATTTAAAACAAAATTTTACATTTATTAAGTAATTTGAAAAGAAAAAAATATATTCAATAGCGAAAATAAGATTGAGTCAAACTTATTTAAGAAAATATATCACAAGTTCAAATTTGAATGATGTAAATGCTCCATTAATGAGTCCCATGTAAATGTTCCATTAATGTAGAAAGAGAAGGAGAAAGATTCTTAAAGATAGTGGGGAGGTGTAGAGTAATTTTGAAATAAAAGAAAATAGTGGAGAGGTATAAAATATTTTTGAAATAAATTAATATAGTGGAGAGATGCAGGACCCACTTGGGGAGGTTGAGAGAGCAACACCCAATTGTCAATGACATCCAATACAGAATATGGACTTAATTTAAAAGTATAACAAACTTTAACACCGAAATACTAAATAGAAATTCAATTACAAAATTCAAATGTATCAAGATCTTCAAATTTTTTCTTTTAATATTTTTCATGTGGAACAATAAAAACTCAAAGAAACACCTTACATCTTAGTTAGTTGAGGGCAAAATGAAAAATAACAAATATTGTATTCAATAAAACAAATATTTTTAATAAAACTTAATTAACAACACTAATATTTAATAGAGATTTAAAGCTTATATAATCCTAATTATTTTAGTTTCCAAATTAAAAAAAGTAAATTTTATTTATTTATAATTAAAAAGGAATATTTTAATCACTAAATATTAAATTTTAAATTTAAAAAAAAGATAAAAAAATAATATTTTATCTCAGAGTCTAAATATATATATATGATTAAAATATATTTTTATTTTTATATTGTTCACTAAAATCATATGCGGTCTATGTTTTAAATATATATAAATTTTGTTAATATATTATAGATTTAATATCTATTTTGATATCTTAAATTTGTGAGATGTGTTCAAAGTTATCTTTTTTTTTTTTTCTCAAATGTTCATAGTTTTCTCATGTTTTTTGTAAAAAAGGTTGAAGTTTCTTTTTTCCTTGCAGTGTTAAAAAAGTAACCAAACTTAACCAACTTTTCAAATTTTTTCTTACGTGGAAACTTTGTGGCTATTTGGCAATTTTTTCAAATGTGAATTAAGAGCAGTTGAGGAGGAACATGAAAATGATGAAGATGTAGGAAAAGATGAGGAGGCAATGCAGTCATGTAATTTTGTTTTAGCATACATGAAATCTAATTTAGGAGAAGTTTGACCATTGCCACTAACCTCTGCTAAAGCCATCTTGTTACCATTAGAAAGAAAGTGAGATAAACCCTTTTCTTAATTTTGAAATACTAAGATAAAACTTATAGAAAAATTCCAGAAATTGAAATTATAATTAGAAATTATATTAAACATCACCGTGTTGACTTCGTATTGCTCCGGCAACTGTTGTTATTACTTTCCTCGGAGAATAAACAATTTGCAAGTCCCAACAGAGTAAACAAAGAAAGATGGATTCTCTCAAAATGTTCAAAGGTTACGGCAAAATAGAACGCGATCACAACGGAATCGAAGATCAGCAACCAAACCCTAAATCCCAAATCTCAAAACCCGTAATCACCACAACAATTTCCGTCTTCGCAATCCTTTCCATCACTCTAACTCTCGCCTTCGCTATCGCATCCATTGCGCACCACCAAGCCACTGAGTCACAACACCTTTCCAACTCGGCCGACTCCATCCGATTCGTCTGCAACGTCACGCGCTTCCCCGCCGCGTGCCTCGCTGCCATCCCGCCCTCCGCCAACGCCACCGATCCCCAAACCATCCTCGCCCTCTCGCTCCGCGCCTCGTTCCACGCGCTCCAGAGCCTCGCGTCGTCGCTCCGCGGGACGAAGGGAGGTGCACTCGCCGACTGCAAGGACCAGTTCGACGACGCGCTGAGTCGACTCAACGACTCGCTGTCGGCCGCTGCGGCGCTGACCGACAAAGCAGTGAGCGACGTGCATACGTGGGTGAGCGCGGCGGTGACGGACCAGCAGACATGCCTGGACGGACTGGAAGAGGCGGGTGACGCGGCGGGCCTTGAGAAGATGAAGAAAATGATGACGAGGTCCGAGGAGTATATGAGTAACAGTTTGGCTATTGTTGCTAATATTCGCGATTTGTTAAGCCATTTCAACATGAAACTCCATTGAAGCTTTCAAATCGTTGCATTTTTTCCACTTGAAATAGGGTTTGGAATTTGTGTGTAAATATGTGATCCTTAATTAATAGTGTCATATTGTATTCTGTTGTTTCAAATTTTAATTAAGTTCTTTCCCTTCATCATAATCACAATTTATTCTTTCTTCATGATAAATCATCTACTTATTCAACTATTTATGTCTTAAATATAATTATTAGTCATCTTATAAATAAGAACTTTATAAACAATTTCAGAGTGTGAAATCCTATATATTACATTATGAACTCTTTGAATAATAAAATTGAATTCTTGCTACTTGAGTTGTTACTTGCTACTTTTGTGCTAGTTATTACTAATTAACATTATATTTCAAAGCATATATGTTTTTACTCATTTGTCCTTTATTTTATTATTACGTAAAATTATTCTTTTACATCAAATTCATATCTTCTGTTAACACCTTTTGATAAGATTTAGCAGGTTATTCTTATTGATGATGGAAAGCCACTCACATCTTTTGCCAATTCTATCAAACAGTCTACAAAGCATGTGAGAAATTCACCCTTTTTCTTGCATCTCATTTCAGGAATTCCCGAAATTCTTTTTCCCCCAATCTCAAATATTTGTTTAACTTCCAAAAGCTTGAAGAATGAAGGACATTGATATCAATTTGTACTTTTATAAAAAAAATGTATTAAAAAAAGATAACGCTTTTGTTAATGTTGCAGAAGTGTTCTAAGACACTCCTCCTAGTCAAGATCACTTGTATATGCAGAATTCACTAACTCTGCTACCCTTTCACCAAGCTCTTTTACCTCTTTCTGAAGCATACTGATGTGAGAGCAAGTTTCCTTTATGATCTGCATCATGCTCACTGATACCTGCAACAAAACATAGATAAGATTTTATTGAGAGAATGAAGAAACTTTCATTCTTTGAAATTAGCATTAACTGCCATTGTGAGCTGTCATACCCTTGAGTTGCTTGTTTGGTTTTGTTGTGGCAACAGTGCTTGTAGCATCAACAACAGATCATTAATATCACTTTCTCTGAATTTTGAAGTTCTGGACTTTCTTCTGCCAGACATGCTGAAAGTTTGCAGTTTTGCAATTGTGCTCACTTTGATGTGAATTGACATCAAGAAACTGAAAATGCTTGAATGGAGGAAGGGCAAAAACTGTTCTTTTATACTGATAATATACTGTGCTGACACTGTAAACAGTGAGAATTAGATCTACATGGCCCACACTTACAGTGGTTTTGAGGGTTGAGAGACTCATTGCCAAATATAATCCTTATAATTTACTACACCATGATGATGACTCATGAACTTATCTGATGTACACGTATCCTCAAAGACAGCCTTAAGAATTTTGGGAGTGGAATGCAAATCTAACGGTATCTTGTTTGTTTTTGTGGGAAATTAAGGTTGGCAAAACATTGCATTCGCTGTCAGTCTTTGCCTTTGCCTGTGCAATTTTCCTTTTGTCCGTTGGTTTCAATCACAACCAGCCGTAATATATAATGTACTCCTCGGCCATGGAACTTTTGTAGGTTAGGCAATCAAAATCAGACCCAATCTGCACTGTAAAAACGTTCTAAGCTTTAAGTCAGTTTCAATTTTAGTCATTTGTAATTAGAAAGTTTGGCTGATTTGTATATAATCGATCCCCAAACGTCAAT
The DNA here is from genome assembly GCF_000741045.1 of Vigna radiata var. radiata. NCBI lineage: Eukaryota > Viridiplantae > Streptophyta > Magnoliopsida > Fabales > Fabaceae > Vigna > Vigna radiata. The sequence continues at coordinate 11,221,638 of NC_028353.1, forward strand.
GTTGTTGGGGCCAATACTATCGTATTGTACACACAATACACTGATATTACTAAGTCATTAAACAATAATGACCACTAACTTATATTAACTAAAGTTGGTTAATGAGAAATGTCAGCGACAATCTTATCTTAATCATAATTTTAAATACACTTTGTATTGATTATGTTAAGAAACGACCTCCGATTATGAAGGTTTATTAAAGAAGAAATAAAGGAAAAGAAAAATTCAACTAATTGTTTTAATTCAAGAGAATTGTTTCTATGTCCTTTTTTAAAATATGTTTCAAAACTCTTTTACACATCATTCTATTTATTTATCTTTAAAACATACTTAAATGTAATTTACTAAGTTTTCAAATCAGTACCATCGAAACTAATAATCTTGTCTTCGCTATAGTACTGTTTCCTTGCAACAAAGACCAAGGTCTAATGTTGACCCAAAGTGGATGTCCATAAGCTTAGGTGATCATGTGGTCAAAGTTTTAACCTATCTTGGTGGACAAAGGTGTATAGAACCTACCACGTGAGAGTGACTGTGAGTCATGCTCTTAGTGGAAAGGTTTTCTTTTAGTTAGTGGCCACATATCACTCTAAAAATGGACATGATTCTTTATAGGTAGTGACCACATGTCCTCCTCTTATTGGAGAAGATTTTTGCCTTTATCTCCAAGATAGGTCAAGATAGTGTTCTTAGGATTATGCTTCTACATTTTGGAGACACCCTTAGCTTATAAATAGATGTGTCTTCACCCTTGTATTCTCACCATGATATTAATAATGAAATGCTGTCAAAATATTGAGTCATTCTATTAGTCCCTAAAGTCAAGACTAGAGCATCTCATGTGATATCTTCTAGTCACATTTCTCTAAATTTGGTCTAACTTTTCTAAGAGCACCATTAAAACATCATCCCATCACCATTAAAACACCAAAAGAAGTGAGTTTTAGTCCTTATCCTCCATAGTTTCTGCACCTTTATCCTTACTATGATATCTCTTCATATTTTGGCCCAACCTAGTTTGAGGAAGTTGCTATCAATTTGAGTGGTCAAGAGAAGAATTTAGTGGATTAAAAATCTAGTACCAAAAACTCCATTTAGAGAAATGGTAGGGTTATGGCCATGGCTTAAAACCCCATATAGATTACGACTTTCATTCTCTCATGATTGCTCACCCCTTTGCAAAAACACCATGATTCCCTCGAAATCAAACTCCTTATGACCCTACGAATAATTGGTATTGTCAAAAACTTCAACTTGAGATCAAATGTCTAGGAATGAAGCGTGTCACTTCAAGATCATTAGTAGAACAACTGTGAAGAAGAGACAATAACAAGAGACAACACATTCACCATTGTTGTTAAATTGATGACAAGCATTGCCAAAAAAGAAGAACTGTCATCGGATTGACGACATGCCCAGTTAACGAGGAAGAAACGATGATAAGGCACCCAAAGGGGAGAACGCAAGTGGTGCACTGATTTGAGAACTTAATCTTGATAAATTACATTTAGATCCTAATTAAAGATACATAAATAAATAAGATGATGTGTAAAATAATTATGAATAACAAACAATCAATATTGGAAACACGGAATTTTAAAACAAGTTTTAAAGGGACACAAAAGTTAGCATAGAATCCAAATTGATTTTAGAAATTACCGTTAAATTTTCACTTAGAAAAGTTAATCACATGTATCTCTTTATGAATTCAGTCCAATCCAAGACTGTCTCCAAGATTCAGTTTTAGGAATTAAACTTGATTTATTCGAGGATATAATCGAAGAAATCTTAACGTATAGCCTCATATTTCCTGTGGTCGTGCTTACCATATAGAAATGGGTTTCCCTTACCATGTTACGCCGAATTTCCAGACAAAAACTATCATTGCTTCAAATAAAATTTTCAAACATGTCAAACCCGCTACAAACTAAAAATTTTACGCAACAACTTTCTCATCCAAAATTTGGATTTGTTTTAAAGATTTATCATATTTTCACAATCAAAGTGATGATTTTTTTGTCCAAAACTTTAGTATCTTTATTTAGTCGGTAAAATTCATATTTTAACGTAAATCCCCTTCACTCCAATAGTATGTTTTTTCATCAAAAATATCCTCTTCAGCGGAAAAACATAAGAGGGGTCTGTGCAATTTGCTCCATGTTCTAATCGACAATTATTTACTTAAAAGGTTCCCTTCAAAGGAAAAACAACAAAAAACACTTCTATCGCATGAGAGCAGGAAGAAAGAAGCATTCCTCAATAGCTTTTCGCACAAGCTCTAATAGGACAATATGCTAGCATTTGTTTGTTTGAGACATCTAAAAGAAGGAAAATAGAAATTAGGCAGCAAAATATTATGCTGTAATTCACTTAACACTTTATCCAGTTATGGACAGCTAGGAATAATGATTGCATGATTTGATTCCCTCCAGACTGACTAATACATAACAAAGCAAACATCATTGAAAGGTAAACTCCTTCAAAATAATATTTTTGGACAATGCTTTTCAAGTTAGCAAACTTATATATGCAAATGTAGATGTCCTCTATTGTAACAACATACCGAGTAATGTCATCACAGGAATAGGTCCATTTCAAGTTATTAAAGAGCATTTATCATTTTCTTCATCTCAGCAGACCGCCTGGGATCTGGTTCTTCAATCGCTCTCTCAGTAAGTACTTGCTTGATACGACACATTGACTTCCTCACCTGATTTCACATAATAAATCAATAAAATGCATACGTGCCTTTTTGGTTCCCCATACACAGTTAACATTTGTATTTCACTGTTCAGGAAAAGAAGATAAGAGCAAGACCATGTGACTGTTCTATACCATTAATCCATGCAACTTTGGTCAACAAGAGCAACACAGCAACACGGTAAGGCAGAACAAGTGGAAAATGAGGTGATACCTTAGGTATGCGCTCTGGGTTAGGAAAACGCAGGTTCTGTGCATTAAGCATTTGACGCTGAGTCATCAACATGTTCTTCTCCTTTAACAGCACATACCACAACTTATGAAGGTCGTCCCAAGATTTCAGGCGCAGTTCAGAAGCCTTCCAACCCCGACCTAGCAACAAAAATTAAGAAATATAATAAAAAGAGACAGCTATTATATCAGAACAAATAATAGCACGACCTTCAAAGCTCAACAGAGAAAATCAAGAATTTTGGTTGTAATGAACAATTGTGGCTACTGCATGAAAATCAGTGTATTTGTTTACACCAAATCCAAATCCGTTATAAAATAAGAGGTGCATGATGCATACCATAAACAACAGGTTTGTCATCATCTGGGCTCCTGTCTGCCTCAAAGAACTCCTGAAGGGGATTGCGTACTTCTCTGCCACCAGCAGGAGCTGCAGTGGTATAATGTTTTGATCTAGCAGCAGCAGAAAAGAGTGTTCGTCCAAGCGTTCTAGACAAAAACATGGCTGCATTGCCAATCCATATTTATTTTATAATGTAAGAAACCAGAGGACAAGAAAATGTCATACAATGTTATCAAAATCAAATAAAATATTGCCTTAAATCACATTAACACGGATTTTCCCGACAATGTATCATTGAGTATGATCAAGTAACAGTTGAAAAATTCCATCATTTATGTAAACAGTGCGAAGAAAGTGCAACTCTGAAATGAAAATATCAATCTTAGCTTCCCTTATACCCATACGTGCAAGAACTGGGTTGGGTTGGGTTTACAGTCATACAGAGCTATCAATAAATGCTAGCAATCCCTTCAACTCTATCCCCACATAGGCCAAGGCCAACACCCAAAGTGAGATTAAGGTTAAATCACTGAAAAATGGAAAATTAGTATACGGAGGACACAGGCAACCCTAAAACAAAGTGAAAATGTTGATCAACTAAGTTTTCCACTTCATTACAAGTTCAATATTGTATTAGTACATAATCCAAAGATCCGAGACAAAAACTGATACAATGCACCCTCGAAGAGTGGAGAAATTCATATAATGAAGCAATTCTAGTAGAAAACACACACATAAAAGGCAAAAGAAAAGGCGGAAACACGTTAAATATTCAGAGTAAATAATATTTATCTTGAGGCACCCTGCCAAAATGTTGAATTGGCTTGTTGACAGTGAAATGGAACCTTCGTAATAGACAAAATTGATGATGGTGGAGGAAAAAAAAGTCTACTTAGAAATATTGAACATTAAACTGGATTCATAGTTCACATGAACATTGTATATACCTATATCAGCACCAATATCAATGTACGCGTACGGGTTAATTTGTGGTTACACCGGACGAAAAATATCTGTAGGCAAGCGAGATCTGGCAAAGAAACCGAAAAATGCTAGGATTACTAGACTACCAAATCTCATTTTGAAGGCAAAATGCTTTTGTATGATTCAGACCAAATATCGAACAGCTTGTGAGCAACATCAAATATATTGCAAAATGATAAAAAGTGAAACATTGTGGACAACAAATAAAGAAAAGCTTACAGAATGAAATTAGAGAGACAGAAAAAAAAAAATTCACAAAAGGGGGAAACAGATCCACAAAATGAAAATTAGAAAAATGAAAAAGAAAGCAAAACGGGAATGAGCAAAAAGTAAACCTGAAGAAGTGAAGATTAAAGTATTAAGATGAATTGATAGGAAAAGAAAAGGAAAGTTGAGGTCGTCGGGGTTTAAGGGTTTTTCAGAGAAGAGGAGGAACACGAAATATAGTTTGAGGGTTTATATTTGCAACGCTACGTTTAATTTCTCCCTTCCCTCTTCACTATTTTCCAATTTCTTCTTCATCAACTAACTCACTTCTAAGTAAGGAAAAAACGAAAATATAAATTAAATATTTAATAAAATGAAATTTTATTAATTGAAACTCAATTAAAAATTCAATTTTATCTTCAAGCCTTTAAATTATTATAAATAACTTTTTTAAGATTAGGAATACATCATTTTTTATTTAACATTTCTCAAATAGATTATACACTCACGAAGTATTTTAAATAGAAAAGGTTTCATCTATACTACTGTAAAAACATGCTTCTCTTTTTTATATACTTGTTTTTTCTTTTCAATTTTTTCTCTAAATATTTTTTAAACTAAAATAATTATTTTATTAATTCTACCTTTCAAGTAATTTTTATTTTAATTTAATAACTTTTTTATTTGATTGTTTTTCTTCTAAAATTTAATTATTATTTTAAATTAAAATAACTATTTATAATAAAATTATCTAAAAAAATAAAATTTAGTTATAATAAAATTGTAAAAATTATTTAAATTTACGTTTGTAATTATAATAATAATTTTATTATTGTTTGTAATTATAATAATAATTTCTTTAAACATGACCTTTTTAGAGTTGCAACGTGGCATTTGACAAGTTGTTAAATTTGAATAATATGGATTTCTGAAATATAGGATTTAGGGTTCGTTGTTGTTGAAGATTGGGAAACACGTGAAGTTTCGAAACAGGAAAGTGCGAAAGCAGAAGACGCAACAACGTCGATGGGTCATTCGTGTTCCTCTTCCACTTGTAATGATTGTGGAAGAAAACATTTGTGGTCAGTGAGCTCTTGTGGAGATGAGGGTGGAACAAGAATGATGCTTCGTTGATCTGTCGTTGTGGAGAAAAGTCTATGTTGAGGATTACAAAAACTAGTAAGAATCCAGGCAAACAATTCTGGGGTTGCCTTAGGTATAAGGTTGGAAGTGAAAATGATGGATGCAACTACTTCAGATGGTGCACTGATTGGGGAATTGAAGAAAGTGTTATCTGTGAGGTGTTGGAAGCAAATGATGAGAGGTTGGTGAAGAGTTTTGAAAATGAAAGTGATAAGAAGATAGTTGGTGTGCAGAAAGCTGTGATATGGGTCTTCAAAGCTGGATGGAATTTTTGGTTAGGGTTGTTAGTGTTCTATGTCTAATGAACATCCTTATAATTGCAATGTTGATGGGTAGGGCTTGATAATTTAGGTTTGTTTTGGTTTTAGTTGTATCAGTTTCAGATGTTTAATGAAGATGTATTAGTTGTATTATTCTGCAATATATTTATGTTTTCTACTATGAAGATGTATCATTTTCAAATGTTTGATGAAATGATAATTTGGAAAAATTGAGTTCAATTGTTGTCTCTGTTTTGGTTTCATTTTCATGTCAGCAGTTGCCCTATGTATAGCATAACATGTGCATAAAACCTGTAAAACAATTCTCAATAAAGGCTCCATCAACAGTTCAAAACACATAACTACAAACATACACAATGCATGAGTAAAATGATACTGCTATCTTGGGACCTGAATAAACAACTCAAAGAAGAAATCAACTAATGGCACAATGATGATAAATAATAAATTTTTAATTTACTTCCAATAAAGAAACTACGAATGTCGAACTCAAGATTTGTATATTAATACCAAAAAGTACTCATCCATTTCTCAAATAACTACCAATATATATGATACTTTGGCTATTACATACTGAAACATATACCATTGTTTATAACACATGTTTGTAACATGATAAACATCAAACTTTGCCCTATTACATTTGCTACTACTAAAACATCTAACATTCTTCAACTCTGAAGTGGTTCTGCTCCATCTGGTTGACCCTCAAGCAATGAACTGGGTTGTTGCTCTAACCTCCTTTTCTTCTTAGGACGACCAACCATCTGTCTTTTTTATGGAGGCATGACATCTAGAAATTGGGTTACCTCCCAGAGATTGTTTCCATTAATGGGATATATAATGGAGGAATAAATTTCTTCATACGTTGACTTTTTAAAGCATGCAAGTATGTAGTCCTTTGCATCTAAGTTGAGAAACCTCATTTACTGCTTCCACACATCAACACGAGGCCCCTCTCATTCCGGTGTATGTTCGATTCGTCCATGTGCCCCTTCCACTGGAAGCCTGCTAGGAGCCGCTCCTTGTCCGTGCTTCTTGCACCGGCGGTCACTCCCCGCCCTCGTTAGTGTCCGAGTGTCACATTCCCACCAACTTCCGCTTGGTTTGCCATCGAACCACACCGTACTGGGAGAGGCTAGGCTCTAATACCATTTGTAATGCCCCGACAACTCACACATTTTTCGGGAAAACTTCCCAGAAGGTCACCCATCCCTAAATTACTCCAAGCTAAGCACGCTTAACCATGGAGTTCTTATGGGTTAGGCTACCGAAAAGCAAGTGCATTTGTTGATATGAGTAGCCAAATTAGTTCCTTTAAGCTATCCTTCAACTGTATAGTCCCATACCTATACAGTCTTTAGATCCCTCTCATTCTGGTGTATGTTCGATTCGTCCATGTTCCCCTTCCACTGGAAGCCTTCCAGGAGCCGCTCCTTGCTACGTCTCGCACCTTCATCACTGCACTCTCACCGTTGCTCGCGAGAAAGGGAGAAGAGATAGGAAAGAAGCTTCGTTTCTGACTTGCGTTTCAGGAAAAGAAAACAAAACTAACTGAGCTCCTAAGAGGCGTGACCCCCTTCCAAAAGAATAAGAGCTGGACCCTTTATTGGATCCATGGATTTAAGCCCACACAAGCCCACTTTGAATCAGAATGAAAATCAATCTAGGCTTCTACAAAAACAGAGATTTACAGTCTGATTAAGGTTTTAATAAACCATAAACTTTTATCAACAAAACCCTAAACCTAATCAACCCCTGATTTACCAAAAATCCCAAAACCTTGATTCTGATGTTAATTATGACTAGATGAAAGCCTGATTTTATTATATCCTAAAAGAAATCTAAACCATTGGAAAGAGAATTCAATCACGTGAATTCTTATTCAAGAAGAATTTAAGGAATTCAATTAATTCTTGACAGAATTCAAAAAGTGAATTCTAAAGGCAAATTAATATAATAGTATTTAATGTTTAATAATTAAATATGGTATATTCATGATTTTAAAGCTTGTCAAGAATTCCAAGATCATGCAATTACAGTACAGAAATCTATGGACAACTTCTAAAATTAATTTACAATTAAACAAGTAATTAGATTAATACTCAAAATCAATATTATAATCACATTCATCATATAATAACATCAAGGTAAGCTTCCCATACCTTAGCCAATCAAAAAAATAAGTTTTCACCCTTTCTTTTACAGACTCTTCTTCTCTTCAGTTTCTCTGTCTAATGCTATCTTTTTCCTTCTCTCACAAAAGTAACATAACTCTTTTTATGTTTTCCTTTCTTTATAAATAAAACTTAAAGTAACTACTCTTTCTAAAATCTTTCATCCACTGTTCCTAAAATCTTTCAACCACTATTTAAAAAACATAACTACTACATCTTTTATTTTCTTTTTCTGCTTATTTTATTTAGTGTAAGTCTCTTTCCCTTAGCCAAAAAAATAAAACTTTAATAAAATAAGTTTTCTCCTAAACCTCTCTCTCTAGGATTTGAACCCCCGTCCATTCAACCTTACACACATCTCTACATACAAGCCAACACATCACATTGATGATTTCGAACATTATAATTGTAACAAACAAACAATAATTTATGCTGCATTTAAATTAACAAAATCATTAAATAACATAAACTTTTATGTTCTAATCAAGACTGGAACGCATAACCTTTTAACACGTCAAAGAGCTCTCCCCCATTGAGTTACATAATAACATGCAACTTTCATTAAAGTTACATCACTTTATTATTGCCTAGCCCTATATTTTCTCGGGTCTTACATTCACCCTACCTCAAAAAATTTTCGTCCTCGAAAATTGATCTATTCAACAAAAAGGTAAGGATATTCTTTCTTCATGAACTCTTCTAACTCCCAAGTCATCTCTTGCGTAACTTCATCCCAAAGCACCTTTACTGTACAAATGTCCTTGCCTCGTAACTTCTTGGTTTTCACATCTAATACTCGTACTGGTTCAGCCTCTAACAGGGGCTGTTTTCGAATCTCATGTAGTTCAAATGCAGTGTTATTTCATGTGACACCCGGGCACTGACGAGGGCGGGGAGTGATCGCCGGTGCAAGAGGCACGGGCAAGGCGCGGCTCCTGGAAGGCTTCCAGTAGAAGGGGCACATGGACGAATCGAACATACACTAGAATGAGAGGGATCTAGAGACTGTATAGGTATGAAACTTCAAGGACGAACCAAGCAGAAGTTAGTGGGCATGTGACACTCGGACACTAACGAGGGTGGGGAATGATTGCCGGTGCAAGAGGCACGGACAAGGAGCGGCTCCTGGAAGGCTTCTAGTGGAAGGGGCACATGGACGAATCGAACATACACCAGAATGAGAGGGATCTAGAGACTGTATAGGTATGAGACTATACAGTTGAAGGATAGCTTAAAAGAATTAATTTGGCTACTCATATCAACAAATGCATTTGCTTTTCGGTAGCATAACCCATAAGAACTCCATGGTTAAGCGTGTTTAGCTTGGAGTAATTTAGGGATGGGTGACCTTCTGGGAAGTTTTTCCAGAAAATGTGTGAGTGAGGACAAAGCACATTTGAAAACCTTGTGTTGATGTGTGGGGGCAGTCAATATTCCCTGTAAGTTGTCGGGGCATTACAATATCCACCACAAACTTGTCCCCACTTTGGGACACATGTCTAACTTCAAATAACCTTTGTGCAGACCAACTGTGAACATAAGCCAACATTAGTTATATGATACCTGGGATAACATAAACAAAGATATACATATCTCATAATACTTCGGAATCCAATTATTTATTAGTAATGCCTCCTTTTGTAGTCTACTCAATATTTTTGGGCAAATTGATGACTTAAATGACATTAACCTTGACCTATTAGTGGCCCATCTCTTCATCATGTATAGTCTGATTTCCTCCAATATTCTAATAATTGGTTTTGGTCTCGTATTTACCAAAATACTATTAAATGCTTCTGACATGTTATTTACCAAAGTATCACATTGAGCTGTGCTTGTGAACCTTGATCTGGACTAAAGCCTGCAATAAAGATGTATGTGCATACAATGAATATTTCATGTATGATCAGAAAGTAAAAGTTAAGTAAAACTGATGTAAACTGAGAGTGTCAAACCTTAGAGGAATAACTATTAAGTGTCGAAAAGCATCTTGGTTCACCTCTTTGATACTTCTCATCTCCTTCTCCCCTTTTTGTGGGTGGGTTGCTATAGCTGCTCTCCACATAAGCTTTTTCAGATTCTTTCCAGGAAATTTTTTTTTGAAGTTGGCATAAATGCCTTACACAAAATCTTTGTGCAACTCTAGGAACAACATCTTTTACAACTTGTAACAAACCCTGTGAATGAGTCATAAAAAAGTTACATGATATTGATTTAAAGTCATTTGTATAAGATAAAATACAATAACTATAATGGAATTTATCTTCTGTTGATCTGATATGATTGTAAGTGAAGAACACACCTGAGGTCTACCTAGGTCTTCAATCAGTAGCTCCATAAACCATGTCCAAGTTTCCTTGTTCTCAACTTCTACTATTGCATACGCCAGTGGCAACATTTGGTCGTTTGGATCTCGAGCCACAACAGTTAATAAGTCACCACGATGTCTGCCTTTCAAAAAGGCTCCATCAAGGCCAATGATTGGCCTGCATGAGACAAAGCTATCTTTGCATGCCTTTAGGCATGCGTAAAACCTCTAGAATATTGGTTTCCCATCATATGGCTCAACTTTCACCTTGATTATGAATCTAGGGTTTCTTGCTAATAATTCATGAGCATAATCATAAATTCTACTATATTGCTTAATGAAGGACCCTGCCACTTCGTCTGATGCATAGGCTTTGGCCCTGTAAGCCATATTCTTATATATTGCTATGTTCCATTTCCTAGTAATTTTATCTCTAATATCAACTCCCTTTACATTAGGATTCTTTCTGATTGTTTTTTCCAATTTTCTACTAAGCCATTTTGCATTGAATAGCCGCAACTTGTGTTCTCTATTGCATGTATGCCTGTCAACCACAGTCCTCAATTGCCATGACTTTACTGTATCCATGAAACCAAAATATGCCACCTATAGACATTCTCCTTTTGATCCCAAACATTTAACCCTTACTCTTTTGTTATCATTTTTAACAAGTTTTAAATTTTTCTCATTCTCTACTGCATAACTTTTGGTGGCATCAAGGATGTCTTCTTTATCCACGAAATAAGTGTAACACCCCGGCAACTTACAGGGACTATTGACTGCCCCCACACATCACCACGAGACTTTCCAGTGTGCTTTGTCCTCACTCGCACACTTTCCGGAAAAACTTCCCGGAAGGTCACCCATCCCAGAATTTCTCCAAGCTAAGCACGCTTAACCATGAAGTTCTTATGGGTTAGGCTTCCGAAAAGTAAATGCATTTTGGTGATATAGGTAGCCAAATCAATTCCTTTAAGCTATCTTTCAACTGTATAGTCCCATACCTATACAGTCTCCAGATCACTCTCATTCCGGTGTATGTTCGAGTCGTCCATGTGCCCCTTCCACTCGAAGCCTGCCAGGAGCCGCTCCTTGTCTGTGCCCCCTGCACCATGCCTCTTGCACCGGCGATCACTCCCCGAACCTCGTCAGTGCCCGGGTGTCACATGCCCACCAGCTTCCGTCTGGTTCGTCCTCGAACCACACCGTACTGGGAGAGGCTAGGCTCTGATACCATTTGTAACGCCCCGGCAACTTACAGGGACTGCTGACTGCCCCCACACATCAACACGAGGCTTTCCAGTGTGCTTTGTCCTCACTCACACACCTTCCGGGAAGTTTTCTCGGAAAGTGTGTGAGTGAGGACAAAACACACTGGAAAGCCTCGTGTTGATGTGTGGGAGCAATCAGCAGTCCCTGTAAGTTGCTGGGGCGTTACATCAAGCATATTTTTTGGCATAGTAAATGTAGAAAAAAGCCCATACCCCTCTTCATCTTCACTTTCTTCATCACTTATGTTAGGATAAGTTAAGTCCTCATATTCCTATTCGTCATTGAACCAACTGGAATCATTCATCTCATCTTCTTCCATATCGGACTCTAAAAGAGGTTCAACCTCAACCTCCAAATTAGTAGAACTTTCACTTACATCACACTACACATTTATGTCTACTAACCCATCTTCACTATTCATTTCACCATCATCACCATCACGTGATGTACTCCAATCACAAATTTCTACTTCTATATCCTCCAAGTCTTCTACTTCTATTGTGTAAGCCTTACCATCTAACCTATCACCCTCATCATCCTATGCTTCTATCCTCTCAGCCTCAATAGGACCTTCCTCAACCTCTATCCTCTCACCCCCAACTTCAAGTTCATCTGCTTCTATCCTCTCAGCATCACCTTCCTCAACCTCTATCCTCTCTTCCTGCACTTGATATGCTTTTGTCCTCTCAGCATCACCCCCCTCAACACCTATGCTCTCACCCTCAACTTCAACTTCTTGTGCTTTTATCCTCTCACCCTCATCTTCATATGCTTCTGTCATCTCAGCCTCACCAACAACAACTTTTATCCTCTCACCGTCAGCACCTACCCCCTCATCCAACTGTTGCCTCACACCACCATTTATACCCTCAGCAAATTGTGCATCCTCACCACCCTTATTCACCTGAGGTGCAACTTCGTCACCTCCTTCATCAACGTTGTATTCAATCATGTGAATCACTTCAGCTTCAGACACAGTGTGCACAACATATAAATGAATTGTCCATTTAACTGAGTTAAACTGACCATATGCATGGCACCTACGTCATCACACAATGCTTCTAGCCTATCATCTAATACAGGGTCACATCCAATAGAAAACCACAACTCCTTAAAACCAGCGTACCCAAGACTTTTGACTACACTCACTACAACAAAATAACTCCATATACGTCAAGATCAAAATACATTGTCTCACTTTCCCCTTCATACTTCAGGCAACCGTCATTGACGAATTTTCCCCCATGGTGAATAACAACCTCTATATCATTCATCACACTCAACACAATCAACAATATTCTACACCTACAAATAAGCCTAAAACGACAAAAAACACCGCTTATTAAAATGATATTGACAAAACAAACAAACTGTAACTATGGAGGACATGGAGGACCATAATCGCAATATGGAAACACCACATTTTCAGACAACCCCAACCCCACATTCAAAAAAGCATCCCCAGACAACAACAAAAACAATCAAATATTAAATTCATATCTAATGGATCATACACATACTAACCTTCCAGCAAATTCCACTCAAACTACTTGACGCACACGTAGAAGGACTTCATGATTCACGTCCAAACTCCAATGACGAAGCTCCAAAGCTCTAATGGAGTCTGTATCCTCTCCGCTAATGACTTCGCACGAGCTTCCGATGCACTCTCCTCTTAGATTTTTAGTCCAAATTGAATCCCAAATTCAATTTGATTGAACTCTAAATCCCATTTCAGAATTCCCTAATTTTATATTATTTCATTTTAAATAATTCCACGCATAAAGGCTAATCCATGCCACATTTCAACTCTAAAAAGGCCACGTTTAAAGAAATTAACACGTCATCCTCCCAGTTGTGCAAAAACTTAACCTCGTTAACTAAATTTAACGGCAGCGGCTTAATTGATTGACATTAACACTTATAAGGACTCAATTGGGGATTCTAATAAGAAGAGGATCAAAATGGGAAAACCCCCATAAATAGGGACAACTAAAGGGTTTAAACCTTATATAATTTATCTAAGAAAAGTTATTTTGACAACTTTATAATATCTATTCATTTATAATTAGACAGAAACTATTTTTATGTTGTAACACCAAGTGGCCTCCTCTAGCTACCTTCTTCCAAGAGTTGGTCCAACCTCTCTTAGAATATCACTTAAAATCATTTCCATCAACACAAAACACCCTAAGACCGAGACATTTAGTCTTTAACCTATTGTCATTTGCACACTTCATCCAAACCATCCGCCTTTTCATGGTTCTTTTCCTAGTTTTGGCCCAACCTAGTTAGGAGATTGCTATTAAGTTTACTTAAAGTTTTGTTTAAGTTTTATCTCAAGTAAAACCAACAAATACTTTTTTAAGATATATTTTATGAAAGTTGTTTCAAATATAAAGATTCTTACCATCTTCAATGTTGGGATCTAATTATAAAAAGATTTTCTCTCATAATCATAAAATAATCTTGTAAGAAGAAAACATTGTTTGTAATACGCTGTCAATTCTAATATGAGACTATACTTATTTGAGAATTGTTTCCATATAAAAAAACAGTAGAAAAACTCAAGGCATATATATTAATGAAAACTAGTAGAGAAAAACCTTTTTATGCCGATTAAATCTGATTTTTTATATTAGTTTTAGAATCGTTATAGAAGCAAATAGAAAGTATTGACTTTTTATACCGGTTCAGATCATACGTAGAAAGTATCACTTTTTAGGCCAGTTAAAGGTATAACCCATATAAAAAAGAAAATTGTTTTCAAAAATGTTTTTCAAGTAACCAGTATGATTTCTGGCAACTCTGTGGCTAGATGCATTGACCTTGAGTGAATATCTAATATGGAAACAAGCAAAATAACATTTGTTTAAAGACTATACAAAAAAAATGTCTCTCTGAAGCCAAATTCATCCATATCCATGGATATAACATAAGTGGAATAAGTTTATTAGACTAAATGAGGAAACAACAAGCTGTAATTTTGTGAAGACAAATATACTTCAATAATAGTAGAACAACAAACACCTGTTCACGGTTGTTTCACATGCACATATTCAATCCCTTTCACCACTAATTTCTCCATCTACAATTTTCAACCAAATGAAAACAAAAGTAATACTTACACGAGAGAATTTCATGTATGAGAGGGTGAATTACTAATGTTTCTAAAAGGAAACATGACAAGGAACTTCCGAAAGTACATCTTCCTTAAATCATCTTCTTTAAAGAGAAGAAGAATTGATTGGATTGAAAACCACTGAATTTATTAAAAGACCCTTTTAAGTTAGGTATATTAAATAGGTGGGACTTATAGCTTATAAATATTAAGAGAGAGATGGCACCATTGTTAGGCGACAGGTGATTGAAGAGAGATAACAAGCAGTAATTACATTGCATCCAATTATGGATAGAGGGTAGGTGAGATGATACAAGTCTGAATCAGCATTCTAAAAGATAACACAAAAATGGCAGTTGTTAACTTAATAGCAACAAGCTCACGGTGTGTCATGATTGAAAATTTCAGGACATGACCACCTCTTGCCATGAATGTGATATTCATCTTTATCCCTACACCCAACATTTCACAACCAAATCTATGTGAGTGTTTTTCACTTTGCTAATCACTCAATCATTAATTCTTCCTCCTTTTTCAACTATGAATACAGTCAACAAACCAGCTTTTTCATAATTTAGAAAATATTGCATTTTTTTTTATTATTCATTATATGTTTTAATATTTGCAAGATAAATAAATACATATATAGTTCAAGAAAACTCTTATACGAATATTTTATATTTTTACAATATTGTAACATTAAAAAATATAGAACTTAATTAATTTTAATTTTTATCACTGTACATTAATAAATATTTATGTTATATTATTAAATATGGTGATTCACATAAGTATATATATATATATATATATATATATATATATATATATATATATATATATATATATATATATATATATATATATATATATAAGTATTCATGAAGTTTAATTAAAAATATTTAAATTAAACATATTTTCAACATTTTAATTTTGTGAAAGAAAAAGCTAAGAAGTTAACCAAATCATGTTTTGTAAATATTGAAACCATGGAAATAAAAACATTTTAAAAATTATGAACAAAATATTATTTGTCTTTCTCAAACCATTGAAAATTATCAAAATAATATTTTGTAAATGACAATATATTCGTAAATGATCAAAACTAATAGATTAAAAGAAACAACTAATTATTTTGATTGATATCAATGAAATACATAAACAAAAAAAAATAAGTTAGAAAGCAGAAAACAAATTAACATATTGAACACAGACGTAAAACTTTAAAGTAAAATCCACAAACTAATACCAGCCCTAACATTTCTCTTCTTACAATAGTTATTTGTAAACCAGAATTTTATTACATAAGGGAAGTAATGATAATTGATAACATGTTTTGAATATAAAGAAATTAGGTTTTTAATTAAATTGGAATGTAATTTTTTTTTGTGATATTCTAGTATATGTCTTAAAGTAATGTGTTTTTACAATTAAGTAATAATATGGATCAAATTTGTTATTATGTTACAGATTCATAATTTAAATGACTACTTATGCTATATGTTCCGTACTCTAGCCATTAAATGATAGCTCAAGTGAGAGAAGTTGTGGTAATTTTTTTTTCTTGTAGAGCTTTGCAAAAAGTTTTATTACTTAAGTGTTGGTTCATAACTTGAACAAAGTCAATTATGTTGTATTTTATTTGGGATATCATCTTACAAATAAGGAACTTTGATGTTAGAACATGAATTTGATAATGAGTTACATAATAGATAATGAATATAATATTATTGATAGATTTTTATCAATGGATATATTTGTCGATAAACGTTAATTATCGACGGATTTTATCAATGGTTTTTAATTTGTTTTTTACTGATGATCACTTATCAACAAATTTTTTTCGGTAAGTGACACACACATTACCGACGAATTTTTCTGTCTAGAAGTGACATATACATTATTGATGGATTTTTTCACCGATAATGCATATGTCACTTACCTACGGAAAAAATCGTCGATAAATTAATCGGTAAAATGAGCGGAAATTTTCTTGCCCATTTTTCCTCTCTGTCTGTGAGACACATATTATTTATTTTCTCTCACTCGCATGTTTTTCCATATTTGTGCGAGGCAACATCGTTTTTATCCTCCTTCCCCATCTCACCACCATACCTCCAAGCCCAAGCCGCCTCCATCTCCATTTAATCAGGCCACCTCTCCGTCTCCACCATCTACGTCTCCGTCTCCATATTTGAGGTCTTCCACTCTAACTTTATCCTCTTTAGCACGAACAGGAAAGGGGTAGTGCCTCTATTTTTCCCTTTCATGAAACTATGCAACTAAGCATTGTCTCCACCGTGCAACCTCACTGTTCACTCAAAGTCCAGTCAAAGCCATTGTTCGTTCGAAGTCTGGCCAAAGCCAATGTGCAACTTCCCCTTTCACCATTGCGCACCCTGCATTCTTTGGAATGAGCTGTATTTATTTTTGAAATGAACTCTTTGTTGGATGCATAAAAATGAAAGGAAGAAGCAGAACCAGAACGGAAAAGAAGATGAATCAGATCGGTATATTTACCGACAAATTTATCGACGAATTTTTTTTCTTTGATAATTATCGACAAAATAAAAAATCCATTGATATAATTTACCAACAATTGTTTAGCCGCCGATAATGCGTTGATAATGACCATTTACAAATGGATTTTACACATTACTAACCAATTTTAGTCATAATATTCGTTTTTATTGTAATACATCGACATATAAGATATGAGTTCATTTATGAATTTGTAACATCATGTATAATGTAACAATTCAAATCACGTTTTTCTATAATAATTTTGAAAAAAAAAAAAAACAAAAATTGATGAGAATGTATGTTAGTATTATCCATGCGACAAAACGATAATTAGAGTAACAATTGCTCTTATACAACAAGTCCAGTATAGCAAAAAATGTCATGAGAGTACCAACTCTTGATAAAGTTAATCATAACATTGAGGATCAACACATAACCAACTATACTAATTTTTTCAAGGCCTATAGTGTTCATCCATGCAAAAGAACTAACAGCAACCTCATAGACATACATATATCATAACCTTGAAATGTTATATTTATTCATAACTCTCACTTTTACATGTTGTGTGGATTTATAAGTCTCACATGATAGAATGTTAAATCACCTAAAAGAATATAAAATAAAGAGTGTTTTTTTGTTTTTTCTTTAAATCCTCCCATGATATTATCTCATTTAAGAAAAAACTTAGATCTTATATTCTATACTAAAAGATTTCTTTATTGTAGACAAAATTGATAGTTATGGAATACTTATGAAAGTCATTTTAAATGATTTTAAATTGTCAGACCTTCTAATCGTATCTTCAATTCATGTCGCATCTAACATTACAACAGTTAAGTATTATTCAAGAATAATCACTTACTATTCTTTAAATAAAATAAAATAAAAAGTATTTTTGCACCGAATACATTTAAAAGTATGAATTAATTATTGTACAAAAATAAAGAAGATTTTGAGACAATATCCATCACAACATAATATAACACTCAAATTGAATTAATTTTACACACAATCACAACCACACACACATATATATTTATATTATTTACGTTCTTTTTTAATTTATACATACAGATAGTGTTACATCACAACTATTATTTCATTTAAAAAACTAAAACGTGCTATAATTCATAACTACTTTTTTAAAAAGAAATTGTGTATTACAATTTGACTTTATGAAAACCACCAAAAATATCTTGATATGAATTAAATTTGAGTTTTTCATTTTTTATAATTTAAGTGAAAGACAGCTTCTTCTTGTTTTTTTTTTTAAAGTGACTATTTTCTTAAAAACAATATTGAAACAAAGGAGATCAAATTTCTTGAAGTCATTCTCAAATTTCCTTCCAAAGAACATGTAGAAAGCACACTTTATATACGGAAAAAGTTTTCTTAACAATTTTTTTTAACAACTTTTTGATAATACATAACAGTTTTTGATTAATCCATTTCAAATATTTTTTTTTAAATAAATTTAAACAGACTAATAAAATAGTTACCTACTACATTGTTGAAAAGTTGTAAAAAAAAAAATTGTTTATATATAACATAGTTGACGTACAAAACAAATACAATAGTTCAGACTTGCCAATTGGCAAATCCACCAAAGACGGTGCTCGATGTTTGTGGAATTCCGCAGAATTTAAGCCAACATGCCAGAAGCAATATTCTCCTTGCTTTCTTCTTCATCCATTGTATCACAGAGTGCTCTTCCCCTTGTCTCTGGCAAGAATATTCCATAAACCCCACTGAAACCTATCACCAACCCAAAAACCCCGTAACACAGAAACTTGTTCGCTCTTCCGGCACTCACCAGCATTGGACTGAACGCGCCACCTAACACCACTGCTAACCTTGCCATGGACAGTGCTGAGTTCCTCACACATGTTGGGAAGAGTTCGGTGGTGTAGATGAGGTAGATGTTAAACGAAGAACAGGCGCTGAAGAATGATATCAACTCGAACCCTATTTGGAGATTACTCCATGGCTTGACTTCAACGATAGACAACACGCTGAAAACACCACTGAGGATGGTAAAGAAAAGGAGTGCAATTCTCCTGTTGAACTTGTCTATGAAGAAGAAGACAATCAATGCAGAGGGTAACTCGGATAAGGCATTGAAAGTGACACCCAAGTAGAGGTTGAAAGAGAGGTTTTGAAGGCCTAGTGGCATGCCATAATAGACGAGTCCTATGCCTATACCCATGCCCATAATTGAGACGAGCCTTCTAGATGACCATTTCTTCTGTAGAAGAATTCTGAGGGCTGAGAACAAATCCACGTTCCAAGTTTCTTCCTTGTGGGACATGTTATTAATGGCCAAATCCAGGTTGCTTTGAGTCACAGATGTGATGCATTTCAGCGTGGCCACGGCTTCTTCTGTCCTTCCTCGCACTAGAAGCCATCTTGGGGATTCCGTAACGAACACCTTCACCAATATGCAGTAGATCATCGTTAAAATCGAAGTCCACAGATAAAGGTTCCTCCACGAAGAACTCTTGTTTGCGTAAGCCATGACTGGTAAGGACAAGAACCCTACATATATGCACACCACATTCGATTTACTCTCACTTTACTTTTTATATTAAAAAATTAATAAATTAAGCTATTTATATTATTCAATAATAATAATAATAATAATACTTGTAAGACAACTGTGTCTCTCACGTGGACAAATAAAGAGGAAGAGATGTGCATGTAGATGTTGCCCTTTTTGTCAATAACATACTTTATAAAGTGGTCTTTGTTTGGGACCCTACATGGCTTTTCGATCATAATTGACCTCATGCACAGACAGGAGTTTAGGAATACATTTCTTTCACTATACGTAGTTTATTAAAATTTAAATAAAAATATTTTTATTCATTTTATTTGATAATATAATTGATTTAATAGTGGTTTTATTTTATTCACTTTTCCTTTCAAGTTCTGGTAAGTAGTTAAAAAAATTATTCTTAAATTCAGATCAAATATTAACTTATTTTTATATTTTAACCCGTGGACAGAAGGTGACTTACGACCACTTGCTCCGCGCGTGCTTACCTACCTATAGTGAAGCAAAAGAAGCCGATGACACTGGTCTGGCCGCGCCGCCGTTTGCCCACGATCTCGGTGGCGAGAACCAGCGCGGAAGTGCCAATGGTGGCGCGAGCAAAGCCGCAGAGGAACTTGAGCGCGGAGTAGATCCAAACGTTGGGCGAGAGAGTGGCGAGAAGAGAAGTGATGCCCATGACGAGGCAGGAGAAGAAGAGCGTGTTCTTTCGCCCGAGCGAGGAGTCAGCCAGCGAGGCCAGCCCGAATCCTCCCACCAAGCACCCCACGAAGAAGCTCGAAGCGGGAAGCCCCGATATTACGGAGTTGGCGCACTCCAGACCCCACTCTGACACGGTGGATGCATGCGCAGGCCCGTCCCACGCCCACCACTCCCTGGGAAGGTCACAGAGTGTGGCGGTGGCGGCGCAGTCATTGTCAGCGCTGGTGCAGTGCCACGAGGGCTGGGCGTCGGTGAAGACGGTGATGAAGGTCTGCTGGGCGTCGAAGAGCCAGGCGATGGAGACAAGTACTGATTGAAGGAACTGGGACCAGTTGAAGTCGCCTATGCAGAGTTCGACGGTGGATCCCAGGGATGGGTGGTGTTTGTTGGGTGGTGGTGGTGACGGTGGTTGTTCTTGTGTGTCAGATGATGGATTGGGTTGGCAGAGGAGAGGGGTGGGATCTGCCATGAAAAGAACAAAAATATACTTTGTTTTCTTCTCTCGTAGTTTTCACGCTTATGCAAATTGTGTCTGTATGCAAGGGGTTTATATGGTGTGGAACGTTGGATCTTTCTCGATGCATCTTCGTTTATCTTCCAATACTAAATGACTCAGTTAACCCTATCTAATTTACTCACACTGTAAACTAATTTAAAAATTAGATGGGAAAGTTTTGAATTTAAGAAGTTAAACTAAATTTTTTAAATAGAAATGAAAGAATATACATTGGTATATATAATATAAAATCATTTTACATGCAAGTAGTCATTAATTATAAGAACATGTGATATTAGTGCTGCTGCATCAAGTTGAAGTAGCAAATTGGTCTTGCCACGTGTTTTAATAAATAAACAAATCTGTTTTGAATCAATAATTTAAAAACATGTACTGCACCAAGAATTGCTATATTTAACTAGATTTATTTAGAAGTTAATTAACTAACTGTCTAGTTAGGGAATCAAATTAATTGTATTTCAATGCTTACAATATATTAACTAAAATAAAATATGTAATTTAATTAATTAGAATCAGTGGTACTATAGAACTTAGTATTGATAAGATAAATATATTAATAGTCATTAAGAGAAAGTCTATAAATAATAAATAATAAATAATGCACTTACTTTTTACTACGATAATAATTACTTCTTATTCATTAAAATTATGCTAACTGATAATAAATAATTTTTTTCTCCATAAAATTTGGACAAGTCAAAGAAAAAAAGTTTCACTTTGTTAGCTTCCAGTTTAGCATCTCACCGTTTTCTTTTCTGTCATGCTAAATACACTTCTCATTAACGGTTTTTTTATTTATAATATGACAATATAAAAAATATAATAAAAATGTTATCCGAAAGTCTTTAAATAAAAAAAATCCAATATAGTTAACAAATAGCAAAGAATCCTTGTAAAGAACAAAATATTTCAAAAGTTAAACATATGCAAACTATATTCAATTTTAATAAAATAAATTATACTAGTTCATGTCCGAATCTACATCCATTAGTATTTCTTTAAAAAAGATTTGGTTCCACCAATAACAAATGAGCTTGTACAAAACAATTGTGACATTCTAAAGGATATTAGCCTCAACCTTACTTTAGATATCAAAGAGATCTTTTCTCTTATCCATTCTTGCCTCACTTAAAAAGGATTTTGACCTTATATACTCTTTGGTTATCTAAGAAAATATCTAGCCTTATCAACTATAACAATCAATCCAAAAAAACAATACAAAACTAACAAATAACAACACAAAAACAAACTTGAAAACAATTTAGAAAATCAAAATGAAAAGAAGTTACCACAACATAAGCACATTTAGAACTTACTTACATAACATAACCTTTGAGAAATCTTGTTGGTGATTACTTTTTTATCTTAAAAAATGTTTTTATCTCATAAAATGTATGCATATATTTCTCTCTAAATAATTGCATAAATTTTTACAAAAGATTGACTTTGATAGTGTTTTAGAAACACAATTTGAAAACAAATATTGAGGTAAATATATCTTACCAAAGACTAAAACTTATCCAAACTAATAGTTAGATTTATAAGTGAGCCTGAAAACCAATAGATTTAGTAAGTTCATTGTAACTTAAGTTTGGACATTTGCATGCAATATTAAGAACTTTTCCTTAGCTTCTTACCATCAAATATGTTAGTCTATGCCATTAGTTAATTATAGAGATATTTGTTAGAATATAAAATAAAAAAATTATTCACATATCTCTTATTTGTAACCTAAATTCATACAATTTTTATGATTCTAAAAAATTATTCTCATACAACATAACTCATTTAAAATAACTACTAATCAATTAACTATACAAATTAATATTCATTTAATGTATAAAGACATTCCCATTGAATTCATTAAAAATGCCATAAGATAAAGAAGAGAGGAAAAAAATATATTTTTTAGTTGGTTCACTTAAGCGAAAATTTCCTGACTTAAGAAAAATTTAACTAAGAACATTGTGTTGAGCTACAATTCTATTTTTGCTCGAGCAAAGAATCCTTCAGTTGGGTTATAATAGGGCCGACAGTAAACTCAACCTCTATTCTATTTCTAATCTTTTCAATTTTAAAAATAAATTAAATTAGATTAGTTCATGCAGTTGCTATCTTTGTTTAAGATTGCAAAGTTTTCATTCTCGTTGTATCATACCTAAAATAAAAAAAGAAAAGAAAAAAGAAGCTATAGAATATAATATTTTTCCTTGTTCCATGTCAAAAAAATTATATTAATAGATAAATACCTTACATACTATTGTTTTAGAATTCATTTTAGTATTTGCGAATTTTGATGAAGATTTGTATGAGTATGCAACCACATGTGATAATTTGAACACCACAGAAGTAATGATGACATGGAATGATAAGGAATATTCCTTCTTCGTTGTCATTTTTTAAATATGTCACTCCAAACACAACTTAAAAATTTGAAAAAATAAAAATAAAAAAAATTAAGCATTTAAGTACAAATTTTATAGTTTACGGACTATAAGATCAAATTTATTTTGAGATATGAGAAAGCAGTTAAATTAGACAGAGGATAAAACGATATCTTTTTTAAAATGTTTAGTAAATTTAAAATGTATTTATTTACTCTATCTTGGTATAATCTAAATGCTCTCCTATTTTCATATAAATAGGTAAAAATTAAAATTATTAATTTAATATAATTGATTCCATTGTAATTGATAAAATTAGTTTATTAGTTTTTTTCTAATTGATGTAACCTTTGAGATAATCTTAGTAGAAGATAAGAACAGTGTTTACAACATAGGAATAAGTTCTTAACTTAACCATTAATTATGTGTATGCATGTCCTCTCATGAAACAAAGCAAACAGAATATATATGTGCTGTATTTGATATATTGTATAAAGTTTTATAGAATAATATATTGTTGCAAGAGAATATAATATTGTGAGAACTAACATGAAGACATGATGCATTAAGTGAAACTTTGTGTCAACTAGTAATAGAAAAAGGGAGTATGGAATAAATTATAATAGTAAAAGGATCTAAGACCGAATTATAGTAGAGAAAATGAAAATAAAATAATTAGTTATGTCAACCTATTTATATAAAATGTTCCAATTAAAACCTTTCTCACTACAATCCTATACTATTTTCTCTTTGGCTTCCTTCTCTTTTCTTTTTATGTTTTTGTATTAATTTGTAAAAGAATAGAAACATCCTTAAAAATATTCCCTTGTAATATATATATATATATATATATATATATATATATATATATATATATATATATATATAACTATGGACTTATCGGATACGAAGACGAATTGGATGAAAAAAATCAAGCGATTGACGTGCAAGAAAACACCAGATAAATTCATTTTATTTAGAATTAAATTATTATAGACTTACAGAAAAAATACTGACTTGAACGTCGAAATGCAGTTCACCTCACACCAACTGATTACACGAAACGAAAAGAGGAACGAACGTTCAACAGTCAAGAGCTTCACACAGACGTTATCCTCATTCCATTTTAACAGAAATTATATATATATATATATATATATATATATATATATATATATATATATATATATATATATATATATTAAAAAAACAAAGGTAAAAGTTTCATCTCAAGAAAAAAAAATAAAATGCCATTCTACGAAATTTATCACCACAAGGCATTCTATCGTGGATAAAACTCTACCACGAAATTTGATGCTCTATTACTTCACATACACTAAGAGATCGAATACCATATATATCATATTGGTTGACTCAAAATTATATATTTAATATTTATTTAAAAAATACATCTATAGATATATTTTAAAAATGTTTTTAGACACATATATATATTAAGTTAATATATTTACTAAATTAAAATAAGGGTTAATTATGGTTTTAGTCCCCCAACTATGAAGTCATTTTGTTTTTCGTCCCTCTTCCAAACTTTGCTACTCTTTCGTCCCCCACCTTAAGGAAACTCTAATTTTTAGTCCCTCAAACCAAACGGTGTTAAAAATCTGTTGAGTTGGCTAACGGCTAGCCACGTATCCTTTTTATTCTTTGCCACGTGTTTTTAAATGTAATTGACATGTGTATTTTGATGAAATCAGATGAAGAGGGTTTATACTTAGTAAGTATTGGGGATTATGTGTGAAAGAGAGAAAGAGTACTCCAAAACGCGATTAGGGTTCGTGTTCGTGTTCGATCAAAGAAAAGCTTGTGCATTGTGTGTGAAAGAGAAAAACACTACTCGAAATTTTGTTGGTTTCGTTTTGGGTTTATAGACGTCCATTGCTTTCTGCCCATTGTGTGTGAAAGAAAGGCGTTTCGAAGAAGGTAAGTTTGTTCCTTTCGTTTTGTTTTAGAGTGCCCATTGCTTTCTGCCCATTGCTTTTTGTGCATTGTGTGTGTAAAATTTTCATTTTACAATGTAGGGTTACCAATGGCTTTTGACATTTCTCTGCATCACATGGGAAAATTCATGAATAATAAGGGAATAGAATATGTGGGAGGAGAAATACATGTTATAAAAGGGATTGATCCGGACAGGTGGTCTTACTTTGAAGCAGTGGGAATTGTTCGAGAGTTCAAGTATGATGGAGAGTTCAAGCTGTGGTGGAAGGGGTCAAAACAAAAGGCGATGAACAACCTGAGAATACTCGGTGATGATAGGGAAGCAATGTTCTTGAGTAAGTATGCAGAAGAAAGTAACAATGAGGTTGAAATCTATGTCCAACATTTGCAACCTAGTCAACCAGAAGAAATTACCTTTCTTACTTTTGGTGAAGAGGCAGTACACGTAGAGGAGATGGAGGAAGAGGTAAATATGGAGGAAGAGTTGAATATTGGTGATGAAGAGGAGAATATTGTTGAAGAAAATTTTATTGTGGATGAAGAAGTTGGTTATGTTGGTGTAGTGGAGGGGAATGTGGAAGTAGAAGATGTCTAAATGGATTACCAAGAGGAAGATGAGAATGTTGGGGGCGAATATGTAGAGATGGGGGAGGATGAGGCTTATGTTGAAGAGGAAGAGGAAGAGGAAGAGGGCAATGATGTTGACGATGAAGTGGTGGAAAATGTGGATGAGAGTGAAGAGGAAAGAATGGCAAATGACGATGATGGGTTTGGGATGGAGGATGAGAGAGTGTAGGTACAAAGAAGAAACATTAATCCTGTTTTGGAAAGGTGGAGTACAATGAAAAAGAGGAAGAAAAGTTTGAGGAAAACTATCAGGAGAAGAAAGAGTTGTGGTGAGGGGTCATTTATGATTAATGAAGATGTTGGAGATCATGAGCATGAGATAATTGAAGATTACAATACATATGAGTTGTCTTCAAATGATGATAGTGATGAGGATGTGTGTGAGGATAGGAAGAAGTTTCCAAAGTATAGAGAAGAGGATATGACAAAGACCTTTAAATTTAAATTAGGAATGGAGTTTAAGTCATTGAAAGATTTTAAAAGTGCACTACGGGAGCATAGTGTTTTAAATGGCAAAGAAGTGAAGTTTGTTAAGAATCATTCGAAGAGGGTGAGGGCAGTTTGCAAAAAGGGATGTGGATTTGTAATTATGGCTAGCAAGGTAGGAGGAAGGCAAACTTTTAGGGTGAAAACTCTTGTTGGACGTCACAAGTGTGGAAGAGTTTTTGGTAACAAAAGTGCAAGTGTAGAATGGATTGCACAAGTTTTGGTAGATAGATTTGTTAATGTGGGAGGCATGACAGTGAACCAAATCATAGATGAAATGAAGAAGTCATTTAGTGTTGGAATAAGTCCCTGGAAGGCTGGAAGAGCAAAGGAAATTGCAACGGACTCTTTAGTGGGTGATGGAGAACGACAATATGGTTGTCTTTATGATTATGTGGCTGAGTTGTTAAGAGTCAAGGCTGAAACCTTCAAGATTAAGGTGAATCGACCCCAAGCCACTTTAGAGGGTTGTAAACAAGGGTTCTTGGGTAGTTGCAGGCCATTCATTGGGGTTGATGGCTGTCATTTGAAGACAAGTTATGGAGGTCAGTTGTTAGTGGCAGTGGCAAGAGACCCTAATGACCAATATTTCCCACTAGCTTTTGCTGTGGTTGAAAGTGAATGCAAGGAGACATGGAGGTGGTTTTTGTCCCTGTTGCTAGATGACATTGGGGGCATAAATTGTCAACGCTGGATCTTTATTTCGGATCAACAAAAGGTAACTTCAAATTGAACTTAATTTTGTATTTTCGTCCTATTATGCACTAAAGGTTGTTGTGATTTCCTTGTAGGGATTAATGGTAGTATTTGATGAGATTTTGAATGGGGTGGAGCATAGGCTGTGTTTAAGGCATTTGTACAACAACTATAAGAAGAAATTCGGTGGAGGTTTGCTCATTAGAGACCTTATGATGGCAGCAGCAAAGGCGACATACTTTCAGGAATGGGAAAAAACAATGGGTGAGTTGAAGACTATCAATTCTGATGCTTATAATTGGTTAATGGCAATTCCAACTAAATCATGGTGCAAACATGCATTTAGTGCTTATCCTAGATGTGATGTATTGATCAATAATTTATCTGAATCATTTAATAGTACAATTTTGTTGGCAAGAGACAAACCTATAATTACTATGATGGAATGGATTAGGTCATATATTATGAGTAGGTTTGCAACTCTAAGAGAAAAATCAAACACATATCATGGTGATGTTATGCCTAAGCCAAGAAAAAGACTGGATAGGGAAGTTGAGAAAAGTGGGAATTGGCTACCAGTTTGGGTGGGGGGTTCAAAATTTGAAGTCACTCATGGCTTTACTATGGAAAAGTTTGTTGTTGATGTAAGTAATCATAGTTGTAGTTGCTACTTTTGGGATTTAGTTGCAATACCTTGTAGACATGCCGTTGCTGCCATACATTATAAATTAGAGAACCCAGAAGATTATGTTCATCCATATTACAAGAAAGAAGCATATCAAACTTGTTATGCACCTGAAATAATTCCAATCAATGGCCAACAACTTTGGCCTAGATCTGAGACTGAACCACTACTACCACCCATTTATAAAACACCTCCTAGGAGGCCAAAGAAGTTAAGAAGAAGAGAAGCTGATGAATATGTCAGCCATTCAAAGTTGTCCAAGAAAAATACTGGTATGAAGTGTAGCAGTTGTCATGCATATGGACACAGTGTAAGAAGTTGTAAAAAGGGGCAGTCAAGCAAGGTAATTCTTCCTGGTCATGTTAATTACAAGCTAGTTTTTTTACAAGTATGTCTTATCTAACTACCTTTCTCATTTAACAGGACACAGGGGTTGCAAGAGGTTCTGCATCAGCTGGGAGAGGGGCATCTACATCAACTGGGAGAGGGCCATCTGAAACAGTTGGGAGAGGGGCATCTGCATCAGTTGGGAGGCTTCGATCTGCATCAGCTGGGAGGCTTCGATCTGCATCAACTGGGAGGCCTGGATCTGGAAGCACTTCACGAACGGGAGCACGCAGAGATGCAAGGGTTGGAAGACTGTCTGGACAAATTGTCGGATCTCAAGCAAGTTGCAACTGAGTTGGTAGTGGAATATGACTTTTTGTAATGAATGTGACCCACTTAGGGAGACCAATACTAGTGGGCACAATATTGTTTGGCATGTAGTGTAGCACATTAAATTAAAGTAGTCAGGGACCACTTGCTTTTGTAAACTGAATTGTTATGTTATTAGCAGTGCTGTGGGACCACTTCGTATTGTTGACTGAATTCAATGTTAGTTAAAGTGGTCAGGGACCACTTATTCATCACTGTCCACTTATTCAATGTTACTGGTATTCATTTGCTGTCTATTTCTGCATAGCTTTCTGTCATCTTGTATATGTGTTTTGCAATTACTGTATAGGTGCTGCTGAAATATGAAATTGAGGCTGAAATATGCAATTAGTGTATAGGTGCTGCTGAAAAATAGGTGATACTGGTATTCAGGCAATTAGTGATCATGTAGTTCATTCACAATTTTGCAATTGGTGTCTATTTCTGCACAGCTTTGGGCCTTGTCTAAGAAATATGAAATTCAGGCAGTGAGCCAGTTTTTTCAAATTGAAATATCAAATTGATGTATGCAGTTTACCACAGGCTTCTGAAAGCCAGTTTTTTCAATTCTTGCACAGACCAATTTTTACTGCAGTTTACCACGTAGGAATATTTTAAGAAACTTATGCAGATAAGTTAGCTTCAACGTTTGTTCTTTTAGAACTTTTAGGATGAAGATTGGAAAATTATTATACCAAGTTCTGCATAATTTCAACGTTCGTTCTTTCAAAAATTAAGTTATAATAATGTAAACTTCTTTTCTCTCGTTAGAAAATGAGTGATGAGTGAAGCAAATGTTATCTTTTTTTCATATACTTTATATTTATCTTTTTTTCAATATCTAGTTATTATGGCTTCCTTTTATCCAAACCAACTGTTGTTTTAAATTCAGTTTTGCAAACGTATATCAATGACTCATTTTAGTTACAAAAAATTGAACTTTCACGTGAATATATATATATATATATATATATATATATATATATATATATATATATATATATAACTCATTATGGTCATTAAAATTGAAGAACTTGATAACAGAGTTTTGAAACCGGCACATGCATTTCTAAATTGAAACCAGCACATGCATTTCATTTCTAAATTGAAAGCAACATATGCAGTTTATTAAATTGTTCTTCAATCACAAGGCTTAAATGGTTCTTCAATTAGAATTGGAAGTTCACCTTAGTAGTCAGAATAGTCAGAACACAAACATTATATTGAACTTAAAACTGAGGGCGGATTTAAACTGGGCACAATAAAACCGAACTTCCATATTATATTGAACTTAAAACTTCAAAGTACATCCATAACACAACATTACCTATCTAATTACAATTTATCTTCAACACAAATAAAAAACAAAACATCACTGTTAATGCCCATGACAATATAAAAAAAACCAACATCATTTTGAAATTTTTTCTCTCTTGCTCTAATTTCTTCTTCAACTTCTCCTTCTTCTTCCTTAGATCCAACACAACATTTTCAATACACACTTCAACTTCTTCACTCTTCCTTTGTAAGCTTCCTTCAATTTCAAAATCTCCTTCATCAACTCATTCAAAGAAGTTACAGCTTGAATTACTCTGCAAAAAAAAAATTACAAATCACCAATACAAACTTCATCACAATAAATAAAGCATTTATTCTCACTTACTGCCCAATTTCTACATCTATAAAATAATCTCCCTTTGTTCTTTACTGTAGTTGCCTTCAACAACAACACTCTTTCCCCACAACCACAGTTCTTTGAAACTAAGTGAGAGGACGATCCACATGTCTGGGACATTCCAGAACCTATGCTCCTTCATGTGCAACCATTTTCTCCTCGATCAGCTTTCATTTCCCTTTCAACAGTGATTTCGAAAGCAAATCAAGTTTCAGTAGTCCCAGCAAAACCCTAAATCCCAAATCCATCAATCTATTCACACGAAAACAAAGAGGAAAATGAACTTACGTGATTCACTTTCAAGATGATATCGAAGCTTCTGCGATTCACTTTCAACCTTCTTCCGAGCTCGATGATCTTGTCTTTGCTCAAACTCTTGAGACCAAACTTTGCACTCAACCACCTAATAAAGCAAACTTTACCAATGTCATCTATCATCTGATTTCATCAAAATACACACGTCAATTAAATTTAAAAACACGTGGCAAAGAATAAAAAGGATACGTGGCTAGCCGTTAGCCAACTCAACAGATTTTTAACACCGCTTGGTTTGGGGGACTAAAAATTAGAGTTTCCTTAAGGTGGGGGACGAAAGAGTAGCAAAGTTTGGAAAAGGGAAGAAAAACAAAATGACTTCATATTTTGGGGACTAAAACCATAATTAACCCTTAAAATAATTGACAATGTTTTAGGAGAACTAAATATTTTTTAAAATATTGTATTAACATACTACAAATTGAATAAAAAGTAAGATAATTAATTATATTTTTAATTGAATAAATATTATTTATGAAAACATCAAAATTTGTAATTACATTGCTAATTGTTTTAATCATTAAATTGGTCGCTAAAATTTCAGT